>NW_008824186.1:6457898-6465368 GCF_000699105.1 Pygoscelis adeliae | reverse complement strand
CTCCAAACGTTATCTTAACTTGTTGTTAACAAATTATTGCTCATTTTGAAAAATGTCACATAAGCTATGACATACTAGCCAAATTCAGAAAACATGCTCATTTTGTAGCGTAAGGAAGAGTTACAATGATTTTACTGGGCTGGGAGATTTTGAGGAGATGGCATAAAGATGAATGAAAGCCTTGAGAGAAAACTGAGTGCTCATTTGCCCCTGAGCATGGACCCAAGCATGCAGCGTGGATAGACCAGGCAAACTGTCCGCCTGATGTGCTGTACCACCGTGTGGTGGTCTGCTGTAGCTTCTGCTCCATTGCTAGGCATCCAGTCTCCCTTCAACAACAACCTGATACTGCACATGGCACCAGGAGAGCTGCAGGCAGGCAGTGTGGTTAGGGTTAGAGACATCTCCAGTATAGGCTGGGAGCTCTGCTTTCAGTCCAGGACCTCTGAAGGCAGGCTAGATAAAGCTATATATCTCACTTACTTGACAATAAAATTCAAAGGCTAACATTTTTCGTCCTCTTCTCTCTCTCTTTTTTTTTTTTTTTTGGTCTGTTTTATGTATTTTGATTTAGAGCTCTGCAAGTTAGTTGTCTCAGTATTTGAGTTTGTAAAGCAAGAGATCACATTCTTACTTATCTTATGTTTGTAGAACAGTATCTTTTCCCAACATAGGAGTGTTGGTTAACTTACGCACATAAGGCTATCAAGCACTCAACCTGAGAGAGAGTAAGCTTGGAACCTCAGGGTTCTGCTGCTAATTATTTTAAAACTAAAACCACATTTAATTTCCTTGTAATTTGTAAGTATGTTCCAGACACATACAGTGGTCTTTACTGCTTTCTGTTTCTTTTCCTTTGAACTTGAGGATGTCAGATGTAATCAGGAGATTCTTTACAGAAAGATAGATACGTAAATATGTTGAAAAATTCTGTTCTGAAGATACTCACATTAATGTAGATTGGGTCAGAAAATGTTTGTTTTCTGAAAGCCATATAGAAAAAAATAATTGCAAAATGCAGAGAAAAAAGGTGTGTTTTCCCATTGTCACAGAGATCAAGAAAAATTAGCCTTTTAAGATGAATGATTTAGCTCCAAATGCAAAGACCTTGCTATCAGCATGCTTTAATGAAAAAAAAAAAATTTACTTCTGTTGCAAAACACGGAGGAACAAGAAAGCCTTTCATCATACAATGTGGCTTCTGTTATGGTTCTGAAGATGAGAGCGCTTCATAAAGCTTACCTTTATTGTTTAATCCTCTGACTCAACACATCCTGTATGTAAATAGCTGTTTAGTGTGCAGAACTTTTCACGAGCAGTTTGAACTGAAAAAGAATAAACCCAGTCCTGCATATGGCCTTCGGAGTAAAAGTCTGCTGGCAATCCACTGAGTTTCCACAGCTGATGTTTTTCTTGCTCTATAAAATAAGTTTAATTTTGTTGAATTTTCCCCTCGTCCTCTGTAGTGAGTTCATTGCAGCTGTTCTAATTCCACTGCATTGTGGCTTGGGAGGTGACATTAACACTATGTGGTATCATACAAACCTTCTGTGTGGTGGTGATGTATGACTGTGGCTTTGGATGGTGTCCATTGACTTGACTGCTGGGTCAGCTTTTAATGATAATCCTTCTGTTTGTTGTACTCGCAAAAAACCTGCCTCACAAGATGTCTGTATTTCCTGCAGTCGTTATTCACTGTATTCTATAATAAACTTACGTTCTGTGCTGCATAGGTGTACATATATGCATAACTGTACATACCAGATACTTCATGAAATTACCTAAAGTTAAGAAAATGGGACAAATGTTGATGGCAGATGACTATGTTCATCACAAACGCACTGAATTTTTCTCTATGCTGAAACCGTAGCAAAGAGGAGGGCAGGAGAACAATCTGAAAATGTCACAGTCGAGATCATCGTGTCTACTGCAAAGACTACCTCAATGGCAGCGTTCCAGCTGGAACCAAGTCCTCGCATGGAGACTTAAAAAAAAAACAAAACAACCCACCAACAAAATGAGAAAAAACCCCAAACCAGCCCCCTTGCCAAAAACCCCAAACAAACAGCACCACCCCCTTCCCTCCCGCTTTTTATAAACGTGTGACTTGATGCCAGTTGTTTCTTTAGAAGTTCACACTTGTTAACCCACTTTTTGAGACTTCAGTTACCCGAGGGTGTCAATTTTAAACTTCCACTCATGTATGTAATCCTATTTATCAGTGAAAGTCCCTTCTTTTGGTGATATAATGCAAATAATACATTTGTCCTGCCTATTGTTTTCATAGAGAAAGACTTTTTATTTTAAATTAATATCTGAACCATTGCATGAACTCCAATGCGTCTAACATCATCAAAAAGCAGGCGCTTGTCAGTCGCTCTCCTGCATTTGTGGGTGTATGGACTTTAATAAATGAGACTGCAGTTTCCTTGTGCTATGAACTGCTAGTGGAGGAGACTGAATTAAAAACAAAATAGACCCTCCCCCCTGCCAAGTAAATGCATACACTCAAAGGCAGAGATGATATACTTGCTAGCGGACAGAAAGTTTTCAAACAAAATATTAAAATTTTTATACTAAGATGATTCAGGAGCTTGTTGGAAAATGATGTTTATGCCTCATATGGCTCTAGATGTATTATTTGTGTTATCAAAACTGCTTTTGTACTTACAAGTGAATTAGTTTAAATTCATATTCCAACTACCAAACCCTGGAAAGTGAAATTATTTGCCATCCCCTGGAGTAACTTTAGCTCTTTTGGTGTAATGTCATGCTGAGATTTATATGAAAACAAATTTTAATTTCTAATAAGGTAACCATATGTTTTAGAGTTGTTGTAATAAAGTGTCATAAATAATTATGTCTCCAAAGAAATTCAGCCTTGCAACTGTCAGTTCTTATGTTACTAACTTGCATTTGAATAGATTACAATCATTGCTATTAAAGGAAAAAAACCTCTTCATCCCTTCAGAATGGCAACGAAAATCCTGCTCTGAGGCTGTTGAGATTTTTGTTCACATGGAGGGATTGGGGACGCTGTCTCCTCTCCAGCGAATGCTCTTGCATGTTAGGGTTGCATTCTTCTGAATTGTATTGGGCATAATTTGATATCTCATATATAAAGCTTTGCTTTTTACCTTTTGTTATTTGCCAAGAATAGGCTGATCATTTCTAATACAGAATGAAACAATACTGGTCTAGTTCGCTGTCTGACTTTAAGCACTTTACTGTCTCGCCAATCTATATTTGCATTCAGGCTCCGAGATCTCTTTGTGTGCCCACATTCCAGATTTGGGGGCAGGGGTGCATTCGTGTATTTTTGAATTTGTGGAGGGTGGGCGGCTAGGAGCTGAGGTGGAACGGACTGCCTCTCTTTAGGACAACCTCTCTAGGAGGTGGCCTAGAGTTTACGAGTGCCTCGTAAGCTGCACTTTCACAGTCTTCGCTTCTAACTACTTTTTAAAAATAGAACTCTATCTCATTTTTAGATGGGTTAAAGAAAAGCCCGGTGATGTGTTGTTGGCTACTGATTGTAGCAGAATCTGCCTTAAAAGCTGACCAATAGGAGGAAAAAAAAATTTTTGTATATTTCTGTTGGGTCAGCGTCGTTAACTTTACTCTGTAATGACCCTTATAGCAAATCGTCCCCATTGTGTGTTCCAGCACTGGAAGAGAGAGAAATCCATGCGATAAATAGTGACATAATATGTATGTTCTAACCCTTGTGAGCAGAAAGAACTCTTGCTGCTCTTTACCCATTAAGCCCTTGTGTTGATCCTGATATTGCCAAAATTCTTTCTTCAAATTATGATGCAGTATAGCTCCTGTCACATTGCTGCTGCCATCAATGAAGAAGGGAAAAATTTGGAAGAGTTTTTAGTGGAGCTGTGGCAGTTTAGACCAGGTAAGTGTTTGCATCAAACATTTGGCAGCAAAGCAAAGAAAAAAAATCTGAGTTGTTTTTATAGTGATGATCAGGAGTTTGCTTGTGGTTGAGCTGGACTGTAAAACACTGAGAAATATTTGTCTATAATGAGGAAGTTTTGCTTGGACTTGAATGGAAGCCACTTACCAGGACTTTTATACAAGTTGCTAAAAATTGTGCGCTTAGCTCTTAAAACTTGGAGGTTGAGGTGTTGAGGATTTGCCTCTTTTAAAAGCTGGAGCATATCTAGAATCGTTCAAAAAATGACGTGTGTGTGTATGTATCTGTGACGTGTGTGTGTGTGTATGCATGTATGCAAAACGGTGTTTTCCTATAGCAGCACAAAAGCCTTTAGTTACCCAGAATCTGACAGAATAGCAACTTTCTCAAGGGCCTGTGAAGTTCAAAATAGGGTTGGAATAGAAAACCTTCAGAGGTAACTTCCAAACAAAATTTTTCTGTGATTCTTTTGTCTCTTATCCTGTACTGTGTTTTGCATCGGGAGGACTGGAAGGACATTAGATGCTGTTGACTCTCTAGGTTACCTTTTGCGCTGCTTGGGAATGCAGAGAGGGCAACTATTTCGCAGTCTTGAAATGAGAAAAAGGTAATCTCTTTTAAATGCTGGTACTTGTAAACTTTTTTTTGGCCACTTGAAAGAAACTTGATGTGCAGTTTTGATGCTCCAGATGTCTCTCCATTGCTCTTACAGAATGGCTTGGGGGCATGGAGTCCCTTGTCCAAGAGGAAGTTCTCACAGCCAGTTCATAGATAACCTGTCGGATTGGGCTTGACTGTGACCGTGTGAAAAGGCATGTTGTAAATGACGTCATCTAGCTGCTTCAAGGTCTGTGCTGGCAAATTTGCTAGTAGAACAACATGCGATTTTGAGGATGTGTAAATGTAACTAAAGGTTGTCACGGGCAGGTCAGAAGAGGGAAGGACGTGCACTTGTCTTACAGCAAGATCTATTACAAACTGAAATGAACACCCCCCACCCCCCATCAATTTTGGGAACACAGAAAAAAACTTGATTCACTAGAGGACCCTTGTGAAGGACTTAGAGGATTCTGATCTCTGCCTAGAGAGTGTTGAGTCCTGAGGTAATCGATGCAGTGAAATACACGTAGAAAATAATTTTGTTCGGGTTTGTATATAGATGTTAAGGATCTTGGGGAAAAATAGCATTAAAGTCCTCAGGAACTGTTTTCATTGCTGTGGTGTGTCAAAGAAATTTTTTTTATTAATTTATTTTTTTTTTAACTATTTTAAGCAGTTTCAGCTGCTTCTGTACAAGTGGGTCTGAGGCTCTGGTGCTTCTTGAACAGATGCTGAGCCATAAGCGGGTAGGGACCCTGCGGGACACAGTGGCACTTTGCCTGGCCGTGAAAGCCACAGCACCTCTTCTTGGGAGAAGCTAACAGAGACGAGTGTTGCTGCAAAGAAGGTGAAAGTGAAAGGCTAGGGCTTTGGGGAGCCAGGAAATTTACGGTGCCCAGGGTCTGTAATATAGCTCACAAATACAGCCCCTTTGCTGCATTCGGAGAAGGACATCTAGCAGATATTTTGTGTTGACCAGTTGTATGATTAAAATTAAAGGCTTTGCTCTACCTCAAGTTAGTTGTGAAAGAAAAACAAAAAAAGGGCAACAAACCAAACAACCAGCCCTTTCTCCCCTGTTAATTTTTTTGCATTCAACTACTGAATGCAATTAAGATTTTATCCTTCAGTCAAAAAAAAACCCCCTAAATAGAAAAATCATGTGGTTTCTCATAAAAACATGTATTTCTTATTATTTTTAATAGAAAATGCATTTTGGCTTTGGTAATAGCATAATTGGGGGCTGTTCCAGTAAATATGATCTATTGCCTTTTTCCTTATGTGAATATATTTTGTTTCCAGTAGACGGAAAACCAAAATTGGTTCTAGAAGTACAAGAGTCCCTAAATCCATGACAAATGTCAGTTTATACTGACACATTTTTTTCCCGCAAGACTTAATAAGTGACTTACTGATATGGTTCTGGGTATTCAAAGCTAATGTGCATACAAAAAACAAAGCACAAAAGTTAAGAAATCATTGGAAAAGACATGATTGCTAACCTAGGGCTTTGCTATGTGGTTAACGCTCTACTGTCTTTTTAGGATTTCAGCATCCATATTTTGCATCCTTTTCCAGCATTTTTCCTTATGGCTTCTGTTCAGATTAATTTGGAATCGAGTTGTATGCTGATTGTAGAGGGTGTGTCTGTATTAAGTGCAAACCACTCTGAATTTATTGAGGCGTTGAGCTTTTGACATAATCCAGATGTAGTAGGGTTACACCGGTGTATAGCAATTTTAATGTATCTGTTTCTGCTCACCACTGAAATGGAGACATATTTGTTAATATATATTTGTATTAAGTTTTATTTTCAAATAATAAATCAATTCCCTGTTTTTTCAGTGCAGTTCATTTATGGAAATACACTTATAAATCTAGTGAAGAAGAGCAACGTATTATTTTCTTACTGTATTGCGTGAGGAGCTGTATTTGAACTGAAACTAAAAATAAGACTGCTTTGTCTAATTGCACTGTCTTAGTAAGAAAAGGAAGCTTTACCTGGGTCTTCATGGAGGTAGGATCTGTCCGGTTCCTGGTAGCTATCTGTGCAGGTTTCTCTGTTTAGGTTTGCTGTCTGGAAACTGGGATAATAGTGTTAACAAAATCCTTTGTTGTCTTGCTGGGGTATTGTGAGGTTTACTGGATGAAGGTAATTGATAAGGGACAGCACAGTAACACCAGAAAATAGACTGAAGTAAGTGCAAATATACAAGCAAACTGCTTATATATAGTAAGAAATGTTTTCTTTTTTTTTTGCCCCCATTTTTATTTACTAAATGTTACTGATAGCTGAGGAAAGGCATTCTATAAAATATTCATGTACCTATTTAATTTTTAGAAAGATAATTCCTCTTAGTTCGTAAGATTTTTGGCAGACAAATAAATTTCATTTAGGTAGGTAGCTGCCTGTGAAAAATCTCTCCAAAAAGTGCATTTTTTTTTTTAAAGACATCTGCCTCTATTTAGTAATCTGGTTCTTTGTATCTGAATCTTTTTGGAGGCTGGGGAAGAGAGTTAAAAAAAGTTAGAAAGAGACTTTGATTCAAGTAATTGAAATTAGTATAACAGTATGTACAACATCTACAAAGATAGCTCTTACATTGATGTTAGTTTCCTACTGATTTGCTGACTCTTACAATAGTATTCAAAATTTTTTCCAAAAAGATAGCTTACCGTTTTTCCAGTTAGTGTATCTGTTCTTCATATCTAAAGGGTAAATTTCAAAATAGCCTTTGGGCGTTCTAGAAATTTTTTCACTGTCTGTTCTTCTTAGCACTTTCTTTTAATTTCTTCCTTTCTTTTCTAGATTAGACATCTCGGTTTTGCTTCTCACTATTGATAGTTTCTGATTAATTGCTTTTTATTAACCTAATTTTTTTTTAATTGGTTCTGTTGAAGATGTTGCTGTGTTTATATCTTGTCCTCAACTCCCTCACTGAAAC
>NW_008824186.1:6449418-6457868 GCF_000699105.1 Pygoscelis adeliae | reverse complement strand
AATAGTAGAAAATTATTTTCTCTCTACTTACAGGCTGAAGAAAGTGCTTGAAAATGATTAGGATGAAATTGCCTGTATTAAATGTACGTTAGGTTTACATATTCTCAGTTCTAATTCTGTTTTTTCCCTTGATCTGATTTCTTTAAATATGTTATTGTTGTGCTTAATGTGCAGTAAAAACAAACAAAACAAACCCTTTCCCATGAAATGCAAACTCCTTTTTATCTCTCATCTTCCTTAGGATTGTTTACCTCTCATCTTCATTTTCATTATTTTGTTTCCCTAATTCTTATGACTCATATTTTCCCTTCAAGCTTTCACCAGAGAATGCGTCTGTACATATCGGTAGCTATTAGTGCTGACATAATTATATAATACACAGTAGCATCTTCAGACATGAATGTGAGTTAGTGTTAGCTCAGAGACACGCTGTGTTTTGCAGAAGGAGAGAAGATCTAACCTGCAAAGAGTTTGCACTGAAAAATTACTGGCTGCCTCAGGGCTGGCTCTAGGCCTAGGCAAAGCAGGCAGTATCCCCGGGGCAGCAGACCTCCGTTATGGCAGGTTGGCCACACACTTACTCTCTGCTTTCCCTGTGTTGGAGCCCAAGATGCGGGGCTTGGTGGTGCTCCTGCTTCTGCAGCCCAGGGGAGAGATTATAAAGTAGGGCCTATCATCATGGTGGATGTTCAAGAAGTAGCTGTTGCCATTCCCACTTTTTCTGTTTCCTCAGGAGCAGATCACTCGGGTCTTTGTTTCCTTGCTTCCCAGTCCTCCATCTGCCATAAGGCAGTAAAACTCAGTTTTGTGCAGAGTTGATCCAGTGCTTCGCGATGTCATGACTGTGCTGTTAGTTGGCTTACGTTTCTTCCTCTCCCGGCTTTTTCAAAGACCACAGTGCAACATTGAGGTAATAGGGATCCCATGGCAGCCTGAAATTGTTGCTAATGCATTCCCGTTTCCAGGAGTAGGAACAATCCTGATTATTTTCTCTCTGTGAAGCTCTTCGTTATCACTAGAATATGAGCATTGTTTTCCATTATGAGTTTCTTAGGCAAAACAGAGAAAGAATTTTGCAGTACTTATATGAACTTGTATGGTAACTTAGCTGACAAAATGGAAAATTGGGCAAGCATACTGGCAAGATCAAGATAATTGCTAGATATTAGAGTCTGTGTAAGCAACATTTAGGCTGATTGAGACTCTTAAGACACTAGTTCATGCACGTGAATTATTTTTCAATTAAGCACCGTTTTACTGGAATTTTAATTTCTATTTAAGAATCGCTATGTTGGTAATGAAAAGTTTCCTCCATTTACTTGGGCACAAGTGACGTTAACCTTTGAAGGTCAGGCCTTCTACTCTGTTCTGGAGCTTGCTTTAACCTGTTACCCCTTAGGTGACTTTATTTGCTTTTCGGCTTTCAGTCTAGCTAGCTGAATCAGTGCTATTGTGAAAAGGTCAGCAGCAATCTGAAGTGCATTCAGTTTGTGAAAGAATGTAAGGGACAGATTCCGGTCTTTCTTTTCTACGAGAATCAGTTCAGAGCCTGGCACTGCCACTATGTGTGGTTTTCATCTAATGATTTTTCTGTACAAACAGTAATACCAAATTTGGCTAAAACACGGCATGCCTTTGTGGCTGGTGGGGCAGCTGATGCCTCACAACACAACAGCTGCAGTGCACCAACATACGTTTTAGTAATTAGCACCTTGCTGGTTTTACTGTCGGTGCTATCCTACATAAAAGGCTACAAAACATTGGACGTTACAGAGATGTAGGGCTTTTGCCACACACTGTTTCGGTTGCCAGGAGTACTTGCTTTTGTGTTGTGGATACACGGGGAAAGCGCCAGCTCAGTCTGAGCGCTAACAGATTCTGCCAGTTGTTTCTTGGTTAGTATTGGCATTATTGGATATTCATTAGTGTGCAACAGATGATGAATGTGGAGGCGGACTGAACCATCCTCTCTCATTAAACATTTGGAAACAAATGAATTTCTGTTTCAGGTGAGTAGAATTCTCTTTTTCTTAGTTAACACAATATAAATATCTGGAGCTCAGTTACATCTATTTTGCAATTCACGTAGATCTTGAAATGAACTACTGAGGAACATGGCAAAGAGAACTGTATCTTGGACTACACGGGAATCTAATCAATCTGAATTCCCCTGAGCTGTATCTGTTTTGTGCTAGGTTCCCATTGATTTTGTAAACATTTTAGCGTTAGCCATAATCCCCTTTGAATATAAATAATTCCCCAGTAGTTTCTCCTGTATTTTAATTAATTCTAAAGCGACCGACTTGAGAACTCTTCCTTTAATGTTATTACTAAAACAGAAAAATTCTCACTCATTTTCTTCACAGCCCTAATCTGACTCCTGTGAAATCAGTAAGCATATTAAATTCTCAAGAATTGGTAATGCTGAGAAAACCTGAGACGGCCAGAGAGTGTTGAAGTTAGAAACTGCAAGAAAACCAGAAATCTTGAGGGAAAAGCAACCCATTTGTAGTAAAGCGTTTTCTTTATTTTAACTTGCGTGAGTTTCTGTTACAGTTGATAACTCCCTATCCTTCAAAAGAAAAACCTGAAGGAGACTGCGATGGTCCTTCTGAGACTGGAGAGTTGGGATGCGGGCATTATAACCTCATTCTGATTTAAGGGTACAGGGGGCGTGAACTGTCTATTCCCTTTTAAATTGAATTAGTTGAAAAAAATGTTTTGAATCTCTAACTGGGTTGATTGGTACAATTTCTTTGACTTAAGTCTTGGAAAATAATATTGCTTAAGTTGAAGAAATGATACTGAAGTTATTTTGTTGTGACATAAA
The DNA here is from genome assembly GCF_000699105.1 of Pygoscelis adeliae. Classification (NCBI taxonomy): domain Eukaryota; kingdom Metazoa; phylum Chordata; class Aves; order Sphenisciformes; family Spheniscidae; genus Pygoscelis; species Pygoscelis adeliae. The sequence goes on along the minus strand of NW_008824186.1, from coordinate 6,455,038 downwards.
AATAAGTATCCAACAACTAGCATAAGACCTGGCACTGTTGTTCCTTGAAATACATATATATAGCAGTAGGAGGTATTTCGGCCTGCAGATAGAAAGATTGTATCATCTGTTAAACTGTTTGGAGCTACAGGGGATAAACTGAGTTAGGGCTGTCTTAACTGCAGCAGCGTCAGGTGCTATTCTTCGATATTCCTGATCAGGAGTGCATTTAAACCCTAGGGGAATTTTGTTTGAACGTATGTCAGTTGTATGCCTTATCATAGGTTGGGTTTATGTAGTGGGGCATATTAGGTTATTGCTTGGCTGCTTCGCTTCTTGAAAAAATGGAGAACATATTTTTCTTGCAGTTGTTTACCCAACAGCAGGACTGAACTACTGTGTAATGCTTAGCTGAATTGCAGGAATAATGTGGTGTTATGGTAGGCATATGGACAGGAAATAGCCCGTATATGCATGTAAGTATATGAATATCATTAACTTCACCTGAATCGATGTGCTTGTGGTGTGCCACTGAAGTTCCAGTGTTTTGGTTTTTGCTAGTTTTATAGTTAGCCTTCTTTAAGAGATGCCATTGCAGTTGTAGGGTAGCTATAAGATGCCATTGTAGTCTGGGTTTTTTTTCTTACTTGTGATTAGATATATCAGTATATATCACGTGGCATGGGAAGATCTAGAGATAGAGGAGTTACATATTCTTACAGCTGCTTCTATTTCTACAGTGTCTGGGACTTATGTTTTTGGACACAGGCTATCGCTGTAGTAGGTGTTATTCAGATGTACGATAAAAATATGATTCCTTTTCCAGGAGGCTTTATAACCTGAGTGTAAGACAAGAGACAGTGTTTTAGGTGGGAGGAGAAAAAAGAGGGAATGTGGTTTGAAGCTGAGATCCTAGAACAGCTTCCTCTTTGCTTAAGTAGAATCCTGCTTTTTTAAGTGAATAGTTTCTGCTTTAAAATTTATTTTTGTAAACCTAGAATAATTCTGTTGACGTGCATTGGTTGTGGTGATGAAATTAAGGCAGAGGCATCCCTCTGAAAAGTAGGAAGTTGCAGTAAGTTCTTACTTCAGCGAGAGCTGTCAGCCTCTATAACAGACTTTGCCCCAAGTGAAGAAGTCTGCGATGCCCGGCTTAAGATCAGATCTCAGCAAGGGTTTTCTCTCTGCCCTGCTCCACAGAGCTGGCAGTTGCTTGAAGGTAGCAGCGGCTCATTTCCACCCAAGGGAGAGCTGCGGTGTGGTATACTGCCCCGTGTCAAACGCTGTCACGAGATAACAACAGGAAACCACAGGCCGCTGGAAAAATGCAAAAATGTGGAACTGGTTGGAGTACAGCTTTAGCTGAACCATTTGTCAGGGCTTTCAGGCATCATGGAAGAGGACTATTCCAGGGAAGTTTTGCGGGGAACAGTATGCTTGGGGTGATACTGTTAATGCAGAACTAATCTTCGGTGCAATGTGAGAGAATAAGTGACTCTGCTTGTTTGTTTTTAAAAAAGTAATGAATTGTCAAAGGTGACTGCTGTGATTTGATACTAGTTGGGAATCCTCTGGGCACCAAATGAGTAGTGATTATAGGTAAAATGGGAAGAGGACATGACAGCCCTTGAAATTGAAGACAAACATGGTAGAAAATGGCAAATAAGTCAAGGAAGGTATAGAGAAGGTATGATTAAATCTTCTATTGAATCTAAATCGTGAACTTGGACTCACACATTGACTTGTGTTGCTTCACGTGGTAGAACTGAAAAAAATGCTGAGAGCAGGGCTGCTAAGTGCTGTATGGTACATCCTTTCCACGTGTTGGTTCCCCCCTGTTCGCCACTGGGGAAGAAGCTGGAGCCGAAAGCTGTTCCCTGTTACACTTATGCTGACTTTTGTGGTACAAGAAGTAGCATTGGTTAGATTTGGGAGGACTTCTCTGCAGCACCCAGCTTCTTGATTTCTCTAAGCATGTTTGGGCTCTGGTGTTCAGCTCAGTTGTCCATGTGCTGGATAGCTTTGTTGCTCATGAGGTGGCTTGCCATAATTGCATGCTGACACGATAGTCTATGCATGGATGAAGTAACACTTATTAAAAGCTTTAAGAGCTTTTTCCTGTATCTAGCACTGTAGTGCAAGAGAACTGCAGAACAGAGTCCTCAATAAATAGTGAGGCAGGGATTATGCTTGGGTTGCAGCTATCAAGTATTGAACTGAACACTGCCTAAAGAGTTTAGATTAATTTTCTCTTAAATGCAGTGTTCGGTTCTCATGTTCCTCTGCACTTAAAAGCCAACTCTTTTAATATTTAACCATCAAGGTTGGCTTGAATGACATGTGAATAGTGAGATGTAAGCATGAGGATAAATGTTAGTGTATGATCAAATCATTACGTACTTCGCAGTTTGTGTTGCGCGCTTCCGTTTAACGACTACCAGTATCTCACACCAAGATTCACGCATTTCCCTCTGTCGACTTTTTTACCCCTGTAAAAGAATGAGTGATGTTTATGCATTACCTCAAAGTCACTTTGTTGTGATGAGGAGCAATTTTAAAGGATGTTAATAAACTAAATACGAAGGTACCAGAAAAAGTGTTCTAAGCTTTGATTATGCGAGTTCCTTATTTATGAAAAGAAGCATCGTCCATAGCTGCATGCATACTCATACATATTTATACACTGGTATATTTTAGATGTTAGCTACATCTGCACCCTTAGGCTGTTGTTTCATCTGTTATAATCATGTTGCAATAATTAAAACATCAGAGAAACAAACAAACAAAACCTCATTTTAGTTCAATAGAGCTTACGATGCCTGACAGATAGAAGTAATTAATTTTTTCCTGAAAAGCATACAGTGGGAATGCTATCAAAACTGTGCACTAACCAAACTGTGTGTTGAGGAGGCACGAAGTACACTTGAACTGCGTGGAACTTACTGATACAGGACGCATTTGGGTTTTCTTGTTTGTTCCTTTCCAGTATTTTGTGGTACTAAGAGACTGCGTTTGTCACATTTGACAGTTACTCACCAGCTGCTTTCATTGCGTTGTTTACTAAATTCTCATTTACTGCAAATGGTATCTTTCCTTTCAAAAGGTGCCAGTCATTTTTTTTTTTTTTTCCCTCCTAATTGTCTCTTCAAACTTGATGCAAACCCCAGGCCCTTACTATGTGATTGACTTTTTTATTTGTTTGGACAAGTTAGCTATGTAGACTCTCCATAATTTTTTATTTTTTTGATAGGCTTCTTGATATTAGGTGAGATTTCTGAGAACTTTGCTGTGTCCTGTGATCAGCATGTATTTTCTCTAAAGCTTAGGCCAGGAGTTTTAGTCACTGGCCCTAGAACTAGCAGTGAATAGTTAAGCATTCTGCTTTTCACTGTGCTTGCCTTACTGTCTCTAGGTGGGCGTGGTGGGAGAGTTGAAGAGCTATTTACAAGTTGTTTAAGCAGAATACAAATACTTTCCCAAGCCCTTTATCATTATTTTTTCCATTGTCTGTGCATTGACATTATTTTTCTAATGTCTTATTTTTCAAAGTTACTGAAAAGGCTTCCTAGTCTCTCCATGGGCTCCTTAAATTCCACTTCCAGTGGAACCAGAGCTCAGTGTGGTCCCACAAAAGCAGCAGCTGATTGCCGGGGCCCAGCATTGTTGTGTTGCCGCAGTTCCCTACATGCTGGATCCCAAGAACGCGTCTCCCAGGGTACCTGGAGTCGACTTCACAAAGCAGTAATGGTACAGCGACGTGCCGATTGCCATAGGGACAGGAGCAGTGCTCGCAACCAACAGATAAAATCCTCTCCCTGCTGTTTGCAAAGCAGATGAAAAAGTGCAGTACATACAGAATAAATGATACGTTCTCACAAAAGAAAACTGTACTTAGGAGTATAATTGGCCACTGCAGACATTTTTTTCCTGACAAAAAATTAAGCAAACACTCCACGAGCTATTTGGCATAATTAAAAACCCCCAGCATGGCTCTTTTGAGTCAGTAAGGCAGACATGAATCAAGTTATCTAAGATTTATTATGACACTTCAAATGGCAGTAATCTGCACATCTCAGGTGACAGCCTGGGTCATTGAATGTTAGTTTGATTGAACTTAAAAGTCACATGAGATACTGCTTTTAACGTCAGCAAATGCGGTTTTTGTGGGAATGCAATATATAGTAAGAAACTATTATTAAGATCATAACAGGGCTTCTCTACTGACAGTTTTCTGATGTGGCAGTTGGAATGAAGTCATTCTCAGTTTTGTTATACGTTTCTTTCTCTCGTCATCAGTGTGTTACTCTAGTGTTTTGAAACATGTGGGTCTGGATTTTTAAAAAGACTTCTACAAAAGTTTTTTTTAGGATCCTCAGCTAAGCAATCTCTCTGTTTTTGTTTCTCCAGGGGATGAAAGGGCTCACAACCCTCTAAGGACCAAACTTTTTGGATCCAGTAAATGCCGTGGTATAGTTAAATAAGAATATGCTATACGAGGAGGAGAAAATAGTTGAGTTTTTCTTGTGTACAAATAGTGCACCAGTTACAGCATGTGATGAAAATGAGTGCAGTGTAAAGAAAATGTACAATTCTCATGTTAGAGAAGAGCTGTCAGTCCTTTTCCCTTGCCTTGGTAAGTGCGTTGACCATTGGCCTTAAAAGGGAAATTTCACTCTCTCCTGATGAATCTTTCTATGAGCAAACATAAAACAGTTCAGACTTCACCTGCAGACGAGTTTGCTGTGATTGTTGGGATGGTGGCCAGGGAAATGGCAGTGTGAATCCTCTAAAGTGGAGGAGTGACCTGGATGCTCAATGTGTCTGAATGCATTTAAAGGTTGGGCTGTTGCACAATGAGAAGAAGCTGCTTCTTTCTCCTCTGTCTATTGGGAAAAAAGAAAAAAGAAAAAAAGAAGGTTGTCACCTTTTGAGAGAGAGAGAGAGAGCGAGCATCAATCCCTAAAGATACTTCAGCTCTTAATCTTCAATTTAAATCCTTAAATTCTCATGACTTTAATGGGTGTTTTAAGTGCTTAAGTAGGAATTAGAAGCCTATACACTTTGGCCCATTGGGCCTATGTTCTGGGGAAAATGTGAGGTGGAAGTAAGTGTCTTGCTGTCGAACGGAGTGAGGCCTCTAAGCCTGGAGGAGAGGTGGGATTTGAGCTAAACCCTTGCCATTACATATTTTTTGTCAACTAACATGGGCAGCTTCTTGCTGAGCAGGCTCACTGATGTGAATCCCGTGCTGTGAATTGCCCTCCTGTTACACATGGACCTTGGGTATCTACCTCAGGGTTGTAGATTTTGATCTAGAAACCAGACACCTGTACATCTTAGGGAGCTAGTAATAGTTACGTGGGAGTTACGACCTCTAAAATAGCAGTTTGGACCCAAGCATTCGTTATGTCTACCTGTTATTTGACTAAATATTTGACATCCTTCTATGGTGGAGTGACTACAGCAGTGGACACGGAAGGGCTACAGATGCAATCTGTCTGGACCTCTGTAAGGCCTTTGACACGGTCCCCCACAACATCCTTCTCTCTAAACTGGAGAGGTATGGATTTGACGGGTGGACTGTCCGGTGGGTGAGGAATTGGTTAGATGGTCACATCCAGAGGGTAGTGGTCAACGGCTC
>NW_008824186.1:6445830-6449103 GCF_000699105.1 Pygoscelis adeliae | reverse complement strand
CTGCCCCTGGGTCGGGGCAACCCCCGGTATCACTACAGGCTGGGGGATGAAGGGATGGAGAGCAGCCCTGCCGAGAAGGACTTGGGGGTACTGGTGGATGAAAAGCTGGACGTGAGCCAGCCATGTGCGCTCACAGCCCAGAAAGCCAATTGATGCTGAGCTGTGTAACAAGAAGCGTGGCCAGCAGGTCGAGGGAGGTGTTTCTGCCCCTCTACTCCGCTCTGGTGAGACCCCACCTGCAGTACTGTGTCCAGCTCTGGGGTCCTCAGTTCAGGAAATACATAGACCTGTTGGAGTGGGTCCAGAGGAGGGCCACCAACTGGACTCAGTTTGGTGTCATAATTTTTACTGAGGGTTATAAAGTTCTAGTAGGGATGGACTCACTATCCCCAAAGTGAAAGCTGCCACTAACATCACATACCTGAGGAGTCGCCCAGTGGCGTACCCCATCCACAATGGAAAATTCCCAGCAATTTGTATTCTAGTGTTACTTGTGAACGTATAAACAAAAAGACTTCAGGGGCTGGAGACAATGAAGATTTCAACATCTATCTACCAGCTTTTCCTAACTCTCTACCATTTTCCTTACCTGGGAAGGAAAAGAGGCAGAGAAGCAGGGCTTGGGGAAGAGTTCGAGAATCAGACTTCATGGAAGTTCAAATCACATAGTAGAAGGCAGTAACATCTTGTCTGAGTCTGAATTAAACTTGTATCATAGTGAGCCCATGTTCTTGGGGTGTAAGAACAACTGAATTAGTGCTTGAAGGCTAGAGGTGGAGTTTGATCAAAGTAAATCACAAAGGCAGTGGTTATGATGAACACAGAACTGCTACTCCCCAAATCAGGAACAGGTTGCCCAGAGACGCGGTACATGTCCCATCCCTGGAAACATTCAAGGTCGGGTTGGATGGGGCTCTGCGCAACCTGATCTAGTTGAAGATGTCTCTGCTTACTGCAGGGGGCGTGGACTAGATGACCTTTAAAGGTGTCTTCCAACCCAAACTATTCTATGATTCTATAATTCCATGAAATCCATCAGCATTAGGAGGAGGGGACACTCCATGGAAATAGTTGCAGATCAGACCAAAACAGACAAAAACAAGCACTTTTTTTACACTGCAGGCAATGAACTTTCGAAATCGGTTGCCACAGGAGGTTGCAGAGGTGGACAGTACCAGGAGATTCAAAACAATAGTAAATAAACCCTTGGACTGCATTTGCTGGTCATGCTATTTCCGATATGAAGATGTCCCTGCCCACGGCAGGGGAGTTGGACTAGATGACCTCTAATGGTCCCTTCCAACCCAAACTATTTTATGATTCTAAATATTTTTAATATTTGGAAAGATTGTGTGCATATGAGATGAGTTGTCCTTATTAATAGCCTAAGGAGTGAACACTTGCAATAATTATCTAAAGATAGTACAGTGTAGCACTCCTCTTGGCCAGCTCAGCACAAAGAATAAAATGTGGGTACTAGTTTAGGAAAGTGAGTAAGTGTGTACATCCTTCAAGATGAGAAAACTAAGCTGAAGCGAGCCAGGCCTTTTCTGAGGTATGTTGTCTATTGAACAGGTCACTCAATCCAGCAAAAAGATTTCATTAACATATATATCAACAAATAAATTCAATAGGTGAGATTTACGTTTGTGTTTATATTATGAGCTGATGCACAGACAATTTTCTCCACAGGAGAGATGAAGGTAACCTGAGAATAGTCCATGTTTACAGTCTTAAATTAGGTGCACAATGTAAGATCCTGACTTTCTAAAAGTTACAGCATAATTTCCTGTAGGATTTGGTGTAAAATTTGGATCAATTTTAAGTACAAGTCCCACCCAGAAGAAAAAAAACAACCAGTGACAGAAAACTAGAAATTTGTATCTCTGGGTGTCCTGGCATTCCTTATCTGAGAAGGTGATATTTTAATTACCTGCTTTGATAGTGCAAATGTGGGTAGATGAGTTTTCTGATGAGTGGTATTAGAAGCAGCAAACAACAGAAAGTAGAAACTTAATTTTGAAATAGAAGACACTGGAATGTGGTGTTATGTTAGAAAGAAAGAATTTCATCAGTCTTCTATAATATACAGCTGTTTTATGGCTCATGCTTCATTTACTGTCTTCATTAAAGGCTGAGTAACTTTATATCCTAACTTGAAAAAAATTCTGAAAGTAAAATTGAAAATTGTTTGGCTTGGAGTGTTTATAAGCTTGGTCGTTTGAGTTCTTTTATTCCCTTTGAGAACAGAGTACTCTCTTCTTAATGCCAAGTTTCAAGAGCTGGATTTAAAAGTGCTATTCTTTACCACCTACAGAGATGCAAGGTCTTTCAGAAGTCCCTCCAGTTTTTTGCAGATGATATGAAATAGAATATTGGGGACAATTTCACAGCACAGAGTTCTTGTCTAAACCATGTTTTAGCTGTTACAACAGTGTCTAAGCAGAATCCACACCAGTACCTAATATTTTGTATCTGCTCTCACAAATTAGCACCTACACCACTACTTGTGTGGCCTCACCTCCATAATGAGATCTGAGATTTGTGAAAATGCCAGTAGATGTTCCACCCACACATCAAAGATCTCTTGCTGTTGAAGTTAAGTCCTGAGGAACTGAATACAGTTCCTCATAATTTCTTGTGATTATTACCTCAAAAGGCTATTTGTGGATCTTCTTCAAGGGGACTTTAAAGAGATAATTTTGTGTGGAAGGGAAAAAAAAAGACTGTTTGTCAGTATTTTGTGTTATAGAAATATGCTGTCTTTTCAGGTCCGTGCTGCTACTTCCCTTTTTGCTTATCCTTTAGTATGTTCACATTAAATTTTCATGAGTTGTACAAAATTTCAAGAGCTGATTGTGAGTATGATTGTCCCCTGTTTAGGCTGAGAATACTCAGATGCACTGGCAGAGCCGTGTAGCTGTGAGAGTGAATGATAATATTAATCAGTCTCACTTGTCATTTCATTCCTATATTTTTGTGTCTCCACTTAACGCTTTTACAGGAAAAGCCGGTGCTGAAAGATAGGAAACTAGTCTGAGAGATCAGTATAGTACATTTTGCTTCCTCAGCAATGGATTAGCTTAACAAAACCAATTCCTGACAGATACTTGCCTAACTTCATGTCGTGGTTTAACCCCAGCTGGTAACTGAGCACCACACAGCCGCTCTCTCACTCACCTCTGGTGGGATGGGGGAGAGTATCAGAAGGGTAAAAGTGAGGAAACTTGTGGGTTGAGATAAAGACAGTTTAATAGGTAAAGCAAAAGCCGC
>NW_008824186.1:6439704-6445689 GCF_000699105.1 Pygoscelis adeliae | reverse complement strand
TGGAATATCCCTTTGGTCAGTTGGGATCAGCTGTCCTGGCCGTGTCCCCTCCCAGCTTCTTGTGCAGCTCCAGCCTGCTCGCTGGTGGGGTGGGGTGAGAAGCAGAAAAGGCCTTGACTGTGTGTCAGCACTGCTCAGCAATAACCAAAACGTCCTTGTGTTGTCAACACTGTTTCCAGCACAAATCCAAAACACAGCCCCATACCAGCTACTGTGAAGAAAATGAACCCTATCCCAGCCAAAACCAGCACAAAGCAGAGATGGAAACTCTATGGCTTCCACTTGGAAATCTGTTCCAGTGCTTTGGTGCTCTTACCATTAGAAGACCTTTGCTAGTACCTGATCTATGCTGCAGTCTGAATCCTAATTTAATAGGATAGTTCAAAAAGGAAAAATACAGGGTCTAGAGAGTCAGTGTTATATCTGAGGGTTCAATGAGTCAGTATCGTATTGTTGCAAAATTTGGCAAGCTCCATCATGAAAAGTATAACATGTAATAAATCTATTTGCTCCTCTTGGCATTGCAACACATCACTTAGGGCATTTCTGGGCACTACATGTCAGATTTGGATTCACTAGAAAAAGTCCAGGGAATAAGCAGATGTTAAGCTAACATAGTCTTCATTGAAGGAGCTGGTGGTGTTAGACTGTTGATGAGGAGGACACATCATAACAATCTTAAAATACATAAAAGGCTGCTGCAAGGAAGTATGGAATAGTCTTTTTAACCCTTGAGGGAGGTGTGGGGTTTGTTTGTTTGTTTGTTTGTTTTTCCTGCAAAGCAGCCGTCTCATTTGTTGCTCCCACCCAGTATCAGTGTAGTTTATTATTTCTGTGTAGGTGTATAACCTTGCCCTTTTCGAATTGCACTCTATTTTTAAAGAATTGTTTCTCCAATTTGTCAAGACAGCTTTGAATTCTTACGTCCACCAACATTCTTGTCATTCCTGCCAGGTTAGCATTGTTGGCAAATTTTGTCTGTATACTCTTTATTTCATCATTCAGGTGAAAGCACTAATATGAGAGTCAGGACAAACCCTGTCGAAACAGTGCTTAATAATATTGAGTTTGATTAGTAAAACAAATACAAGCTTCACACACAGTTCAGATATTCTTTTAGAACACAATGTATGTCACAACAAATCCGTAGTCCTAGCTGATCTGTTAGTGTCTTAAATAACTCTGGGGTCTTCAGTGACAAATGAAAGAGGAAAAGGGCTAAAATGTCCTGCATCCCATCGTGAATGAAGTAACATCTATGCTAGGGCTTCCAGATACTGTCCACTCTCACCTAAAAATGTATTTTTGTATTGACTGTGTCCATTGCTGTGTAAATGCTCCAGGTGATCACTGCATCCTTTGGGAGTTACGAAGGTGGCTGCTCACCGATGTAACTGAATCATTGCTTCAGCGTCTGACTCCTGTGTCCTGGTTCAGCCAGTTAAGTCAGCCTCGGTTTAGCTTTTTCTCCTGTGAATAGTCCCATTGAGTTAGCTGGAACTGCTCGGGCGCTTAAAGTTGAATACATGGTGAAGTGCTTCGCCAGTCTGTACCTTTGCACTTTATGACTGTTAAACACTTTGACGATATTTCTGTTGAATGAAGATATTATCTTCAAAATTTTCAGCTTTGTGGGATCATGACTTTCTGAACTTCTGGCATTAGAGAACTCTTTTGTACACGAAACTCTAAATAGCTTGCAACTCGTACTAGCTGCTGTAGCTCTTACTATAATACCTTCTTCTGTAGTGGTGCAGAGAAAACTGGAGCCATCTTTATACTGTGAAGAAGCTGTATCTTAATTTACTCCCCTTGTGCTCTTGCAGTCATTGTTGAACAAACTTGTAGTTGTCACCAGCACTGTCACTTTTTAGCTTAAGCAAGTTCACACCTGTGGGCAGTTTGGAATTTAAAGCATTGTGTCTAAGAGGAATTGCATAGATACTGGTGAAGGTGGTTAAAGATCCTTCTGCATATCGAAGCCGGACTGGACTGCACTGTCAGTCGTGGCTGTTGGTCTCAGAGGAAGTCCTTACGGCGGTTGGTTTTTATTCGGAGCTTCCCTGGTTTTTTTAAAAAAAAAAAAAAAAAAAAAAAATCATCTTATGTCTTCTATATAAGCAAGTGCTATTTATTGTAGATGCCACGCACTTTTAATATTGTGTGAGGCAGATAGCACGGTTGCAAGTTGAACAGAAGTTCAGATAACAGATATTCTCAGAGTTGGGCTACATGTGGAAAAAAATAATCTTTGTTCAGAATGCCTAAAAAGCAGTTGATTTAAATATGGTTTTTTTGCACCAGTTCAGTGTTCACCATCTTGTGTGGCTTAAGCTTTTTGCACTTATAAATTAAATGAAACGTTCAAAGCATTGCTGAATGCTTCATTAAAGAATTGCATACTAAAATATGGTTGAAAGAAAACATTTTCTTTAATTGGAGGTTTTTGATAAAGTGGTAAGAGAATCAGTCAACACATTAGTTGTATGTACTAATCATCTTTCATGTATGGTACCTGTTAATAAGCGTCTAATAGAATGTAAAACTGTGGTTTTAAAGTAAGTTGAAGACCAAGGGGAAAAAAAAGACCAAGAAATATTTTACCCATTGTAAGTGAATGTTATTCCTGAATGCGTGGTTAGAACAAATTATTGTTCCACCTTTTGAAAACAAACAAACAAAAACCTCCTATAAAATAAAGTGGAAGGTGGGGATCGCTAATAATGTTTAATCTCTTGGGTTCCAGTTTGTCTTTGTTATTAATGGCATCAGCCTGCACAATGACTCCAGGCAAGGTTTTAAAGTTAGGGTAAAAGGTGGGGAAAAGAAAAAAAAGAAGCCAAATAAAATGTTAGCATGACAATAAGTGAGTCTGCTAGAAACACAAAAGTTGAATGTCAGTCAGTGACATTCATAAATTGCGAGTTAAAAGCACTGGAAGCTTCTCTGGTATCAGAAAAAGAAAGTAATTGGTGTCTGCCATTGTCAGCAGTATTATTTATCTTCAGTATTTTCCCTTTTGTTGTTTGAGATGATTTGTGTAATTTCTTTCTCCCTTAGCCTTGAGAATGGAGAATAGAAGGAAAGCCAGAAAAGCAAGGGAAGGGAAGCTTTCTTAGAATGATGTGTTTCAACCCTCTCCCCTCCTCCCCTGCCAGTGGTGGTATATAATAATATAATAATATAAGTCTTCTAAAAATGAGAGTGGAGATAGAATGCACTCAAAAATAATGCATTATATAAAGTTAGTTTTCAGAATAACATGAGTTTTTAATTGCTTTTTCTCAAAAGTTGACTTAATCACTACGTGCAGTCTGCTGTAGAAAAGAGCTGAGCTAAGGCATGTGCACTGTTGGTCAATTCGACATCAAAAACTCTATTTCCAGTATTTTTATTTTTTCCATTGCGTAAAATATTCATACATGTCCAGAGATCTATAGCTGATATCTTCCTTTTTCTTTTCCCTCCTCTGTCCCTTGATAATTAGATTGAGTTAGGCTATTTCTGGGTATAATATTTCTAAATTGCAGAAAGAAGTCTTGGTACCAGCTTACACTTGTCAATTTAAGCTACATTTGCAGCTAGGAAGTGAGGCACATGCCCCCTCCTGGCTGTTTTTTTAAGGAGTATTAGCCTCAGTGCCTTGGCTAGAAACTGTTTTTGACGATTTCATTGTGGCCCATTTTTACTCTGCTTTTGAAACTGAAACGGCATCTGGTATTACTGACTGCTTTCCAAAACGTATTGGGTTGTCCTACAGTTGTGCCATTCTGAATGAAACTGGATATAGAAGTGGTGAATGATTGGTATATGTTTAAAGCATGCATTCTACTGTGCTGTATTATCACAGCTGGGCTTAATATGGATGTTGTTGGGTAAAGAAATAGAGTCGGTGGGTCCTGATTCTGGAGTTCAGTGACTCTGCAGTCACTGAAGTTACTCACCTTGTTTAAAAGTTACTTTTCTGTTGCACCTTTGCAAAATTATTTTATTTCTCAAGGGAAGGTGTTTCTCAGGACAACACTGTACCCCAGGTGCTATTGTGGTTGCCATGGCAGTTTGCTAGCAAGCAACCTCTTAAATACGTTACTACTGGCAAAGAAATGGTGTCTTTTTGATCGCTTTGACAGATGCTCATTTTATAGAATGTTCTATGCTGAATGTTTGGTTTTTGGGATAAAATGTCCTTTTTTTCTGAAACGTCATTACTTTTGAATAAATAGGTTTCTGAGTAAGCTTCACTTTTTTTTAGAAATTCAATAAATATATAAACCTCCTATTCCCTCTCCCCCAGTCTTCCTCCTTTTTAGAAGCTGTTTTGGTAACTGGTATGCAAGTATGATTGAGCCAAGCTGGCTTCGCTTACATAATCTTACTGAGAAATGAATATTCAGACATGTGATTTGCTTGTTGAGAATACCTGCTTTGATTTTGTTTGCAGTCTGTCCTTTTTCCCTTGTTAAGTTCTGGGATGTAAAGCAGAAGAACAGCCTGTGCGCACACGTGCTTGTGTGTGTGTGGGGAGGGTGGGTAGGAGGATGACTGAGCTACTTGCTGCTTAATAACTGAGGCTGGTTTTTTTTTTTCTTTTTATCTTCTGAGCTGCCTGGAAAAAGTTGTCTTTTTTTTTTTTTTTAAAGAAAAAAGTGTTTTCTTCAGATGAGAGTCTTGGTTAGTATTTTGTCTTCATAAGCAAAGAAAAAGATGTGGGGATTTCTTCTGAAAATGAACATATTGGTATTCTTCACACCTAAGCATCCAGGGTAGTGGAATTTAAAATGAAAGGACTTAAGGCTGAACTGTACCTTTTGGCGCTTGTCTGAACAAGAAATGCTGCTTAAACTGAATAGCTAAGGATCATCGCAGAAGGTGGTGTGGCCCAGGAACCTCTCTCCCCCCGAGACCTTGTTCCTGTGTTGCAGGGTTTTGCAAGCAGCGGAGAAGTAGTGACACATCTGCAGCAAATAGTGAAGGTTGTGCTGGCTCACATGTGGAAAGCTAGGGAAGTGGGATATTGTCTCTGTGCATTCTCCACATTTCTAGTCCACCTGCTCTGGGTGGGAAGGTGTTGGCATCTACTGGAAGAGTGGATTTATTATGACATACAGCAGAAGTTGAAGTCATAGTCAAGCCCTTAAGCAAGGTTTGATTTAGCTGCTCACAATTTTTTATGAAGGCTGTAGTGAAACGTATTCAGAAGGTTATTCTAATCTTGTTCCACAATATGAAAGTAGAAGTATAATTTAAAACAAATGACTTGCCAGTCATTGAATGCCTTGTGAGCCTGTGCTAGTCCCTAGTGCAGAGGGTCATCAAATCAAATATTGTGGCTGAATTTTTGAAGTGCTTGGATAATTTTATGACCGATAGTAACATTTGTAGTTATGAAAGGTAAGATAAAGATCATCAGCTCTCATGCTTCAAGGCATAAGGTAATCACTGCAGTGTTACAGGAGGGATATTTCCCCTCTGAGCAGCATTACACAGTTGGTTATGTACATTATGAGGTGTGTTCTTTCCTTCGATCTAAACCATTAGCCAAAGAGGTGACGCTTGGTGTGTGAACAGGTTACTAAGACAAATCTCGTATTAGCCATAGAGGCGATATATGTTTCTGTGTTGAAAGGGTTTTGTTGCATCACATAATCCAAGCTGTTGCTTACAGGAATGTTGATTCACTAAAAATCACACAATGGTGAGGGGTTCCCATTTTGGGCTCAGTAACTCTTCAGCTGCTGTGAGATGCTTATTGTTATTTTGACACATATATATATATAATATATATATGTGTGTGTGTGTCCTGGTTTCGGCAGGGATAGAGTTAATTGCCTTCCTAGTAGCTGGTACAGTGCTGTGTTTTGGATTTGGTATGAGAATAATGTTGATGACACGCCGATGTTTTAGTTGTTGCTGAGCAGTGCTTACACTAGTCAAGGACTTTCCAGCTTCCCAGGCTCTACCGACTGAGAAGGCTGCAGGTGCACA
>NW_008824186.1:6429308-6439302 GCF_000699105.1 Pygoscelis adeliae | reverse complement strand
AGTGAGCGAGCAGCTGCGTGGTGCTCAGTTGCTGACTGAGGTTAAACCACGACAATATGAATGATTGTTGTTTGCTTAGTTGGTGCTCTCTCCTGCCTTGCTCCCACTTGGAGCCAGCTTCAGACCACAGTCTGCAGGTGTGCACTTGTTGATTTCACAGGAGTTGGCAGGTAGATGCTTGGGCTCAAGAGTAAAAATTAGATCCTGACTCTGTATCCAGTCAGTGACAGGGTTGCCAGGCACTGCTGGGTCCTGTCCGAGGTCTTCTCTGCCCTGATGGATGAGACCTAGCTTCCACATGGCTATTTAATACTTTTGCATTCTGTCCGTATTTAGAGCTAGCCATGAGAAAAAGCTAAGCATAGTAAGCATATATCTAATAACAAAATATAATTTTATATATTCTTAGTCTTTGTTTAACTAGGCTGAAAGGGCCAAGGTTTCCTTGCTTCTTTTCATGGTTATTTTCCCATTTTCACAATCACCTTAGAAACCCTTTTCTGGACACCTTTACAGGTTTTGTTTTGAAAACAGGTGATCGGGAATCTCCACACTATTTCGTATGAGACCCGACTAGTCCTCCTCTGAGTCGACTGACAATGTCTTACACATCCCAGAAATCCATTAGGCCTTTTTGCAGCTCCAACACATTGGTACCTCATAATCATTCTGTCAACCAGCTTTCTTCTCCTCCATTTCTTACAATTGATGAACCTCCAGTTTACAGCAGAAATCCTTGTCATGAGTTTGTCTTCTTGTGGTGTTGCACTTTTTGCTTTTAAATTTCATCCCATTCAGTTTTCTAGCTCACAAGGTCATCTCATTCTTCCTGTGTGATGATCTTGTCCTCTTCCATGCTGATAACTGTGTCATCTTTGCATTTCATAATACAGTCCTTGAACCGAGGTTGCTAATGAATATATCAAGCAGGATCAATCCCAAGAGTGATTCCTGAGAAAGACTATTAGTAACATTTCTCCATCTTGAGAACTGCTTTTTTCAGTATAGACTCTCGTAGCGCCTGCCAGAGACAGTTTTCTATCCATATTATGATATATTCTTATATTATTCCTCATTGTCTGCTTTTTAAATAATAATTTCTTATAGGACACTATCAGATGCTCAATTTAAATCTAGACGTATTAGTTGCACTATATTGCCCTTGTCTAAGTAGTCAGCGATCTTACTAAGAAAACGCATTATTTTTCTCAGGTGATCTACTAGTAATGAGAATATATTTCTTTTTATCCCACTTCAAGTCTACCTTCGTGCCCTCGATTACTGCCTCTTCCGAAGTCTGTGGTATTCAGTGTCAAAATCACATGCATATGCGTTTATCACTTCCTTCTTGGAATGCAGGTCTGATGTTTGTTATTTTCCAGTGTTATTTTTGCTTTAGCAGTGGTGATCTGGGATCAGTTTTCCAGTAAAGGTTTCTGAAACTAGCTGGTATAATGAGAAAACTTTATTTCCCATTAGGTTATAGGTTTCAGTAAAAAACTTGCCACTGAATTTGTTTTTTCATCTTCTGGTTCTTTCAGTATGCTGGAAATGCTCCTGTCTGTGTGTTACTATTCTTACGAGAAAATGGGACATTTGCCCAGGTTTGGGGCTACACAGAGTTAGCTTTTCATTAGCATTTTTCGTGCTTTTCATTAGCATTTTTCATTATATGAGAATAAGAGACTCCATAACTGGTCATTCTCTTTATTTTCCTCATTCTCTTCTGGTTAGGTGAAAAAGAATCTTTCACTGTTCATTCCATTTTCCTTTGAAGGATTGAGCTCAGGTACGATTTTTACTGTGTGGCTGACTTAGGAGACATGGCTTACCTTGTCAATCAGTCTCTTTTCCCATCCTTCCAAGTTTTTTGCTTACTCCTGATAAGTGCTTTTCATCCTTGCTGTTTTTCTCACTTTCATTCCAAATAGTTTCAACCTTTTATTAAAGTTATTTCTATATATTCTTGAGCTCAATGCAGTCCAATCAGTTGTGTTAACTTTCTTAGGCACTCAGAGTTGGCCCTGTTAAATTCCAAACTGTCTTTGTAGACTTGTTTTTATGTATCCTGTAATACATATATATCAATTAACTTGTCAAAAGATGAGTCAGTACACAATCATTTGATCCATTTCTTTCTTTAGCCAGCTTTTCTATAGGATTATTGCTGCTTTTAAATTCTTCACCCCTGATGATGTCCCCAGTGAGGCTCAGCTGTGATTAGAGGTAAAGAACAAGCCTGGAGACTTCACATTGTGAGTTAAAAAATTGCAAACTGCCACCAAGAAGATCACTAAAAAAAGAAAATGCTTTTAGTCTGTTCTTGTCTTTTGATTTACTCTCAGTCAACAGGATGTGAAGACAGGATTACTCCCAGCTTCATAGACATTGTATAGTTTTCTGTTTTCTACTCTTAATTTCCAGAGATTGATAAATATGTGAAGTTGTATCTTTTAATAAGGTGTTTTATTTGATTTAGAACTGTCTTCATTTTAGTTTCAGATTTATAACTGTACTTAATCAAATTCCGTTGCACCTTAATTCACTTTGAAATAGTTTTTAGTAATGAGATTATGAATTTTTAAAATTTGGGCATTCAGAAGAACCTCTGTTTGACCAACCTGTAGTTTTAAAGGAAAACATTATCTGGATAGTGAGCATACTTTTTAGTACTGAAACACTTGTTATCTCATTTTTAATTATGTGAAGTGAGAACAAATGGTATACAGATTTATTTTGAGCACTGTTATAAGCAGAAAAAGAATTATAATGGGGTCTTTCTGTATAATTATTGTATCCACAATCAAGTCTTTTCCCTTGTTGCTACAATTCTCTCACTTCTGTGAGAGGGTGGAAGGCCGTGGCTAGTCAGAGTGTAACAACTCTATGGCTATGCTGCATTGTTCTTTTTGTTTCCTATTGTAAAACATGGCAAACCCCACTAAAATCACAGTTTGAAAATCAGATGTAATTTGCTGCAGTAGAAGCACGGCAAAAGGAAAGAAACCCATTGGTTCTTATTAACCTTTTGAATTAATGACCAGTCTGAGAGAGTTCGTTCCCAGAACCAGAACAGCTCTGTTTCAAATGGGGCAGGCATTGCACACTGGTGATTCAACATACTGTTTCATTCAAGATCCATTCTACCCAGTTTTTTTGAAGTTTTCCGTGTAAATTCTGACCCAGACTTTCCTGACTGAGATTGTGAAATCTGACAACTTCATAGGCATATGTGCAAAGGCTTTTTGTATGTAAATTTGCCATAGTCTTTCTGCTTAAATCATATTTTGAAGACTGAGTTAGTGACAAACTCTAGATCTTAAAACATATTTATAAATGAAATACATAAGGAAATAAGCGTTCAAGAGAAATATCTGGACACAGAAATTGCTCAGGTGTCCTGGGTTTGGCCTACTCAAGGGAATTTAAACATTCGGATTTTAGGTGTTAGATTTATAGAATGTCTACATATTTAAAGCAACGTTCGTCTCCATAAATTGGACTAGAAAGAGAAGAATACAGGGGCAAAATTACCTTTGCAGACAGGCTCAGGTTGAAGGGAAGAAAGGGACAATGCAAAGTTCATAAAAGATTGTCTTTAAGAGAAATCATTGTCAAAATTAGTAAAAAACACGAATGTAGCAAGCAATGTCATGCCCAGGATGGAGGGATCAGAGAGACTAGAATGCTGGGGGAACCTGTGGGCTCACCAAAAAAGAAAAAAACACAGTCTGCTCTTGGGACAAGAATAACAGGGAGAAGAATTAACAACTCAAACATGACCTGAATAATGTGTGCTTTTAAAAGGTTATAATTTGGTGTCATGAGAAGGACAAATTCCCAATTCTTCTAGTAATGGAGGTTACAGATTTTTTTGAGTATTTGAATTACTTTTGTTTACTTGTATAAAACCAGTTGTGACCCCTTGGATTTCCATAGGCATTAGTATCTCTGAAATAGGTATCAGAAAATATATCTGAAGTTATTACTCTTAAAGTTATTCTACAGAATCAGTAGCAAATGTTTCAGCTGTTTATAGAGTAATTAACAAGTATTAAGAAATGTATAGAAATGGGATGAAGAATTGCAAATAGTTGGGGAGTGTTGTAAAACAAGCAAAAAAATAATCACAAGAGAGTAAACTCACCACCCCAAACAGGAAGACCTTTTGATATTGTCTCTGTTTATGCTTCTCCAAACTGTGGTTGGGATGGTCTCCTAGTGGGAGAGACCTTGTTCAAACCTCTGTACATCTTCTGTGTGTGGCACTTGTTCCCTTGCAAAGACTGAAAGATGTTGTTTCAGAAATGTCACACTCTCCTAAAAGTAGTTTATTTGTATTACTGAGCTCTGCTTTCTTAATTTGTTCTAAATTCATGAATGAGTTCTGGTAAGCTGAAACTGTATTTTTGACATGTGACCCATTTACTAAAAATAAAAATAAGTCATCCAGCTCTGCTAAATACCTCCCAAAAACCCAATAAATAATTTCTAGTACTGGACTCCTTTGCTCTCTTCGATTTGTGAGAGATTAGTTTGGGTTCTGTGAACTCTGTTCTTGAAAAGCTCCCTATTCTGCATTCCCCATACAGACAGTCCATATTTATCCTCTGCTTGTTCTTGTACCAAATTTGTCTGCTTCCATGCCTCAGGGAGAAACTCCAGGTTGTGTCTGTGGTCTTTGGAAAGCTCTCTAAAATATTTAGTGGTCTGAAAGTGACTGACAATCTCTCTGTTCCTAACAGTACAAGCTGGGGATATCAGGTTGGTAGGGAATAAATATTATACTTTTTTATTGTGCCTGTATTTAGTCTGTACATTTTTTTTTTTTTGGTTTGTTTTTTAAATGGGTACTTTTGGCATAACTAGCTGGTAAGGAGAAATATGTCTAGTATAATGATCATTTCACACTTACTTGCCACAGCTATAACGCGCTACAGTATACTGTGAACCTTACAACCCCTGAAAAAAGCTATGGAAATAAGGAGTTGGGAGAAATAAAGCAAGATATTGCTACTGCCTTGCAGTAAGTGTCACTGTAATATCTGAATAGTGGCATTTATTTCAAAAAAATTGCAGCCTGATTAAGATCCAAGAGTAAAGCTGCATTTTAAACACACATGGCTATCATCTCAAAAACTTTGAGAACTTGCCAGCTGTGAAGAGAAAAATCCGCCCCCCATCTGCCTTTGCCCACTGAGAAAAAGCAATAATGGCAGTGAGTGAGTGTGAAGGACTGGACAATGTTGAATCTTTTAGTCTTGACCTCCCTCTTATTCTATAACATGAGTGGGTTTTTTTTCTTTGGGAGGCTTAAGGGGAAAATGGCGTCTGAACACTGAGGCAAATAGACTTTACCAAGGGACTGTTCATTGCATGTGAAATAGTTTCACAGTGGTAAAAAAACCATTTGTTGATGTGCCTTCAGAGGTTGTCACTTACACTACCTGTGATCTCTCAGAGTATCTCTTTGAGCTCCAGCTTTGAGACATAGAGGTGATGACACACCGATTTTACATGCCACGATGATAGGCTAGGCTGTTGTCAGAAATCAGGGAAGCTTACAAACTGATTTCTGAAGTGACTGTATGATCATGTGTAGGTTCCCTATTCTTTCTCTCAAATTTGGAAGGAGTTAGCCTAACTTTCTCCTGAAACGTGTGAGGCACCGCGTTGACTTGGGCTATTCCTGGTGATTTGTTTCCAAAGGAAGCTGATGGTCTGCAGCCTCCTGACATCGTGACTCCAGTGCCCTTCAGTGCTGGGAAAATAAGGATGTGGCTGATGAGGTGAGGAGTGAGAGAGGGCAGATACGGCCATGTTCCTCCTCTCCTTTCAGGCTGAACAGAACATCACAGCCAACTTCTGCTGGTGAAGCCCGCTGAGTTTGGACTCAGCCTGTCACCACATGTCTGGTAGTCTAGGCACCCCATCAAATCCATATCTAGGAGGACCTCTCCTGTGTCAATTACAGAAGTCTCTTGCACAAAAACTTTTGTTACAATTTGCAAGGCTGAAATGTATTGAAGTGACATATGATCCTGCGTCTCTGCACTGCGGTGACCAACCTAGGAAGCAACGGCAGTCAAATTGACAGCTCTCTTATTTATTGTGGGAATGTGGTTGTTGACTCCTGTGGGTTTGTTACCACACTGTCTTATGTTCCCTTGTTTTTTGCTCTAAGTCTTTGCTGTTTGGGGCAAACAGTAGGCTCGTAGCAGAGAAACAAATAGTCTTTGAATTGTGTAATTTTTCTCTCTAACAATGCAATGAGATGATTTTATGTTTAATAGTGTAACTAAGACATCAAAACCCAGACTGTGGACACCAGGACTTTCCTTTTTCTGCATAATGCACTGTAGAGGATAGTTGTCCAGGTACAATGGCACGCTGACATCTATAGTTGGATGGATAATCTAGTCCAACTGGATGGAAGATGCCAGGCTGGAGAGCCTGTCTCTTTCTGAAGGAGATCATAGCTTTGGTCTGCAGCCGTCTGTGTAGCCTTGCCATGGCAGGCTTGATTTCTTTGTCCCCTGCTCTTCTTTTTACCTGCACAGACAAAACTGCTTACAATTATCTTCACTGAAATTAATAGAATTATATCTGTCCAAAAGTGCTTTTGAGTTCAGAAATGTGTCTTCTGTCGTTTATGGCTAATTCAGAAGTCTAGCAGTTGGAGACGCTATTGTTTTAAGCCATAATACATGTTTCTCCATACTGTACATCAGCTTGCATCAATGGCTATTGTCAAACCCATTCCTTTATGCCTTCCAGATGTTTGGGCCTTTTGGGCTGATTGTAAGACATCAACTACCAGTATTTATTTATACGGACACTAGATAAAATGGCAGGTTACAGTAAGATTGATAAATTGCAACACTGCAAAACTGTAAACCGGTGAGATTTGTACTCAGAAAACAGGAACAGTTTTCCCATCAGAGAAAGCAGCAAGAAAACTAAAAAATTAAAAAAAGAAGAAAAGAGAAAGGAGCGGCAATTGAGAGATGCTGTGAGTAGAGGAAGAATTTATTTTTTCAAGGTAGTAATAAGTTGGCTATACCTAAGGGAAATTTGGTGAGGAATATGATTCACTTTGGTCACCTCGGAAACAAGCTGTTCATCTGTCAATAGATATTTGAATTATTATTCAAATATTTTATTATTATTATATCAACAACATGGCTAATCAGATGTTTTAATATGTGATACTGCAACAAAATAATTTACTGACATAGAACGAAATACAGATTTTAGCATATGAGTAATAATACCCTGGATTTGCTCTTTGTATTTACTAGCCAAGTCTTAAAAACTCCCTGTGGCTGAATGAAGATGGATGCTTTTGAATTTTTATCTTCTTTGTGTTAACGCTTATCTTTTGTTACTGATTCCTGAGCAAATTGTAGTATGTGATGTCCGTCTAATTATATGCCTGTGCTTAGGATGCCCAGATAGAGACTTCAGGGTTTTAAAGTGTGAAAAGATGCACACAGCATGCAAAGGGAACATAGCCCCTCCTGCATCTGCCTGGGGGAATTGAGGATTGTTTTAATTCACATATATATGAATATGTGCGTGTACACCAATTTTTTAAATAGTACAGATGTCAGCTATCTGGGGTTTTTTATCAGCTGAAGGTTTGGCGTGCAGACATTCTAGTGCACCTCATGAGCTGAGTCTTGTCCTTGAGCCAAAGAGAACATCCTCTACCCGTCATCCTTGGCATGACGTGTCTCCCTTGTATTTTAAGTAATAGCAGATTTATGGGGGATTTATCAGAGTACAAGAACCTAGTACCTAGTTGGAAAACAGCAAAAAGGTTTGTATAGCCTAGAATCAGTGCAAATTATATGCTATGTAATTGTATTTGTAAGAAATTCATATCAGTCTTCCTTTGGTTAGATGGTCTTTATGCCACTGTGTAAACCTCAAAATAATTTAACCGCAGCGATTTCACTATTCCTTTATCATTTTTTTCCTTCATGTTTTCTCTAAAACTGTTTTAACAGAATCTGGTTCTGGGATAATTTTCCAAGGTCAAAGCAGCATAAGATTTTACCCTTCCAAAATCTTTGTGAAGATTCAGAAGCAGAGTTCAGAGCATGTGACACGCTGAGGCAAATGGAATGTGCAGTTAGATAATTTAAAATTAATAAATAGAAAGCTATTCAGAAAGGACTGTAAAAATGATGAAGGGGTTGTAGGAACTGATTTATGAGGCAAGACCAGAAGTTAGATATGAATAGCTTGGTTGAAGGGATAGAATGAACATAACTGTCTTCAAATATGTGCATGAACAGTCAGAGAGCAGCTTTTTGTGAATTCAGGATTGTGGACTAGACAAAAGAAGTGTTTTAGGGCTGCCAAGGTAATGAGAAGGTAGAACTAAGGAGCAAAGTTGTTAAGATTTCTGAAAAACTGGGAAGGTAAATAGAAACTGATTGTTAAGGAGAAATTTCTATATATATTCAGCTTTGTTAGACCATAGGATTGATCAGTCTATTGTGTCCATAGATTATTTCACTTATTTGTATTTGGGTTTGTGAAAGCGCTACAGGAGGACGAGACGCTGTTCTTTATTGGAAGAAGGTGGATGACTTAAAAAAAAAAACAACCAACCCAGTCTTTTTTATCTTGAATATCAGTGTTTTGTGAGAAAGCAGCATGTGCTCTGTGTACAAATCTTGTTATTGTGCATTACTAACTTTTCCTTGACATTTATTATACCCAGAAATATGGATGCAGTCTAGATACAGTAGTCACAACTTTCCTTTGATTTAATAGAATGTCAAGTGAATTGCTTCAAAAAGGCTGGCAGTTGTGTTAAATGATGGTTTTATGACTCAATAGGGTTTCAGTACATCACTCACCTTAATGAAAAACAATGCCTAACTAATTAAAATTGCATCTATCAGCTGTTAAATTATAGTTATTAGCATCATTCTTACAGGACTTAAGTAGAGTGGAAACTTGAAAAATCTTGATTTTGCCTTTCTGTCGTAAATCGGTTTCCGATTCTTCATTCTTCAGTACTTAAGAGATACCAAACATGGTGATATAATTGCTTAGATTACTTTTTCACAGGCTAAAGGAAATAAAATTCTTAGTTTAAAATAAGTAAATGAACTGGGTTGACCCTGGCTAGCTGCCAGGTGCCCACCAAGCTGCTCTATCACTCCCTCTCCTCAACTAGATGGGGGGGAGAAAATACAATGAAAGGCACGTGCGTGGAGATAAGGACAGGGAGATCACTCAGCAATTACCGTCGTGGGCAAAACAGACTCTACTTGGGGAAATTAATTTTATTGCCAATCAAATCAGAGTAGGATAATGAGAAATAAGAACAAATCTAAAAAACATCTTTCCCCCCACCCCTCCCTTCTTCCTGGGCTCCACTTCACTCACTATTCTTCACCTCCTCGCCCTGAGTGGCGCAGGGGGACATGGAATGGGGGTTACTGTCAGTTTATTATGTGTTGTCTCTGCCGCTCCTTCCTCCTCACACTCTTCCCCGGCTCCAGCATGGGGTCCTACCCACAGGAGACAGTCCTTCATGAACTTCTCCAACATGAGTCCTTCCCACAGGCTGCAGTTCTTCACAAACCGCTCCAGCGTGGGTCCATTCCACAGGGTGCAGTCCTTCAGGAATGGACTGCTCCAGCATGGGTCCCTCATGGGCCACAGGTCCTGCCAGCAAACCTGCTCCAGCGTGGGCTCCTCCTTTCCATGGGGCTGCAGCTCCTGCCAGGAGCCTGCTCCAGCACAGGCTCTCCATGGGGTCAGAGCTTCCTTCAGGGCACATCCACGTGCTCTGGCGTGGGGTCCTCCATGGGCTGCAGGTGGATATCTGCTCCCCTGTTGACTGCCATGGGCTGCAGTGGGACAGCCTGCCTCACCGTGGTCTTCACCACAGGCTGCAGGGCAATCTCTGCTCCGGCACCTGGAGCACCTCCTCCCCCTCCTTCTTCACTGACCTTGGTGTCTGCAGAGT
>NW_008824186.1:6423194-6429069 GCF_000699105.1 Pygoscelis adeliae | reverse complement strand
ACCCCCCCCTTGAGCCCCCCCCGCTACCAAAACCTTGCCACGTGAACCCAATACAGTAAAATAGAAGAGTTTTTTTTTTTCTGCAGAAACTCATGTGGTTGTCGTGGTTTAACCCCAGCCAGCAACTGAGCACCACACAGCTGCTCGTTCACTCCCCCCCATCCCACCGGGATGGGGGAGAGAATCAGAAGAGTAAAAGTGAGAAAACTCATGGGTTGAGATAAGAACAGTTTAATAATTGAAATAAAGTAAAATAGTAATAATAATATAAAAGAATATACAGAGCAAGTGATGCACAATGCAATTGCTCACCGCCTCCCAACCAATGCCCAGCCAGTCCCTGAGCAGCGGTCCCCCCCTGGCCAGCCTTCCCCCAGTTTATGTACTGAGCATGACATCACATGGTATGGAATGTCCCTTTGGCCAGTCTGGGTCAGCTGTCCTGGCTGTGCCCCCTCCCAGCTTCTCGCTGGCAAGTCATGAGAAGCTGAAATAGTCCTTGACTAGTGTAAGCACTGCTCAGCAACAACTAAAACATTGGTGTGTTATCAACATTATTCTCATCCTAAATCCAAAACACAGCACTGTGCCAGCTACTAGGAAGAAAATTAACTCTATCCCAGCTGAAACCAGGGCAGTGGTCTAAGTGATCACAACATAACTTCTGAAATTGTTCTTTTTCTACACTTTCTCAGCGGAAGGACCCATTCTAATTACAGTTTTGAGGAGGAAAAACACCCCCGGATCATGATACAAGGGCTTTGACTGTTGTGGAAATGGAATGTTTTGTGTTCATCTCCTTTCAGTTATACAGCCATGTCAGTCTGGTTTTACAGCCCATGACCCCAGGAGCTTTAGTCTGTCCCCTTTGTTCCCTAATTGTTTTCATGTATGTACTGCTTGTTATCCTAACATCTGGACTCTTAACTTCCCCCTCTAGCTCAGTTTCATCTCTTTTTTGTCTTTTCCCAAACATTAAGGAAATTTCTCCTTTTGTTGACATTGTTACTCTGAACCTATTTTGAGATGCTCCTTCTGCTTTCCAGCAAAGGGCACACATTAAGGATGGAAATACAGACAGCACGCTTCTCCCTTCACTCCTCTTTACACGAATCCTAAAAGGGCTGTTATTTTTCTTGTGAGTAAAGAGGAGGTTTCCATGGTCTTTGTCTTCATGGAGGCCGTTCTGTGCTGCTATACAGGGATGCATGTGTGTTAGAGGGTATGTCCTCTACTTCTGAGCCTGCCTTTCTGCTCAGTTTTTGCTAGACGCTGGTGAATTAACCAACTGTCAGTCTGTTTACCCTTTTACTGAAAGCTCATGCAAATGTAGGTTCTCCTGTAGACTAGCTGGTAAGAGGCATTTTTTGACGGCCGTTATGCTAGCAATAGCAGCTAGACAAGATAGCAGTTTAGGAAAGCAAAAGATGCCCAGGATAGGGACACGTGACCAGAACACAGATTAGTGGCACAGTGTACCTTAATCCAGGAACTTGCTAAGGTAAGGAGTGTGATTTTTTTGGGGGGGAGGGTTTTTTTTGTTTGTTTGTTTGTTTTTGTGTTTTTTTTTGTTTTTTGAACACCTTTTGTCTAGGACTCAAGGGTCATGTAGTAATTTGCAGCAGCCAAGTCCCACCAGCTCCTGCTAGCTCTCTTCTCTGCTCTTGGCAGCTACAAATTGGTATTTCCTATTTTATGCTGGTATAGACATGTTGATTTTCATTGATATGGGCTTTGTAGTCTCAGAGTTTTTTTCAATGAGAAACTTGTGTTACGAAAACAAATCTGGGAGACACTTCAAAGTAGGGTCTTTATATGGGGTACCTTTACTTTGATAATCATCACCTTTCATGTTTTTAGAAGTCTCTAGCAATGGTAGTATGTTTTCACGAAGCAGATAGCGTCCTGTCCGGCTGTGCTATGTGGGTGACTTTATGTTGTTTGTTACAATGCGACTAGGTTACATTGTTGTTAATAAAAAAAGCACAATAGCTTGAAATGTATGTGGAGCGAAGAGAAACTATTGGAAACCACTGGAGGTGAGGATTTTCTTGCACTGATTTTTGATATTGACTTTCTATCCATAGCGTGTCTAGTTCTACTGTCTTTATTTTTTTCACAGTTTATTTACAACTAATGTAGAATGACCAGTGAAATCAGGCTAGAATTTTGCTTGTTAATAGAGATGGTGAAAATGCATTTTAGATATCTATAGAAGTCTCCATCCTTATAGTGATAGCGGAAGCTCACATTGTTTTCGTAACGGTTCTTTCCAGGGACAAAAAACATGAAGCTTTCCTCAACAGCAATCTAAGAGTTACTATTTTCTTTTAAATAAAACAATCTACCTTAAAAATTGAGGCGGAGCACTGTGTTTGAAACCAGTAATGCTAGTTCAACTTTCCTGTTCTTTCTCCTTGTTCAGTGTGAGATCTTTGTTGATTCACCTCCCTCTGCAGTGCGCAGATATGTGTATACACACACACGCGTATGTATACACACATTGTTTAGCAGATTGGTTCAAAGCCCATTGAACTCATAGTGTCTTTCTCTCAACTTTCACAAGGATTACCTCAACCTGATGTATGCTTCTGCCACTGCCCTGCTGGACAGTCCCGTATTTCACAGAGAATTTTGCTGGGTTTTGAGCGAACTGCTTATAGTCGGTAAAAGCCTGTCTTGCTCATGCTAGAATTGGGACTTATTGCTGTTAACGTGCTCTGAAATGTATGTAACAGTGCTGATAATAAAATAGTAATTTAGTATCATGAATAACAACATAATGCTGCCTCTGTTCCTGACCTCCACTCCCAAAGGTCAGGGTGCTGTGTACTACAAATTAAAATCCTGCTTCTGAAAGAGTCTCAGAAAGCTTGTTTGCAGTTAGGCTCTTTTCAAGAGGGCACACGCCGTCTTGAAATGGAAGGGTCTTCCATTAAAACAGCAACCAAACAACAGACACGCTTGTAGTTAGCTTTCATGGCCGGGGCAGGTTGGGTCAGCATCTCTCAGGTCCCTCCTTTATTTGTGCTCTGATCACCAAGTTCTTCATAAACTTGAGGGAATCTGTGTGAGTGAACTCCTCAGTAGCTGATACAGGTAAAGGAAATGTGAGTAAGGACATCATTGACTCACTATGACGATAGTGGATATAGTAATTTGGATGCAGCTATTAGAAATGAAATAGTAAGGACTTGAGTGTCCCAATTTCATTTTTTTTTAACTGCAGCTAAACTGACTACGTTATCAAAGGGGAAAGCATTCAGTTCCATTTCATAGCCAAAAGCAAAGCAATTAAAGTTTCATCCTAAGTGTTGAGGCAGGAATTAGGGTTGCAGGTAAAGAATATTGTTTATGATCATCTGTTGGATTACCCTCCTGCCCCCTTTTACTGTTCCTCTTGTTTAGCTCACCTCAGGTTATGCCTAAGGAATGCAGTATTGTTGCAATCTCCAAACCAGAAATACCTCTTTCAGTAACTAGTGCTATATAAATCGCACCTGATTACCTATTTGCTCGGATGAGAAGTCCATCTTCCACTTTTCAGTTATGTCAATTAAGGTCATGTTTATAGGGAAAAAATATTTATTATATCTAAAATTAAGGGTTTTTCTGCTGCCGATGTTAGCTTATTTATTTATTTTTACATTATAGATTAAAGTAAAAAGGCACAAACAGTAAAACTAGATTGTGTAGCAAAGATGTAGAACAAAGTGTTTAGCATGGCTTAGAGGGACTCTAGGAAAGGAACTGTTTTGCAATGATCTATAATCTTCTTGTCTGAATAAGATATTTGGCTCTAACCCTCTGTGGAACCTGATTACCAGGGAATAGTCTGGACCCATGAAAATAAAATCAGTAAGTCCTCTATCATGTGAAACCACCTGGTTTGGTTTGTGTGGCATTGGAGAGGCACAGTTGCCAAATTAGCAATGGTGATGAGTCTGCCGCTTTAAGTTCCATGTTTCCACATGGATTTTTCAGCAGAGTTGGATAGAGGAGCAAGATGTGATGGAAACAGATGAATAATGAATGGTTGAAAAGATACTAAGAGAGAACATTTAGGAAAATGCAAATAGTGCTGTGAAGGCCATAAATAGAGAAGATAGGGCACAGTGAGTGTTTACCAACATGGGACGATATTTTTCCATTACCTGTGTGCTGCTTTGCACTGCACAAATGGTCATTGAGTGAACAAATTACTTTAGTGTGAAAATGGTGGTGCATTAATTTTGTATGATTTTCTGCTACTAACATATCACGTCTCATTTATTATAACAGTGTATGTTAAAAGTCATGATAAAATGCAAGACCAGTAGTTTTCCAGGGTCTATAGTTTTTTTTTTTATATATGGTAGAGACACCATCTCCCCCACCCCCCCGAAAAAAAGGGTACCGTTTTCATCAGCTTTTAATTTTTCAGAGAGATACAGTGTCCTTCAAAATGCCACAGTTAAAGGTTGCCGTGGGCACAGGGATTCTAGATCAATTATATGGGTAGCCTTCTACAATTTATCATTTGAAGATAGCATCTGTATGGATTTGAAAGAATAAGCCAGTCAATATCACAGGACATAGATAGAAGGAGACAAACTGGGTAAGAGTATTAGGGATAAAAATAGAACAGTGAAGCAAAAATTGTGGATGATGCTGTAAGACAAGTGCTGGTGGAACCGGGTATTTAATGTAATTGCTCTCAGTATAGCAGTATGAAGAAGGAATTGTTCATTTTGATACAGTAATCCATTGTTCACCCTTAGCCATTAGTAAAATCAGATAGAGGGGATTGAAAAGGTAAGGTATTAACTGAATGAAAATGGATATAGTTATTTCAATGTATCATATTGCTTGGCTAATGTAGGTGAACGGAAGATTAGAGAAAAACAACGCTCCCCTCACCTCTCCCCCTTCCCCTCTTACTCCCCATATAAGCATCCACTGGTATGTCTAAGAATGTTTGGAAAGATTAGAAAATAACGATAAATAAGGAGGTGAATCTGTTACAGAAATCTGACATTCCTTTTCCAACAGCAGTATTTATTTCATCAGTGCTTACTGAGATCCAAAAGGAGTTTCTTTCATAAGTGAAATCAAAGCCAAAGCAAGCAGGGCTTTGGGAGTACATTTATGTAATCAGTAAACTAGAGGCCATGTTTCTAGGGAACAGAGCTATTTTTGTAAGAATGAGGTGATTATTTTGCTTTGTTTTCTAATGGGCTGTAATATATTTGGGAACAGTAGTAGCATAACCTTTTATTTGACGTAGACTTATGTAATGGTAACTCTTAGAGCCAAGCATGAAGCAGTTAGATTTAGAATGAAATCTGATTAATTAAGAGCCTTTGAAGAAGAAAAATGGGTGAAAGAGTGGTACTAAATACTAAGGGAGAGTAGTCCAGTTAGATTTATTATATATAACTCTTCCTTCTCCGGTCCCTGTAGTAATTTGTTGAGGTTTCTGTCATGGGTTCTAGCCAGGGGAAGGTGGATAACTCCCTCTGTGTCCTGGATAGGCAAATTGTATTGCACTGATGAGCACCATTTATGTAAGGGAATAGACTTTACAGGTATTTACATTTTTGTTGTTCTGTGTGGATTCATTGGAGGAGCATGGCGCAGATCAGACCCTTGTCATTGTACTCAGGGTTTTAGCAAGGGAGTAAGGGAGAACAGTGTCAAATCGCTGATTCCAAACTTTAAAGCTCGCAGTTGCCTGGAGATGCGCTGTGCTGACAGACTGTGATAGTATAGCTTAGCTCAGAATTTGCAGTTTGGCTTATCACATCATCTTTGGTGGCAAGAATTTGTCCCACATATGCCTTGTGACGAGCCTTGTTTTTTCACCATCTTTTCCTCAACAGCTAGGAGATTCCCA
>NW_008824186.1:6421659-6423135 GCF_000699105.1 Pygoscelis adeliae | reverse complement strand
ATCTCGTCATTTTTTCACATGCTGCTGCCTGCTGCAGGACGGACAGTGCCAGTGGCTTTTCATGTTTTGTCATTTTCATCGTTTCTGATGAACTGCCAAACATGATTACTGTGGTGAAGTTAAGCAATATTTTCTTTATTGGGATACATGTCGTTATACCCATGCAGGCATTTATTACATGTACAAGGATGAACCTGGGGTACCCCAACATTTTACTTATCACGCCTGTAGGAATTTTTTTTATTCCAGAATTAGCATTTGGAGTGAAACTTTAAGAAAACTTCTATTCTGAGAAAGGTAGCATGTACAAATATGATTATTTCCTGACTTTGAATAAGTATGGGTGATGGATGAAAGAATTTATAATGTGAACATCTAAAAAAAATAAAGAAGAACAGCAAACAGTTTTTGAGCTGTTTTTAAGACAAAACTAATATGAAAGAACAAGCTAATGCCATCATGGGACTTACAGCCACATGGGCTTATTTCTAATTTCACATTTTTATAAGAGAAGTTTTCAAAATGCATCATGTTTGAATTGCATCCTTTTTCTGAGTTTACCCTGGGAATCTGTTTTTGAGGGCTTAGGAGTCCATGAGTGCTGGTTGGTCTTTAAGAACGACCTTTTAGAAGCACAGGAGCAGGCAATTCCACTGTGTCCGAAGTCCAGCAAGAGGGGCAGAAGACCAGCTTGGCTGAACAGGGAATTCCTCGTGGAGCTCAAGAGGAAAAAGAAATTGTATGATCTCTGGAAGCGAGGTCAGGCTTCGTGGGAAGATTACAGAGCCGTGGTTTGTATATGTGGGGAGAAGACACAAAAGGCCAAAGCTCGATTAGAGTTGAAACTGGCCAGTGTTGTTTCAGATAACAAGAAGGGCTTTTTAAGTATGTTAATAGCAAGAGGAGGTCTAAAGAAAACATTGGGCCAATACTTGTTGAAGATGGTCATCTGACTAACAGGGGTGAAGAGAAAGCAGAGGCATTCAATGTGTTTTTTGCCTCAGCCTTTAATAGTACTGATAGACCCTGGGCTGCCCAGTCCCCTGAGTCAGAGGACCATGAGTGTGGGAACAGTGACTTTCCATTTGTGGACACTGAAGTTGTTAGGGACCAGCTGTATCAGCTGAATGTTCACAAGTCTGATGGGATTCACCCCAGAGTACTGAAGGAGCTAGCAGATGTTATGGCAGGACCCCTCTTGATCATCTACAAAGGTCTTGGGAGTTTGCAGAGGTCCTTGCTGACTGGAAGCTAGCCAATGTTATTCCAATCTACAAAAAGGGCGTGAGGGAAGACCCAGGGAACTACAGACCTGTAGTCTAACCTCAGTTCCTGGAAGAATTATGGAGACGATTATACTGGGTACTACTGAAAGGTATTTAAAGAATTATGGAGTCATCAGGCACAGTCAACATTGGTTCACAGAGGGAAAGTCTTGTTTAACTGGTTTGATATCCTTCTATGATAAGGTCACCC
>NW_008824186.1:6417016-6421139 GCF_000699105.1 Pygoscelis adeliae | reverse complement strand
GGGAGAGGAGTGGCTGGAGAGCAGCCCTGCAGAAAGGGATCTGGGGGTGCTGGTCGACAGCAGGCTCAATAGGAGTCAGCAGTGTGCCCTGGCAGCCGAGAGGGCAAACTGCATCCTGGGGTGCATCAAACACAGCATAGCCAGCCGGTCAAAAGAGGTGATTATCCCGCTGTATTCAGCCTTGGTGCGGCCTCCCCTTGAGTACAGTGTGCAGTTCTGGGCCCTACAATTTAAGAAGGATGTTGAGGTCCTTGAATGCGTCCAGAGGAGGGCAACAAAACTGGTGAAAGGGCTGGAAGGCATGTTTTCTGAGGACTCTGGGTTTGTCTAGTTTGGAGAAAAGGAGGCTGAGGGGCGACCTCACTGCTCTCTACAGCTTCCTGAGGAGGGCAAGGTGGAGAGGGAGGTGCTGACTACTTCTCCTTTGTATCCAGTGATAGGACTCATGGGAATGGTTCAAAGGTGTGCCAGGGGAGGTTTAGACTGGACATTAGGAAGCATTTCTTTACCGAGAGGGTGGCCAAACACTAGAACAGGCTCCCTAGAGAGGTGGTCGATGCCCCAAGCCTGTCAGTGTTTAAGAGGCATTTGGACAATGCCCTTAATGACATGCTTTTGTTCAGGCCTGAACTGGTCAGGCAGTTGGACCAGATGATCCTTGTAGGTCCCTTCCAACTGAAATTATTCTATTCTGTTCTATTCTATTTTTTTATCTTTCTCTGAATTTAACTCTTACCTATTGCAGTGTTCTTAGCAATATTGTCAAGAATATTACTCTGGCTGTAGACAGAGATAGCACAGATCCCTGCTGGTTCATTACGTGGTCGTGTTCTCGAGGGATACAGCGATAGTTCTGTAGCCCATGAAATGCCCTGGGTACTATCAACTAAAGAGTGGACTTCTCCTGTTGTAGGCTTGCTCCTGCAGAGTTCTGAGAACCAACAACTCCTGTAGGGCCAGCACCAGCTTATTTGGGATTAACTCCATTTTAGTTGAAGTGGTCTCATTATAATCAGAAGCAGTCACATCTTACTCCTTACTCTTCAGAGGGCTTAATACAGCTAGAGAGGACATAAAAGTGTTCTTTGCTTTTTTCTGGTAGACACCAGGTAATTTCCCTGAAATACAGAATTCTTTCTTGAAGTAGCTCCTGGTATTCCTGAGTATGGTAAAATACCTGGGGGTGACGAAGAACCTCTCTGCCATAATGTCCATGAGAGGACGTAATGAATGTTCCTCAGAATCCACGAATCCCTTATAGCAGACTGTCCTCAAAGACATTGATCTGCTTTGATTGAGTCCAAGAGGCCAGAGCTGGAGAGCAAGGACGGTGGCACTGACTTGGGTAAAAGTTCTGAATCCTGCTGGCCAGACAGACTCTGAAACAGAAAAGTAGCTTGCTCGTTACATAGCCTCTCATAAACCACTTAGTAGAAGAGCAAATAAAGCAGCATCTTTAAAGAAAAGTTTTTACACCCACTCAGGCGCACTGCTTAGTAGCCTGTTCTGCTGCCGTGTGTTCTAAATACAAATATCAGTATATTTTCAAAGAATAATTAGAAAGAAAAAATTAAAAGGCTTGAATAATCCTGGATAAAGCAATCTGGATTTCAGTTAAGTTCTAAACATCATAGCGTCTGCTATTACACAGGAAGCATCTTGACTTGTTTTTGCTAGTTGCTTTGGCATGTTTGAGCAAATGACTGAGCTGCTGCCGTTTAGCCAAAACCCGTTCCCCCAAATGTTTCATTCTGCTTTTTGTGATTATTTTTAATCTGTGTTCTCTAAGGTGCATTATCATATGTGAATTCTGGCTGCGTATTTTTTAAAATAACTTACTTGCACCTGTCAGAGATACCGTATGAATAAGGTATCAACCATTCCTAAGAGCTATAGCTGCAAACATTTAAAAAAAGTAATATTTATAAGTCTGTGAACATCTTCTATTAATGTATCTATCAAATGAATGCAGTCATTCACTTAGGGTTAAGAAAACAGCTCCTTTCTGTTAAAAACACCACCACATTACTTGTGTTTTCTTCAATGCGAACACGTCAGTGGCACCTTTCTAACTGATTTAAATGATTTTTTTTTTTTTTATGAAAAGCTCAATTTAAATAAACTGCTTTTATCCTAAGAGATCTCAAGGCTCTTGAGGACCATCCCCCCAAACCAACCACACAGACATTTAATAATGCATCGTAAATTGCCAGCGTAATAATGGAAAGCACAAGGGAGAGTGGAACTGCAAATTTTCGGTTTTCCTTAGAGAGGAGCAGATTTTAGTAGAATAATAAAAGGAAAATCTTCTCACTTAAAGGGAAACTAGATAGTCTGGATGGCAAGCTTTAAAGAGTCTGGTGCTGTCTTTCATGATAGGATTGCGATATTGTGAGGAACAATGAGCAGAATGACTGTAGCTGAAATATCCTGGCTCCAAGAGTTGGTCAGATTATTGGAGGCTCAGGTTATGAAAAGCTCTATTTTTTGTTTTCATTTTTAAAGCAAAAAATCGTAACATAAAGAGACTAATAATTTGTGTATTATTGTAAGCATTAGCAAGGATGGAGAAGAGGAGCTCATCTTGTGCCTAGGCAGTATTTGAATGTCTAAGGCTGAATTTCACCAGAGCAGATTTTAGGAAGCAACCGCTTTCCCGTATGACTGCTGGGTGGACTGTTTACTAACGTAGCTGAGAAATAAGTAGCGAAGGAGTGTTAGTTACTGTTGTGATCTTTGTTTGAGAATGACCAGTTGCTTTACGGAGTGTGATTGGTAAAAGAATTTAAGCCTAACAGTATTGAAGTAAAGAGGAGAAAGGTAACCACTTGAATTTTCTTTTGTCCTTCTCGGGAATGGTACATTAGTTCAGGTCTGGTCTGCACTGGAAAGTATGACTGTTCAAGTGTGATTTGCGTGTGAGTGTGTGTTTTAAAGTAGCTATTTATTTGTTTGTTTAACCTGGTAGTTATACAGTTGTCATCCCTAGAGGGGCCGTTAAATTGGTAGAAAGCAGCTTTGGAATATTGGTACTCTTGTCCTGATCGTAAAGTAGGTATATCAATGTAAAGCACTTTTATGCAGTGCCCAGAGGAAGAGGCTGCACCATTTTAATGATGCTCTAAAAGTCAAAGTGATAGTACTTCCTGATGTTATTATATTGATAGTTATTTTATGGCTTATGGATTCCCAGGTGATGCTACACCAGCCCTAATTTATGAAGGCATTTGTAGCTAGTTAGTTACTTAACGACATTAGGGTAATGTTTCTCAGCCCTATTGAAAGGGAAGTTTTCCTTTGGCTTATCAGCTTTTGTTTTGGGTTGTTTCTCTGCCTCTGATGGGGCACCAGCTCTGTCCCTCCAAGTCAGAGGGATGGCGAGGGTCACCTGTATTTGCACTGCTGCCCTGCCTTGGAGGAGATGATTTGCTTTCAAGGAGTCCACGTTGGTAAACAGTTTTAAGGTTAGCCTAAACATTTGCAGCCAATAATTAGTCTTTTCTTACTCAGGCAACTGGGGGAAGCTAAGCTGCTGGCCAGGGAACTGCTGACTGCTGTTGTCTAGTGCTTTATGGCTCCCTGAGGGTTGCATTGCACCATTTGAGAAACCAACCCTGTGCTAAAGGTAAAAAACGGGTATGGGGTATGTTAGACACATGTGAAAGAGAACAGACAATGGGAGGGGGAAAAAAAGAAGGCAAGCAGAGCTGAAGTCAAGTCTGGCAGTGGAAAGGAGATAAGAGCAGGAGAGGACAGAATCGGGGAGAATTTGGAGAACAAAAAGTAAATATAATGAACAAGGAGCTGCTAAGTCAGTGGAGTGAAAATAGCATGTGTTCATTCTCGCATAAGCGTAGGGTGACTGAAGTTTTAGGACCTCTCTTATGCTCCACTACTGTTGTGCTCCACTGTTTTGGAAACTTGGTTTATATGACTCCATCAGCTTGTGAACATATTTTAAGGTTTGATATTATTTAAATAACAACACAGGTTGGTTTTACTCTTTTAGAAATCCAGGTTATTTAGACCAGGATTTAAAACAGCTAAAGACAAGGCATAGTATTAACTTGAATAAAAAGGGGAGAGGGGAATTTACCACACCCTCCCTCCACCCCCCACCCCA
>NW_008824186.1:6410912-6416997 GCF_000699105.1 Pygoscelis adeliae | reverse complement strand
AGTAATGTTTTCTAGTTGGGAGTTGTGAATTAGAGATCAGAGTTTTCTGCAAAGCTGTCCTCTTTTTTCCTGTGTTTGCTCTTCTGTCTTTGCTTCCTTACAGAGTGCTTGAAAATTAGAAGTAAGTTTGGGAAAATATGCTCCCCAACTAGAAAGCAAGTAATTGGGGGATAGTTGCAAATGGAGTAATTGATTCTGATACTTAGCATATTTCCAAGTACATCATCTGTTGGTGCTCTGGAACACTTCATAGTTTGTTTCATTTTGTTTTGATTTGAATGTTACTGTCTTCCAGTAGTTAAACTATGAAGCCCCAAACAACAGGTGATGATACTGCTGATGTCCAAATGGATTATTATTAAATGCATGCAAACAGTGGTCTGCAATTCCGGAGGCAGTGTGTGCTTTGTTTTGAGATTGTTCACTTGTGGTTATTACAGGACTAACAGATTGAAAAATAGTAGGTTCATTTCACCTTTTGGGTGAATGGACAAAACTCCCATTGCCATTAACAGGAACTGTGCCTGCTTTACAGCAGAGATGAATTTGGTTTGATGTGACTTTTGTTGGAGGGGACAAAACAGTAAAAAGATGCTTTATTTGTGATTTGGTGTCTCACTGTCATATTTAAATATTTTAATTATTTAGCAATAGGATTCCAAGTTGGGCATGAAGAGAGTTAAGTGGTTTGTAAAGTTTGTAAAGAACGTTTGCAGATGAGAGAACCTCTTTCACTGGCCATGGGTTGAACACCACTTGTATTGTCTTGCCATCCCATCTTGTTTTGCTTGGTTTGTTGGTATGAGATGATGAGTGCCTGCCGTGTGGCAAAAAGCATGTCAGGTGCAAAGCAGGTAGCTCCACTGAGATGCTTTTCTTGTGTTTTGTCTCAGTGTACTCATAGCGTTGTTGAGTGCCCTGGCACAAATAATAAAAGATAATAAATGTATATTTCCCTGTAAGTTCACGAACACTCTTTTGAACTGTAAGGAGTAATGGTGATAACTGATGAGCTATAGGGTAGGTGAGTACTGTGGTAGAGAGCTCTGCCTAGGCAATGAACCCTATTTTGCCAGCTGTTAAGGAAACACTTGAACCCAGTAGAACAGCACTCGCTTACCAAACCCACCCACCCTGTAACGTAATGGTCTTTGCTGAAAAACTGAAGCCCAAATGTCTCTGTTGTTGCAAAGAGCTAGCTTATGTAGATGGAAGCTGGTGATACGTGAATGATCATTATGCTGTGTCAAGTCTCATTTTAAAGACCATAAGTATGCCTTTTTAAAAGAAAAACAAACTACTTCACCAGTCTAGAGAGAAACATAAATCATGTATTTTATCACCTCAAAAGACCACTAGAAGACGAGCTCTAATATTTCAAATGCGACAAGCAATCTATACACATGAATCACAATTTGAGTTCCATTACAACTGAGCTGATATATACCACTGTGTGCTTTATGGATTTTACTCTAACAATATTAAGTAAAAACCCAAAGCTTTTTGTGATGAATACCTAACCTTTTACAAGAATTTGTAGAATTGTGGTCCAGAACAACTGCTTTAGCATTGCCCTACAGGCTTTAATAAGAAAATAATACTGCCAGTTTTGACTGCTCAGTATTATTCTCTGTAGAGGAGATGCATGTATTAGTAGAAGGCTAATACTGCAAAGGTGAAGGAAAATGTGAAATACTGAAAGGTTTTATGGAAGATGCACCAAGAAGGGTTGAGAAGAGAGTTAAATAAATGAGCAAAGTTTTAAAAAGAGGGATCTTTTGTTCCTTCTGCTTCCTTTGTTAGGCCCAGTCTTTTTCTTCCTGGACTCAAGGGCTTCTGCAGCAACCCAGTATCAGTTGTCCTCGATTCCCCTATTTATAGTCAAGTCATCACTTGAGGTCCTTAGTCTCCTTTTGGGAAATTCTCCCACAGCGATATTTTCATATAGGTTGTGAATTTTCTTTTTATCTCTGGGTATTCTTGTATTTAATGTTATGGTAATGTGGGCCTTGCTTGCAATGAATCAAAGTTCAAATTCCTTCACCTTTGAGACTTTTAATCCTCTCGCTTCCCTTTGGGGGAAGAAAGAGGAGGAGTGTGGTCCAGTGAATTCAATGAGGAAGCTGGAGATAGAGGGTAGTGCATAAGGTTAATTTTCAGGTGAATTTGCTGCTGTTTTGACATTCTTGCTTTCTTTTCAGAGATCTTTTCGTTCCTTTCCCTTTTATGCTAGAAAATTATTAGATATGCAAGAACAAAACTCCTCAAAGCTATGCTCCAAAAGCCTATTAAAAAGAGGCTGCAAGCAGAACAGTGTGAACACATGTCAACACCTGAGTGTTTCCCAAGTGGCTCTAGCACTCAGTGGTGTGATAATAAGACATGTGGGAGGATTTTTCTTGGCTTTTATCTACCATATATTGATGCTCCTGACTTTTTAAAATTCATTTCATCAAGTGGCACTGCAACAGAAACAACAGAAATGCGGGAATGAGATAGTTCAAGGTGTTTGCAGGGGTATACAAAATCTTTTGCCTCCAGGCCATCATTTCTAATTCAGCCTGAGTTGGCAGCAGCCAAATCGCTGCCAACTGACAGCTGTTTGGTGGCCAACACGAAGTGATTTAGCTAGTCGTTCCTACTGGACAGATGTCTGTAGTATAGAAAGTGTGAGTATAGCTGGCATGTGTTTCATTTTCAGAGACTGGAACGTGGGGTTGTATCTCAACTGCAGCTACTTCGGTTCAGGGAGGTTAAAAAGGATACCCGAATTTAGGCAACTCAGTACGTGCACAGTTAAACTCCCCCATCTTTTGGGGTTAAATCCTGATGTTATGGTACTAACCCCTTG
The DNA here is from genome assembly GCF_000699105.1 of Pygoscelis adeliae. Classification (NCBI taxonomy): domain Eukaryota; kingdom Metazoa; phylum Chordata; class Aves; order Sphenisciformes; family Spheniscidae; genus Pygoscelis; species Pygoscelis adeliae. Next base: position 6,414,146 of record NW_008824186.1, on the reverse strand, counting down.
TAGCACTTCTATTGTGTTTCCGTAAGCACTGTGTGGTGAGGGAGAAGGGAGACTGTAGCTTGCTCTCTACAGGTAGCTGTGCGGAGGGATGTGGTAGGAGACCACGCTGTGGGGTGACCAACTCATCTGTACCCCACTGACTGAGGGAGTTCTTCAGCTGTGTTGTCAGTTAATACCTTTCTTGAGTGTGAGCAATCAATAACAAGGAGAAAGTAATAGGAGGAAAAAAAATGAGTCATCTTTCTTTGTGTGGACATATGTAACACTAGAATTACTCTTTTGAAAACCATGAATTACTTTATGTAAAATCTGTGCTACTAAGCGGAAAATCCATCCTGCTGAGAAAAAAATAAGGAGAATTCTTCAGTATAATATCTGATTTTGTGGGGAAGGAAGGGGGAGGATTTTACAGTTTACAATATCACAGAGCTTTGGGATATTTAAACAGGCAAGTAAATGATAGGTTTGATTCACTATTGTGAAAACAGTTTTGAATTTTGGATTTGCAGCAGCAGTAGAGATTGTTCAAGCTAACAGAGATACGGGGTCAAGTGGCTACCACTCTTTTTTTTCCATTGGGATGATGTAAAGCAGGCTTAAAATGGGCTTAGGTGACTGGCTCAATCTTCCACTTGTGTGGGATGTGGAAGTGGCACAGAGCGCTGTTCAGTTACTTCTGCAGCAGAAGCGTGTTTCAGGGACAGGGCACTGTCAGAGCACTTGGGTGAATCTGGAGGGTTGGAATACTTGCTGATCAACTCCGCGGTTGAATCTGCTACGTTGCCCTGACAAGCATTGCCATGCCATATCTATCCAGCACTGCAACTGATATCATGCTGTACAGAGTTACTATGCCTTCATGCTTTAGTTTACCGATGAGACGGGAGTTAGGACTTTCAGTGTTGCATAATTCTGACGCTGTTTTATGCGTTTGAAAAATCTGCATCAGTTTTTGTCTTTTAACGTTGTCATAGGAAAAAACCCAAATATATGTGTTACTTTTCCAGAGTTAAAAAAAATTTAGGATTTCATGAAGAACAGCAGAAGGAACCCATTACTATGATGCAGGAGTTTTAGCTCTATTTTAAGGAATACTTTTCTCCTAACTTTGCCTTGTTCTTTAATGCTAGAGTTAAACCAGATTGCCTTTGGAGTTGTAAATGGAAATTATTTTCTCTTATTCCAATACTGTGTCATGTTATTCATTTCACTAAGCCTGACTGTGACTTTCCTCGGTTCTTCTTCCCTGCAGATATTGATGAGTGTGCTGCCAAGATGCATTATTGTCATGCCAATACCGTGTGTGTTAACTTGCCTGGATCCTATCGTTGTGACTGTGTCACGGGATACGTCCGTGTGGATGATTTCTCCTGCACAGGTGAGCTCCTAGGTATACAGTAATAATAGTGTTTATACTCCATGTTGTGTGTATTGCTTAGCTTCTAATTAGCCCCTGTGCCATACCAAATGCCACATACAAGCCAGCCGTCTGCTGGTATAAAATTTAGGCACAAGCGAGATAGGTAAATGCGGTATGAGGTGCCTTTCCTATGTATGGGCCCTTTGGGATTAACTCGCAAGGTGGTCGAGAAGCCCTGTGGTGCACACACTGAGTGCTGTTGTCAACCAGGACACGGTCCCTTCATGTCCCACGGCTGGCTTGCGTGTGAGGAGCAAAGGCTGAGATCAGATCACACGTGTAGTGAGAAGAAATACCGTTTTATTACCTGTCATTTGAAACTGGTCAGTGGATTGAAACATGAGAAGTTATCCAGGAGGAGAAGCTTTCTGGGCAGAGCTGAGGCAAATATATAAAAGCAAAACTGAAAATGTATAAAGTCCTCAAAAGACACAGTTAGATGGTTTGGAAATTATTATTAATGCTGAGAATTAATGTATCCAGGACTACGACACATATTATTTAGAAAAGAGAACAAGTGCCGATAGCATTAGACAGTAAATCCAGTGATTCTGTTTTAATACCTGTCAGCAAAATGAGTGCTAAAAATTCTTAGTGGAAAGCAGGTAGGTCTCATTTCTGTCTAGAGGTTTTTAAGGAACCTTCCCTTGCAATCTCTGGGAAACGTGTGAGAAGCTGCTGAAATGCTCGGTCCAACTGTACCTAACTGGATAACATCTTTCAATCACAACCCTCCAGAAAGGCTGATCTCAGGATTATTTTGATGGTGCGCCTCTCTGGCAAAGGAGGAAAATATCAGGCACGTTTATTGAAATGGAAATAAGTCAGCTTGACACAATACCATGTTTAGAATTGTGTTGGGTGAGCTATTTTCTCACATGGAAGATGGCACAGGAGTATTCAATATGAGAATGATTTCCAGGCCGGAATAATTACATTGTAATGCATATGTTATCCTTAGGGAAGGTCATAGGAAATGTTGACTTTCATGATGACAGCATGTCTTGTAGCTAAGATTATGTATTTTATAAAAACTGTAGGAAAGTCCTGCCCACCTCTTGAGAGAGGCTGGTACTAAATAGCTGTCAGGAAACTGATCTTTATTTTGCCCAGAGAGTCATTATTTCTATATAATCTGTGTCCTTTGAGTAAACTTATGAGTTTTTCTTGATCTTTTACAATCTGCCATGTCAGAAATGTTTCAGACCTTAAATTTTGTTCTAAATATGTGTGCTGTGTGAGGTAGCGGCCTTCACAGTGCTGGGGAAAGTGTTGTTGATAATCTGACACTTTCTCGTCTTATATCCTTTACTAATTTCCTTCCAGCAAGGCACTATCATTCGACATGCAAGTGGTTTAGAAAGCAGGATATTTGTGATTTACAGAAAAAGTGTGAAGTAGTAAGACAAGTTGCTTGACAGTAATGGGTGAACATTCATTTAAAGTGCATGCACACAAAAAATCCAGAACCGGTATGAGAATGAAATAATAGAATGAGTGAGATAACTATTTTGTGCAGGTTTATTATCTTGCTAAAATGACTTCTTTTTTTGACATCACAGTTAAAAAGCACAGAAAGTTTGTAGTATAGATGAGGAGAAACTTGGTTCATTGCCTGTTGTACCTAGAAATAATTGTATTTTGTAATAATAAATGTATTTAAAATGTGTTGTACAATAGAAGAACTAATCCTGTTTTTGTATCTTGCATTATGTTTATACAGACTTTTCCTCTCATGAATCTTAAAAAAAAAAAAAAAAAAAAAAAAAAATAAGGAAAAAAAAACTTAACAATTTCCCCCCCATGCCCCCACC
>NW_008824186.1:6404721-6410775 GCF_000699105.1 Pygoscelis adeliae | reverse complement strand
GGGTTTTGCCGCCTCAGGAAGGGTCCCCCGGCGCGATCCTCCGCTTCGGAGCCCTTCGCCTCGGTGGCTTCGCTGAAAATGTAGTCTTCATGTTTCTTACACTAGAATTGGAAGAACTATACTAAAATACATATACACAATGAGATACACACTTAAGCTTCCCTAATCCAGTTTCAGATAGTTTTAAAATCCCAGAACTGATTAACATAACAAGGGGGAAAAAAAAAAAAAAAAAAATCAGGCAGCAAATACTTAACTAGTTCTCCCTCATGCTCGCACCAATGTGTAGCAAGCACAAGCAAAATAGATTGTAGCTATTACTCAGTTTTTAAAATTTATTCCTCTTTATTCAAACAAAATAAATGAGAAATTACCTATCTTCTTGTTGAACCATGCATTTGGGGACAAATCTGAAAGCCTGAGATGGGCTGGCGTTCTGATTACAGCTGAATTTTGTGTATGTGGGGTCAGGCTCTAGTGGGTTCAAGATAAGGGTTAACAGGTTTCAAATGTAAGTGCTTAAGGCACGTGCACAGCATTGCGTGGATTTTATACACTGTTGACCTAGAAGCAGAGTCACTCCCTAGAGCAGGAGGTATCGTGCTTTGCGAAGTCTGAGTCTAATTCGTTGAGGTACAAAGTCATCGTCTGCTGTGGAGCGGATTCTGTGTGTTGCTGGGCAGGCCTGTGCTTGGTGCCCTTGGTGGCTGGCCCCCGTGCTCTGGCGGCTTTCAAAAGGTGGAAAGCAGTGATGTGGAAGCCGTAAGTCAGAACAAACTTTTGAGCTGAATGAAATACGTCAATTTTATATTGAGGGTTTTATCTTTATAAAAAGAAATGAAATGAATATTGAAATGTTAGGTCAAATTTGAATTGAGCAAAATTAAATTAATTTGGATATTGCCGAGTTTTAAATATGCAGCTTCCAGTGTGTTTTCTTATAACTCTGCATCTTTCTCAGATTAAACTAATTTGTCCTGTTTTGGTGTTGATGAAACTTTTTTCCCCAAAGTAATTTTTGAATAGTATTTCCCATTTCTGGTCACGCGCACAGTGGGGTAGGAACTTCCCGTGGTTATCAGTAAGCAGCTACTGTGTTGGAAGCTGTGCTGACTGCGTAGGTAATACGGTCACAGAGGCAGAGTAACTAAAATAACATTTGGTACGACGTCTACAATTATATTACATTCTGAACTATGATTTAAAATTAAGTAGTGGCTATTTTAATAAATAATCAATATTCAGTCTCACATAAGCAAAAGACCTGGTGTGTTGAGGTTCATCCCATGGTATTTTGTGGCAGGTTAGTCAGCCTAGCAGTAACTTTAACCTACGTTCACCAAGAAGGGTACATTAGTGTTTTTCTGCTCACCTATTCCTAGAGCTTTGAGCTCTGAATGTTAATTAAGTTGTTGAGTGAAAGACAGTTTTATTAAGGAAAGTTCCCCTTGAATAGGAAGCTTCTTTCAGTCTCTTCCTGTGACACTGACAGGTTGTTTAGCTGTTATCAGGTAAATCACAGTCTTGCCCATTCTGAAAATGGCAGCAAGATTTGCTGCTCCAGATGTTCTCATTTACTGGAATCTACTGATTTAAAGCATTTTATTGACTTCCACAGGTTTTTACCCTGCTTGCTTGTTGAAAAATAAGTTCTCTTGGGTTGCTTTCTTCTAACATGCCAGTTTGGGAGTTTGCTTCAAAAGTGCATTATTTAGTTTCATGGTTTTTGAAGCATTATAAATTACATGATAAAAATCTTGTAATTTTATTTTTGATGTGCTGCCTCTGTTCTCTGGTATGATTTTGAAAATGCATGTATATGTCTGATTTTCTGTAGTTTGAAACTACAATATATAGTTTCTGTGTCCCACCGCCATTCAATCAAGTAAACAAATGCTCTTTCATCTTAATAGGCTATAAGTTATCTGTAATGACTAGATATATGGTGCTGATATGACGAGGTATCAGCGTAGGTGGGTCTCATCTATTTTTGCATACTGCTGGCATTTTCTGTGAAAGCAGTCACGATAATCATGATAAAGATTCCTGGCCTTGAACATCTGTGATAACCATTTAAAAAAATATACCCTCATTCTGCAATGTTTTCCTTGGGGCTGCATGAGACACTGAAAGCTTCCTAAAATCCTGCAGTCATTCAAAGAATAAGTTGTTTATCTCATTTTGTGTAGTTACTACTGGGCTTGGATGCTCTCTTTTGGGGTTTTAATTTGTTTTTATTTCCTACAAATATGCACTAATTATGCACTAATGCTTAAAAAAGACCTTTACAAATGAGAGTGCCACAAGATTTTTATTCTCTGTTTGCATGTATTGCAAATGTATGGCCCTTTTGCAAAATGAAGAAACTTCCTTTGGATGTGAGAATGACTCGGCCCGTTTTGCTCTAGGGGCACCTTTTCAAGAAATAGTATGGAAAGTTATGTGGCCACCCAACATATGTCAGCAGCACGTTCTGCCAAAGTGTGGTGCAACCTATATGCAAACATCCTCCTCTTTACGTGCCAGGCTATGCTGACAGGTGTTGTTCCTTTGGGAAGGGAATCCGTCTACAGATTTTACTGTGGAGTTGTACAGTTCTGCATGGTGTTTGAATACTGGACTGTGCTTTTAACCCTTTTCCAGTCCTCATTTTGTGCGATAACGTTCACAGAACTTTTTACCTTTGGCTTCTCTAAGCAATGAGTCACTGAAGTAATTCTATGTTACTTGCAAAAAGCAAGCCCTTATCTACCACAGAAACAGGAAGTATTTTCAAAGTACATAATTCAGTATTTTAATTCTGTGGAAAAAGTCATGTTATATGGAAATACATTGTTTAGAAGAAGTCTTGGAATTTAAATGTTAGTCTGTAGTTTATATGCTAATTTGATTTACAGCATGGGTAGAGAGGAGGAAGTAAGAAAACCTGGTGATTTTGACAAGTTATCCCATAAGCCCCTTTACTTCTCTCCTATGTGGTTTCTGGAGTAGCGTTCCATTTTGAATCTAATGCACGTTTCAGAACAAGCCCTTCTGCAGCATGTTATTGGAAAAGTCGTGCCTAAAGCATAGGAAAATGTAGAGCTCTGAGAAAGCTTGATTTCAAGGGAAAAAAACAGCAGCCCCCTTCTCCTGCTCTTCCCTTCTTCCCCTCGCCTGTCTGTGAAAGGCAACTCAACTGCAGAAATTTCCTGCTATGGTTAGAACAAACGTTCAAATTGTTTGCTGTCACTAAAATTGATGCCTTTAGAGGTTTGTTGCTGGAGTTTACCTGTCAGGTTCAAGGTGGTGTAGTTGACCCCATAATAATACTAATAACGCATCAAGTTTCACGATGGTGAAGTGGCAATCTCAAAGGGCAGGTTACTGGCCTCTCATCCAGAACCACTGTATGTGTTTGAAAAAGACCTGCACAGAAGCTTTTAGGCAGCCAATTGATAGTACAGTTACTCTTTGAAAGGCAGTGCTATTTCTGCAATCTAATCTACTGTCCCTCTTTTCCCCCGTTTCAGTGAACTAAATCAGCATTCAAGAAAGAAACATTAATATTTTTGGTGTGGCACTTGAACTTTCAAAGTACTGTGCAGGGTCTTGGGTGTTCACAGAGGTCAGTAAACAAATGTTACCACTGTTCACATGATGGCCCGGAGTTGGTGAATTGATAGACGTGTCTGCTAGCTGAAAACCCAAGTCTGGGTCAGTAAGCAGTGAAGGTAGGTCTGAGGTGGAATAGTTTTCAGGTGTGTTTTGGGGAAGGGCCCTCCTTAGATCTTGCTGTTCTAAAGGATATCATTAGTGATTATCTTGCCTAGCACTGCATAATTTTTGAAGAAACATTATGAAAATATTAATTGGGTTGGGGTCATAGTTATGTGTCACCATTTATAGATCAGGTAGCAGATGTTCAGCACAATGGGTATGACTGGGGATAAGGACCTCAGGCAAATCTGGACCTTCCTGATTTCACTTCGCACTAATATATCGATATACACTTCTCTGAAACAGTCCCTGCTTCGGAGCCCACTCTGTCTTCTACACGCTGAGGACAGCCCATTGTCCTTCTGCGAGCTGCATCTTGATTTGTGTGCTTGTCTTCTCACTGCACCATATCTTCGGGGCAACGCTTGGGCATTTCCAAATGCATTTGGAACTTGGTCTTAAGCCAACCTGAATGGACGACACTATGATTGTATTAAGTCAGCAGGCACAAAATACTCTTATGCTGGTCTCTCCTTTCCTGAGATCCTTATGTGTCAGGTGCGAAAAGGCAGGACAGGACTTTGCTCCTAGTGTTAAGGAGTACTGTTTTGACTGAACTGCAGTGAATAGCATCTCTGTTCCCAGAACTGTGAAGGGAAACACTGTTTAGTTGCAGGTGCCCTGAAATGCAGAAATGTTTGTTTCAAGTTCCTCAGTGGGCTGTTGGCCAAGTTCAGCAGCAGGTAATCTATGCACCAGTGGGTATTGCCTGCATCAGAAAGCATTTCTTAGCTCTGCAGGACAAGTCAACAGAAGGCTAGAAGAGTATTGAGTCAATCCAGCAAAACAAAAACGGAGCGACTCCACGTCAGATGACTGATACTCATGCAGGTCTTGACTCAAAACCCATTAACTCAAGAGAAAGCTTTCAGTCGCATTCATTTTGGCTTTAGGTAAGTCCCACAGAGAGATAACTAGTGCACTCTTGCCATAGGGAAGCTCTGTTTACAATACTACTAAAAAGGATGATTCTTTTGTATTGTCAGAGAATTCTGTACTAACATGGATAAGGTTGCTTCTCAATGCATCCCTAGAAGGCTGGTAAGTATTTAATTGCTGTTTGGGAAAAGGGGAAGCTGACGCACAGAAAAGTGGAGCATCTTGCCCAAATTCATGCTGAGACAGTGGCAACATTTGGAGAGTCTAGTAAACAGTCAGAAAAATTAGACATGGGAAAAACACAGACTTATACCAACAAGGATTCAGTGAACAGTGGGGTTTATTTTTACAGGTATTGATATTGTCATAAGAAACAATAGCAGTTCATTGAAGCACAGTGTGCGTGGGCCCTGAGTAACCATGTGACCTTCATGTGATAAATCTTCTCCTTCTTCTTTCCTCGCAGTTTTGTAACATCTTTTGTTGCTTTGGAGTTGAATTATCCCCCAGTCCTGTAATTTTAAATGCCATGTTACATTGTTTTGTTCCTGACTTCACCTTCATTTAACTGCAACGTTTTTTACATTCCTTCCTTTAAAAAAGTGCCGTTGGGAAACTGCATATTATTTGCTCCTAAGTGCTTTCAGTCCAAGGAAAAAATGTACTAAGAATGTAATATTTATAGTGATTTAAATTTCTCACTGGTAAATAGTTTAATTAAACATTTTTGCGCTTTCCTGTGCTCTAGGCATGGAAGTGTTGCTAATTTGTCCAGAGTTGTTGGTAATCCTTTCAAGTCCTTTTGACACATTGATTTTCTGTAACTTTATTAATACTAAAATTAATTAAACAGCTGACCGCAAATCATGCTGATAGTTGTATTTCTTGACTTAGGCATAATTAGCATTTTTACATGATTTCTTAGCTGCAGCCTTTTGTGCTGGTGTGTATGCTATCGCAAAAAGTTAGTGTTGCAAATTGTTTTGCATATGCATGTTCATGCTTATGCATAAACTTAAGCATTAAGCTCATGCTTAAAACCAATAATATTGATTTAATACTCATTCAAGACCCATGAATGAAGCTGTCTATCTAAAGAACAAGCAAGGACAAACCTTTCCGTGTCACCTGGTCAGCATTTGTCCCGAGCTCTCTTATAGCAGGATTTCTCCTTGATACAATAGGACTAAATCCATTTCTATGGCCCACGAATTCTTGATGTCTTTCCTAAATCTAGCAATTACTACAAACAGTCCATGAGGTGAGAGATGGAATGAGAGCCACCACACTAATTTCTTAGTGGGAACATGCTATCTTGAAAACATGCAGCGGCTGCAGGATCAATGTCAGTGGCTGGAAGCAAAAAGCTCTCATGTTTTAGTCATCTGCTTCCACAGTAAGTGTTAATGCCTTCAG
>NW_008824186.1:6387869-6404678 GCF_000699105.1 Pygoscelis adeliae | reverse complement strand
CTGATCTTTCTGCTGCTCTGACAGCCAGGGTTTGTCATCTTCTCTGTCCGAACAAGTAAAAAATTCCCCCATGCTGTATTCTGTTTCTAGAAACCATTTGTAACAAACTCTTTGTTCTTCAGACACAGAATTGAACTCTCCTACTAAATCAGGGAAGTAACTGAATCATAGAGAAAGGCATCTGGTTCACCACTCCTCCTCAAGGCAGGATCCATGGATGCTGAAACATCCTTTGTCTTATCTGTTCTTAAAAAAACCCAAACTTCAGTGAAGGAAATTCCTTAATACCTTTTTTGAGCCCCCTGCCCAGTACTTACTCAGCCATTTGGAAAGGTTTGCTTAATGGCTACCTTAAATCTCCCTTGCCACAATTTAAGCCTCTTGCCTCTTGTCATATTCTCAGTGAACACGGAGAATGCTTCGACCTTTCTATTTGCAGTCCTTTTTAATATTTAAAATCTCTTTCCATGAATATGCTTTATTCTTTTCGTCTGTAACCTAAAAGCCTATTTTTAGGTTTATGGCAGAACAGTGCAAAAATATCCGAAGGGGGTTTTTGTCATAACTCGATGTTTTCCCTTCAGAAAATTCTGGGCCTGTGCCCCCAAACTTTTGGTATTTCACCAAAGGTTTTTTTTTGCGTTCAGCTGCAAGATCGTTGGTGTGTGTCAAGGAAGATGCTCTAAAGAATGATCCCAGGTAAGAGGTGCAGTGTGCATGGGGTCAGCAAGTCAGACAGATGTGGCCTAAACCTTCCATACTGATTCTCAGAGTCCCCGGTTGTGCTAATGTCTGCTGCCAAAGGCTGGTTAGCCAGGCACAATGCTGACCGCGCTGGGTAGGAATTCTCTATTTTCCTTGCTATAGCCTCTTTTTCTGTCCGAACACATTGTTCAGCTATGACTGAACAAGAAATGTCATATGGGTGGCTAATGGCCAGATACAGAATCTCTATAGTGTTTGCTTTTGGTGCTTGAATGGGTTATATAGCTTGTCTGATTTCAGTAATAATGAGCACATTACTGTCGGAAAATATTAGGAAAAAAGGCTCAAATGCTCCTCCAATATGCATGTGTATATCTTGCAGTGTGTAGTATCTGGAGTCTGCTGGGACCAAAATCTGTACAGCGTATGGCACATACGTACACATTTCTTCCAAAGAAATCCCATACAGAGGAAGACGAGCCCATTCACACCGGACCATGGGAGTGCCAAATTCCTACCACTTAGATTTAAGGAATGGTGGAAATGATCAGGGATGCAATCACTGGACCTCTAGAAAGGCCAGGAACTTGCAGCATATTAACTTGGATTTGACAAGTGTGTAACTTGGGGAGTTCCTCCTGAAAGTCAGTGTGTCACGGTGGATGAGACTAGTCTGCCAAGGAACAACTGGCACATCTGTGAAATGTGCAGCACTTTGCTGCTCTGCTCTTGTATCTTTGTATTTGCTGCTTGGATTTAAGATTTCCCGAGTAAGCCCTTTATTTCTGAAACAAAGGAATTATATAAAGCTTGTTAAGCTCAACAGAAAATTTTCCATGAAGTTCATGGTGCTTATGTCTGATGGGCTTTTCTGACAGTGAGAAATACGTATGACAAAGGCTCTTGCAGGCCATGTTTTTTCCTTTTTTAATCTAAAGGTGTATTTTATACAAGGAAATAATATATTAATATTTCTTACTTTGCTGTGATCTCATTTTTATACCTGTGCTGAATATTTCATAGAAGTGTGCATATTGATTAGGAGAAAGCTAATATTTTATTAACAACTATTGATTCTTGAGTATCAATTACTGTATACAAGTGATCAAAGACTCACCTTCTGAGCAATCTTTGATACTGAAAAGACCTTAGGACCCTGGTTCGACGATGGGCATCTGTTATTTGTTTGAAGTGGCTGGGGTTTTGTGTAAGCCCTGTTTAGATATGTGTTGTAGATTGTCCAGCTCTCGCTTTGCTGGTTCTGCAGCCTCCAAGATAACTTAAGAAATGTTTTTTTTCAGCAGAAATGTGTGCACTAGTGGGTGGGGGACGAGGCAGAGTTTCTGTTGCTCTGAAGGTGTGCACTGTGGTTTGTCCCTTTGGATGGTCTCATCCTGGTGTTGGAGGACCTTTGTGTCCTCCAACATAGGTTGGAGGACCTATGAACAAGAATATAAAGACGTATTATGGGTAATATTTGTAGATGAATGCCAGTATGCCTGATAACCTAGCTATCTTACATTTATTTCTGGATTTGTAAACATTAGTGAATAACCGTAAATCTGGTAGTGTTGCCTTTCTGAAGTGTTTGTGAAATAATTTTAAAGGGTGTGGAGGAGCTGCCACTGGCAAGTGGACTTGCTTGGTCCTTAAGAAATACAGCCTTCGGGACTAGTGCAGGGAGGGGGAGAAAGAGAGGGGTGCTTTGATCTGTCACTTTGTAGTTAATATTTTTATGCTTTCTGCTGTAGGCTTTTGCCTCCTAGTATGAAGTTTCCTATTTAGTTACATGATTGCATGTAATAATTGCTCAAACTGGGGATTCTTCTGACTCTCCCAGAAATAACTCTTACTCTTCATTGTCGGGGAAGTGGGACAGAGCTAGACAAATGAATGACCTAGTCTTGCTAATCATGCTCCTATTAGAATAATCTATTGTCATTTTTAGGTGCTTAGATTTTTTTTTCTTTTCAGAGTTTACAAATAAAGTTCATTTTTAGAAAATACAGTTCATGCTGCTAGCCTGAGATAATCTGGTGTTTTCAGGAAGGCTTTCTTGTTATGACAGATGATAGCAGAAGGGGCCAGAAAACAGGGCTGCCAAGCAAAGGATAAGGATGTCCGTGGAGAGACAGCTTAATGACCTGTAAGGGTAAAATATTTTTTTCCTATTTATTTATGGTGAAGAAAAGTTTCCATGTTTTCAGGATCCTAGGGATTTGGTTTAGTCTGCTTTGCGCTTCTCATAATAGAGGGTTCTGTTTCACAAAATTAAATGTATATAAGCTTTTGTAATGCTGAACTATACCAACATTTGTCCTTTATGCTGGTTTTTGGCTTGCTTGTTTGTTGTCTTTTTTTGCTTTAAAAATAGCACAAATGTTGAAAGTGGTGTTCTGTGGAATATCTGACATAGCAAATCCTTCTTCAAACAGTAAATTAAGAATGTGTATATTTAGGCACACATGCAGTCCACAAAGGGGCAAAGGAACCCTCTGATCTTCGGAGCCTTGCTTTCAGATGGATTCCTTGGTATCTATCCAGTTCTGAACTGCATCTTGTATTTTACTTAGGCCATAAATGTGGCTTTGCAATCAAGCAAAGACATTCTAAATGTAAGAACATTCCACCACAACATAAAATGTTGTTGTCTTTTTTGCATGTGCTAGTAGTATCTGCTCAGTACAAAGCTAAATAAATGCTCTGTCCTTTTACTTCACTCTTTACATGCTTTTAAGAGTCCCACAAACCCTATGATGCATTATGCAAAATCATCAATTATAAGTGATTTATGAATAGAAAAGGTAAATAGTTATTTTGCCTGGCTTTGCAGTGTCTGGATGCACTTTGTAACTGAATGGGGAAAAGCAAGAAGGTAGACTCCATCTAATCTTGCCCTGCTGTTGTACATCCTTCCCTTCTGCGTAGGTCCCTTCACACTTTGCCCTCATTGCATCATCGGTACTCTTTCACCTTTGGGAAGAAGAGCTTGCACGTGCAGAGTACTGCAATGGAAACGTGTTGCAGGCTTTCTGTGACCTAATGGAGCAGGTAGCTGTGTGCTGACTGGCACCCCTGTGTGAGCCCCGCTCTGCGAGCGGCAGCATGCTGTACCTGCTCCCGGGGTGCTGGAAGGCTCAGCAAAAAGATTGTCGGCAACAGCGCAGGGAGCTTCACGTTTCTGGGACCGTGATGAAATCCCAGAGAAAATCACATTTATGACCTGAGCTTGGACCGGAGTGTGCCTTTTGAGGAACATGGCACTGTGGTGTGGGTGTCAATAGGCTCAATGTCTTTCATTACTACCATGGCCCCACCTAGCTTGGGGTTCTGTCTTAGGCATGGTGGTTAATCCTTTCTCTCTAGGAACAAGGGTAGCTGTATGTATTAAAAGCATATTCAGTTCCCTGTTTCTCTACCTGGCATGCTAAAATCACTTACTCCAATCTTTTGATTGCTTCACTCCACACTTATGAAACTAGGTTTATTCTACTCATCAGTGAAGATTCAAAATCCACAGTCCAAGTGAGCCTTCTCTGCCCAGGTCTCGTCTCTCTAACTGTTGCAAGCTCAAGAAAGATGTATATGGCATCTGATGATGTGGGTTCCTTGGCATTTTTTCTTGTTGCTGCTGTTAGAATTGAACCACTGTCTGGAATTATTAAAATAAAGAAGTTACAGGTGAAAATTTAAAAAAAAAAGTTAAATAAAATTCCTAGCTGATGTGAAATGTGTGACAGTAACAGAAATGGCAGATCTTACAGAGTTGTTTGCTTAGGGCATCAGGCAGAGTGAAACATATAAACACACATGCTGTCTTTCATGGTTGATGCTTCCAGAAGAAACAGAAAGGACTGTTTTTAAGAGCAACAGAGCAGCCTTGTTCCATCTGGATTGCTAAAACTTATGACCAGTTTTGAGTGATTGAGTATCCACAGCTGAACATTACTGATGATACTTGTAAAGACAGCAAGAGTCTTCTTTATTGCACAGAAACTGAAGAAGTTGTATAAAAAGTCAGCTGGAAAGACTGAATCCAAGGCATTGATGGAATTTGAAATGTAACTTTTTTAAAGGACCTTTGGAAACAAAAAGCTATAATGAGACTGGAGAATTTAACAGCCCTTTAATATTCTCATATGTAATATATGCAGGCTTCTTTTTCAAGGACCCAGCCTTTTGCATACATTTTATCAGTAAATAGTCATATAAGCATTTTTGACTTGGAACAAACTCAGTTGTGAAAATTAGCAGGGAGGGTTGTTTTTTTTTTTTTCTTGCTTACGTGTGGCTTCATATAAAAAAGTTACATGGCTAAATAGTCAAGTAACAGTCAACACTGAGGTTGCTAAAAGTGAGGTTACCTACAAATCCACAAAATCTGGAGGCTGGGTTTATAGCTGGTAGAAATGAAACTATATATGATTATTTAGGTCTACTGTCAAACTGGATTCTGAAGTCTCTTAAGTTGCTGCTGCTTTTGATTTGTTGCTCTGAGATTGTTGATTTATTAAAAATCATCTGTGCCATTAGACCGCCTGTCAGGATCCATAAATTGGATCAGGGACCAAGAGCAGTTATTACCCTATGTGGATTTTGTTTTTGCGCTGCAGAAAAGAGGCTAATTAACTCACTGACAAAATGAATTCATGCTGCTTTTGCAATATGAAGCCCATACCTGATATTTTTTCCTGGAGTCTGTAAAGATGATTTTCTTACATTATTTCAATGGGTTAACTGCCTTTATAGTCCAAATTTCTGTTCCAATGGAAAGCTTAGTGTGCTTAACGCAGTTAACTTCAGATGTCAAGTTTAAAACAGATTAGCAAAATACAGAGAACTATAGAAACTAATGCTGCATTAAGGTTGAGTGCTTATTGTGCTTGGCATATGAGTACATTCAGACAGCTCTTGAAGGACATTAACAGATCAATTTTGAATCCTGTGCTGTAGATTGTCCCAGTTATATAGGTTTTCCAGCAACAGATGGTTTAAGGATAAACCACTACCAAAATGAAAAGCTGTTATTCCTGCTTTATTGGCATGGTGCAACTCTTAACGGTTCACAATTTGTATACGAAACAAATAAAGTCAATATGTAAATATGCCTTACAGAAAGTCAGGATAAGACTTAAGAACTACTCAAGTTGTTGGAAAGAATTTGCAAGGTGCTGAGCTGCTGGTTGCTACTGGATGCTACTGCAGGCACGTGTTGGCTTTCCCATCAAAAGTAAAACTTGTCAAGCTGGATCTGAGCCTGCAAAGTGTTAAGCATCTGCTGCAAAATTTTAAGTTCCTTCCCTTTGTGAACATTAATGGGGGTAATGGGTTGTCAGCAAATCTCTGGAAGGACTCCGTACTATGTATATTTTGGATTCTGCTTTGATGAACTTTGAATTTCTATCTCTCCTTTCTATGTGCTGCACGGGAATAGAAATTAAGCAAGTTAGCTAGTGATTGAGGGCATTAACTCTGTAAACAGCTGGACCTCGGGCTATTATTTTTAGTCTTTTAATATCTCAGACTTTTTTTTTTTTCTCTAAATGGATTTAAGTTAAAGAGTGCAAGCTACTTTCTGAACAGAGGTTGCTTTAAAAAAAGCCACATCTCTCTTACGATGTTAAAAAAAAAAAGTAAATTGCTAGCATGGAGGACTTGTTCCAATGATTTCTTTAATGAATCCGGCTTGTGTTTCTCCTTGTTGTCAGCTCTATGACCACAAAAATTCTGTGCAGAGAAAGGTCTTCTGACCTTATCTTTTCTTTTATGTCTTCTGAAAATAGCACTTTGATGGTCTCAGAATAATTTTTTTATATTAATCAACTAAGTCTTAGGATATAAAGCTAGTGTCCCTTTTTTAAGCTATGAAATTTACACAGGTGGTGTTTCTTACCTTATTTCTATTCATTGTTATTAATTCCTAGTATTAGATACGCATTTTTACAGAAATGAGATTTGCCATATAAGCAACGGTGGCCTGAAGATCCTGTGATAGTTTTTTCACGCCCTGATTGTTCACAATTCAATATGATGTTACCTGTTAGAAACAAACATTGTGAAGTACCATAGGAAGAATAAACCCAAACTACTGTCCACTTGGTATGGCACAGGGTAGCCTGAAAATGATATGGAAGTACTGAATTAGTCCAACACCCTGCACAGGCAAACACATTGCTTCTCAAAACTTTTGTGACGCTCTTTAAGATCAGCATTGCAGAAACTAAAACTAGAAGTCCTCTCCACTGTTATGAAAGATTTAATAATTTCTGCCCAATTGCTTGCTTTGCCTAAAATGAAAGATTATAATTTTTGTTCATTGAGTATGTTAAATCTTTATATAGTGCGACTGAACACATTAGCCTTTTCTAATGCAAAGCAATCGGAAAATTCCTTTTACTTGATGCCTCCTGAGAAAGAAAAATGCAAATCTGATCTTTGAAGTGCATGCTATCCTTTTGCCTTCAATGATGTCTATACTTGCATGATTCATAGGTAACAGCTCCACCGGTCCTTTCTATGTTACCTAAGAATAAGCAGGAAGAAGAGTATGGCACGTTCAGAGTTTCCTCTCGTGTAACACCTGCTTGAATGAATTTGAGTAGTCCTATACTGCTGCGTGAAGTGGTTCAGCTAGCCTCAGATGAAGTCAAGAAGGCCAACCTCCCACTCTTCCTCCTTCCCACAAGCAAACTGAGTGTAAACTTGGTCTTCTGTCAGCTGAACTCCTGAAGAACAAATAATTAAAGTGGTGTAAGCTGGAAGGCCCATTGTTGTATACAATAATCCTGGATACCTCCTAGCTGAGATCTCTTCGGATAACAGTCTCAAATCCATGATTGTTTCATTTTTTCAGATAAAATTAACTGCCTTTTTATTAGAACCTGGCATCTTGAACTGCAGTTGACCTAGTATTTATTCTCTGACAGCGAAGTCAGAGAAAATCTAGGCCTCCCTGCAACTATAATGCGTCATAGAAGGAATCTCTTTCCTTGGTTCCATCTAAATGATCATTTTGTGCCTTGAACCATAACAGTCAATAGTTTCATAATTAAATCCTAGCTAGCGAAACTATTCATGTACATTAAAGGGATACTATTTTGAATATTATTGGACTTAAACTCAATACTGTCTAAAACCTTTTATCAGTTAGACCTGTTCTGTAAAATGACTGTTTCTGTCTGTCCACCCTGATTTTTTCCCCTTTAATTTCACCAAGCAAGGGAGCCTTTTCTGTTAATATTGGGTAAGAGAGTTTTCTACATTCTGATACTCATTTTACATACACTTGTTGTAGCTGCTATTCATTTTCTTATAAGTACTGAGTAATCATAATCTTTTAAATGTTTTTATTCATTTCTTTAAAGAAAACAAATGGGACCTTCCAAGGAAGAAGAAATTTTAAGTAGAGACAGGAATATTATAGTGATCTTGGAAAAATAATCATTTTTATCGCTTTCGTGCTCCACAAAGAGGAGGATAATTGCTGCTATCTGTTTGAATCCTTCAAATGCCATTTGTTGGTATAATTTCAATTGGCCACAATACATTATTTTCAATGTCCTTGCATTTTAAGATCTAATATAAAAATGTGACTACTTAACAGATGATAAAAGTAAAATTGTGTCTGGAAAGGCGGTCAGGTTGTTATGAAATATCTAATCTAATTATATTAGGCAAACTTGATGTGATTTAAACCAATCTGTTAGAAGCAACAGTCAAAGGAGAATAACAGCCAGAGACTATTTAACAACAACAATAATAATTATAGTCCTAAGATATTTCCATTGGAATCATTAAAGATCCTTCAAAACAAGAGTGCATTGAGTATCTTAGTATTTTTGTGAATCAGTTACCTTAGCTTTACGATGAAGCACAGATCACACACAAAATCCTGTTGCAGGGATTTTTTGCTCCTGTAACTATCTGTAAGCTTCTCTTTTTTATTTTTTTTTTAATTTTCTGTCTGTAACTGCTCAAATCATAACCCTTAAACTGCATATAACTGCAGTGGGAGAGCAGGAAAGTTTAGCCTTAGTGAAATACCAATTTCAGACATTGTATAATGATGATGTCTAAATTTTTTTCTGTAGTTTCTTGATATTTGTGAATTGGTGCAGACAATGATGCTCCTGATTCTGCTCTGTTTTTTAAATGCTATCTCACCTTTCTTTTATCATAACTGGAAAGAATATGCATAACTTTGTAAGAATTACAGTTGTTCTTGCAGAGACACATTCTTGCTTTTTTTGATGTTTTCTGTTAGCATATGAAGTATACACTTTTGCTTTACAGAAAATACTGTTAAATATTCTGTTCTAGTTCATCTCAATTCATTTTCATTCGAGTTTATTCTTTCTGAGCCTCAATATTACCTCTTTTTTTTTTTTAGTACTGAGTTGCATGTTACTGATTAGCTCATTTTTTTTCAGAATATCTAAAGCTATTTGCATTCTATTATATTACGTTCCATGGCTTTGTCCTCCTGTATCTTTTCTTATTGGCAAATGAAACTAGTTCGTATCTTATTCCCATGCCGCCGCCTCTTTCTGTGTACAGCTGATAGAAATCTGAGTTATGAGGTTTCCTCCTTTGTAGATGTAGTTGAGGACCACATCATTTTCAGTTTTTTTTTCCTCTAGTGCCGTTTATTGTCTTTTAATCTGTTATATTTCTATGGCTGGCCCAATGGTTATCATACCAGCGTTGATCAGAGATGTGGTGATCCCTTCCAGCCTACACAGAAAATGAGAAAAGCTTGTCCCAAGATGAGGTGGTAATCCCGCTGTAGTTAATGATCTTATTTTGATAGCTGTATTATTATTATACAACCTACATTGTGCCTTCTCAAGCAAGAAATGGCACTCAGTGAGCATCACAGAGTAACAAATGTTTCTTTTTGAAAGGGTTTTTGAAAACCTTATAACACAAAGTCACAGGCTGTAATAATGCCAAGTAAGTATTTCAAAGAGAATAAGCCTAAAATATGAATCTTCCCCATGAACTGTTCAGAAAAAGAATGGAAAATAGGATCATGAGCCAAAAATTGTCACTGTGCTTTATGTTAGAAACAAAAGACGGAAATTATTTTGGGTCTGGAACTAACCACTGGTTCACCCAGTCCAAATGTACCGCTTCCCACGGGTGCTTGGGCTAGTGAAGTTTCAGAGAAACATTGAAGTTAGAAAATGCCTTGTGTAGCTGACTCTTCACTACGGGATGCTACAGGCTTATCTTAAGCCATCGTTCATCCGTGTTGAACATACTCAATTTTTAAGACGTGTTTCCCCTGTATTGTGCCACAGTTAGTTACTCACATTTTGTGGTGAAAAGGAAAGGAGGGATCTCCCGATGCTTATTTTCTCCTTATGTTCCCTCATTGTCACTCCTCCAGCAGGGATCTGCTGAGCTGCATTGGACTCTTTCTGAAGGCCCACGCCTAGACACAATTCTTGTTGGAAGTAAGAATTCAATACTAGGCTGCATTATGTGCTGTCATTCAGGTCTCTCATAGGGTTAACTCGGCTGAACTTTTCTTCCTACTTTGCATGGCTGCTTTTTGTAAGCTCCTTGGAAATAGAGCAGGTTTGCCAATGTTGGTATGGTCACTGGTGACAGGACTAGTGACATATCATTCATCTTTCCCAGTGTGAATGCTTTTTAGGATGCCAGACATGTATCAATTAGAAAAGCTCTTTCTGGTTGAAAAAAGATTACTTTCCTCTCATTATGGGAGAGTTAGAAGAATCAATACTGTATATGTACAATTTTTCAGCTGTAAGATTATTCCTGGTTGACCTTATCTTGCCTCTTGTTAAATATTTGAAACACATTTTTATCCTATTAATTTTCTAAACTGCATGTGAACGCAGTGAGGTGTGCCCCACAAGATGACTTCCTTGGGTCGTAGCGGCATGAGGTATCCCACTGGAATTCAATTTGTGGTTCCAGGGAATTGTTTGTTACGCTAATCTGTTTCACCTGTCATCTTCAGCGTGCGGTCACCTAGGATGTCACCAGGGTCAAATTAGTATCAAAAGAAATCCTTTTTTCTCCTTCCAAACGAAACTATTAATATTTAACTATTCAAACTACTATTAATTTTTAACGTCTTAATTCACGGATCTCTTTCTGTGGCATTGGAGTGCTTGTGACTGTTATGCACAAGGATCCTGCTTCTGTCGCTGTAAGACGGAGATTAGGTGGAGGGCTCCTAGCTGACATCTGATCTGTATGTATGGGAGCTTGTGGCAGGAGATTTCCTCCGGGGAATTTATCACCGTGATGCTGCAGGCCCTGCCCGTGTGTTCAGGTTTTCTGAGGAGTAGTTAAAATCTAAAGCTCCATAGTCTTCTGTGGGGGGAAAAAAGTTACTTAATTACTCTAATGCTAATTTAGTGCCTATTTCAGCACTTGTGCAACATAGCTCTGGGATCCTTTGGAAAGGCATATACCTCTTCTCTGCGATGGTATTTTCTGTTGTTCGCAGACATTTGTCACGGGTCACAGAAGTGACACGAGACCCCAGTTGTTAATGATTGTAATTGGGTTTGAGCCCCTTAAATGGAAGATGTTAAAAGTGCTGAAATTATAGTCTTTATCAAAACTCTGTGCAAGCAGTACTTGTATCTCTTCCTTTCCTTCCCCTGCCTGTAGGACGTGGCGGGCGGGAGGCAGGGCGGCCAAGGAACCTTGTCTTTTCCTCTCTGTATAGGGGTGTTCTTCTAGGAAACAGTCAATGAAGACACAGAATGCCTTTGCACTAGAGCAGGAAGGTTATTTGATGTGTAAAGTATGTCTTCATTTAAATAGCATTCGATCTTTTTATTTCTTGAAATTCTGTGAAGCTAATGTCTGAGTATGTACCTCCTGACACCTTCCTCCAAATAATTTTACGGCGATTGTCTGTCTGATGTTTAACCTGTGACAATAAGTGTGCATCTATCGCTTTCCCAACGGGCTCTTGTCAGACTTGTTTCAGTCATTCCTTGTATCATTACGTGATTACCAGCAACTCTCTTCAAATTGTCTCTTGATTATTTGCTAGCTCTTGTACATACGAGCTATCCCTGAAATGTCAGTGGTGTTCCAGCATGTCATAATGTTTACCTGTCACCTAACAGTGGCAGATGTCAGGTTTTGTTTAGATCCTTACCTTTTTGTTTCAGATGGTTCAAATATTCCAAATCCAGTCACTTTCCCATTCTTGTCTGTTAGTAAAGAATTTCATCATATTAGATGAGTTTTGCACTGACATAACACCTTTCTAACCATTGCTTTACAAAAGAAGTGGCAACGGTATCTTAGTCACCAAGTCATGTAGTCAGTGAGAGAGAGAGAGGGAGGGGTGGAATTCAGATTGTGCCAGATGTTCTCACCTCTGTGTGGTGCTTTCTCCTCTGGGCATGTTCTGCAGGAAGATCTGTGCTCAGTTTAGCTAACAGCATCACTGCTCCCTTTTCTGAGCTGGAGTGCTCTTTATAATCCTGCTTTTCTTCCCTGGAATATATGCTGGAATTGAATTTTAAGCAGCATAACAGCATGTGATAGGCACAGCTACACGTGTTTTGTGGAGGTTGTTTTCTTGTGAACAAGAAAACTTCTTTCCAAGTTCACCACTCTTGATTGTCATTTCCCATTTTCTCTCTCGTTTGACTTCTGTCTCACTTTTTCTAGTGAAACGACCTAATCCTCCTCCTGAAGTTTCATGCTTCTTTCATGATTTGTGGTCATTTAACGCCACTTTCTCTCTCTCATGGGTGCATATATATGGATTTGTCTTGTCAGTATTAGGTACTCAAGCTAGTATGGAGTTTCATTGTGCCGCCTTCTGTAAATTGATTTTTGCAGACGTTCCTCACACCTGGTGTTTTGCTTTCCTTCTTAACTAGCTCATGCTTTGCCAAAGGCTGAATGCAGTATCCTAGTACCCACAGCAGAGAGACTTTGGGTAGCACGTTGTGAGTTGGTCACTCGTTAACACTGAAAAGGGAACCAGAAAATGAATGTGCCTTCATCCCCTAGGGGCCCCTGCTCTCAATCTCCAGTGTATTTCTGCAGTGCTTTCCGTGGTTGATGATTTTAGGTACTTCAGGTTACTGCCTCTATCCGCCCTAAAATTACGTTCTAAGCTTTCTTTTGGAGAAAGGACACCTTTCATGCATCATCAGTTTTCTTGGATAATCCTGTATTTAAATTCCTGTTTTTCTTGGATAGTAATACATACTGTTTGTTATTACTTTTCTGTGACTGTGACTTTTTTAATGCATTTGGAGCACAATTCTTTCAGAGAAGAATTCCCTGTTTGAATGAACATCAACCAACCGTGCGTTTTTTTCAGTCTCGTGGATGATACGTTTGCGTATCGAAGTAATTTTTATTAATTTTTACTTAAGTGGTGAAAGTGCAAAATAAAGTCGTACTGTCATTATCCTTCGGTAAGTTAGTTGTGAAAGCCTGAGCGATGCACAGCATATAAATTCTGTTTGATCTAGCTTTTGTCTCAGCGGTGGGATCTTCATACTGTGCAGTGTTTTCCTGCCATAAGAAGATATAGCTGCAGCCAAAGGAACTTAGGGTTGTGATCTTGTCAGATCTCATAAGACAAGTATGGTCTATTGTGATCACTATTACGGTAGAATATCTCCAGGGAGAAACATAGGTGCCTTAGGAAATGGTGATGCACTAGTTGCCATTTCTGCTTTCAAATCAAAATCCATCCTGTGTGTTGAGAGCAAATACAGTGCTGAAGTTGCACTCTTTGAGAGGTAAAATGATTTGATCGCTTCCTTCCATTTAAAAATTCCATGGTATTTTTGTGAGGCTAAAGGAGTAAACTGGAAACTAATACACAGGAGTGACATAAAGAACTAGACTTACTTTTTCTTTTTCTTTTTTCCTTTTTTTAAGTGCTGAGAACCCATTTGTCCTAGTTAAACGCATTGGGGGAAGTTAGGTTTTCAGCACTCTGAGAGAGCAAACCATTTAGTAATTTAGATGCCTTAAATACTGTCTTAGAAGCCAGTTTTTAGACATCCGTTTTAAGAATCTCAGTCAGCATTCACTGGTTTTGTTGAGCTGCAACTAGGCAAATACTCTGTTTACTTTCAGTAAGAACTAACAGTCCATTTTTATTCTGTCAAAAGCTTAAAAAGACTGGAGTCCATTCTTTTTGCAGCATTTGCTTAATTAAAAACTTGTACATAAAACATAAAGGTGCTAAGTCTGCAGGGGGAACCTAATGGCTCGACTCTGTCTAACTTTGTAAACAGAAAATTGAGAAAAGTATGTTAAGTCTTTGTGACTTTGGTTTCATCTGTAATACAGGCTCCAAAGCTCTGAAAGCCTTTTCATTGCATCTCTGATAGGTGCAAAGAAATAATATATGTCCTGTCCTCGTTATACTTGAACTCTGCTACAAAACCTTACCTGTGATTTTACATCTTCTTGTATCAGCAGATTGACACATCTGTCACACATGCGGGTTCATTTAGAAACAATTCCACCTTACTATATTGCAGTAGCACTAATAGACTTGTGTGCAAGTTTGAAATGGGGTGTGTATTGCTTTTTGTAATTTTTTTTAATGTGGAAGTTAAAGCATCATGGAGTGCTGAAATCCGAAACTCTTTTGAACTTGTATCACCAATGTAAGTTCATCAAGCCATGATGAAATGTAAGCTAAAAATTGCATCCAAAGGTCTGTTTCATACTTTCTGTATTAGTGATTTTGAGATTTCTGCAAAATAAAGCTTGCAGCTATTGTTGAACTGAAAATACCTGAAAGATGAGGTTCTGATATCAACTTCATAAAATATGCAGGTTTCACAATTTTACAGATAAAAAGCAGCCTGTCCTTTTAGATTAAGTTATATTGCTATATAAATAAATCAGTACCATATTGCTTTAGGGTTTCTTTTCCGACACGATGCAGGTACTTGGACCATATTCAGCTTTTAGCAACACAGAGGCAAAATAAAACTGTATCTTAAGATGCAATGGTAACAGGCATCTCTCCTGAAAACTGTAAATTAGGCAGTGGCAACTGCTAGACAAAGTCTCAGTTTTTCAGATTGTGTCATTATGTGTGATTTCTTTATTTTCCTAAGTTAATGTCCTATGATTTAGAGAAGCTGAGGACTTCATAGAACTGGTTTTTTTTACCATTCATCTATCAATATTAATGTCACTGCTCCAGTCTAGCTGGAACTGTGTCGTTGCTCTCTTTCAGTGTGGTACATCACGTTGAGTTCAAGGCTTTATTTGCTCTCTGTGTGAAATTCTCTGCTTTCTAACTATGTCAAGAAAAGCAGAGATAATAACTACTTAGAGGAATTTGGAATAACTAGTGGTTTAGAAGTATACAAATCAATATACACAACCAACTTGTGGGTCTGGGCCTGGGATTTTGTTTTTGTGGGGCTAACTCCTGATTCCACTAAAGTCAATTGTAAAAATCACACTGACCATTTGGGATCAGGCTAAAGGTCATAGAAGGTGCCTCAAAAAGTCCAATGCCTTGGTGCTTAACTGGTTTGTGGAAAAGATAGGGATTGTATTAGAAGTTTAATATCCTGTAATAATAATCAAGACGAGCATTTTGCTTAGCGTGTTCCCATTAAAAGATGTTGGTACGCATTATAATTCAGGCATGATAATATGACTTGTGCGAAGTACTGTGTTTGTGACAGAGCTCAGAACAGAAAGAGCTCCCAGCATATGGACCTGTGCTCTGACCGTTGCACCTCAAGGCCATACTGTATCTTTTACAAAATCTGGAATTTCTTCTGGCTTCCTAAAATAAATGAATAACTAAATAGATAAGAGACTGGCATGCAGACCAGGTTACTGCAAACCTCTAGACATACAGTGCATAAACTGGTCATTCTGGTTTATAAATCCAATAAGGAGAAACATTTTTAATATGTTTTGGTTCTTACGGATGAGGGTATAGCTATTTGCTCTTCAACAACACATGTGTTTCCCATGTGTATAGTATTACACTTTTGATAAATTTGTGGACCATTTCTTGTTCCTCTGAGACTTTTACTTAATCGTTCATATCCCTTATTCTTAAAAAATTGATTTATATCGGGCTGTTTCATTAGCAATATGCTGTATGCTCCCTTCACCTTGTGCAAAAGTTTGCATAATGAGAGATTAATTCTGAGCTGTAGGACCAGAAGTGGAGCTCCTATGCACTCTATTACCATTACATTTAGGCATTACTCCGAGTCTGTAAGATTGAAAATGGGCAATCCTTTCTGCTTAGGTTTAGTTCTGAAAGATTGTCTGATCTTCATGGAGTTCAGCCTCAGTCCTGAAGACTATGAGCAGTATGGATATGCTGTCTCTCTGCTCAGTGAGAAACTGTACTTGCAAGAGTTCATTCTTTTGATGGTACGAATTTGCCAGCTCTTCAAAGCCTAAAGACAACAAAAGAGCTTTTTTGACAATGAAATGTGGTTTCTTCTTTAGTGGAATTTTTTCATTTGCATCTCTAAGTCTGCAATATGCATATCTCTCCAAACCCTTGTAATGAGTTTCTTGTCTAGATCTGCTCTGAATTGAATTTGACACCTGTCTCCACAATTGCGCTCAAAGTTTGTTGGCAAGTGTTAGAATTAAAGATACACATTGCTGTCCTGGTTTCGGCTGGGATAGAGTTCATTTTCTTCCTGGCAGCTGGCACAGTGCTGTGTTTTGGATTTAGGACGAGAATAATGTTGATAACACACTGATGTTTCAGTTGTTGCTGAGCAGTGCTTACACTAGTCGAGGACTTTTCAGCTTCCTGTGCCCTGCCAGCGAGAAGCTGGGAGGGGGCACAGCCAGGACAGCTGACCCAAACTGGCCAAAGGGACATTCCATACCCTGTGACGTCATGCTCAGTATATAAACAGGGGGCAGTTGGCCGGGGGGGGGTGTGGTGTGTGTGTGTGACCGCTGCTCAGGGATGGGCTGGGCATCGGTTGGCGGGTGGTAAGCAATTGCGTTGTGCATCACTTGTTTTGTATGTTCTTTTATCATCATTATTATTATTATTATTTTCCCTTCCTTTTTTGTCCTATTAAACTGTGTTTATCTCAACCCATGAGTTTTACTTCC
>NW_008824186.1:6364297-6387792 GCF_000699105.1 Pygoscelis adeliae | reverse complement strand
TCATTTTCTGTCCTATTAAACTCTCTTTATCTCAACCCACGAATTTTACTTCCCCCCCCCCCAATTCCCTCCCCCATCCAATTGGGCAGGGGGGAGTGAGCGAACGGCTGTGTGGTGTTTAGCTGCCTGCCGGCTTAAACCACAACAATTGCTTAATGACAAAGTTGCCTCACATATTTTTGTTATGTGAGAAGTATGTTGAGATGGAAGATGTCGAAACTGTAATGGATTATTAATTCTCTAGCACAATCATACAAGCTGTCCCAGTGTGTAGTGTTTACATATCGATTTTTTTCTTAAGATCACTTTTCAGCATCAGAAAACAAGACAATACTGCATCCAAACCTGAATAATCTGGCTTTCAAAAAGTTGTCCATGAAACTGCAGCAAAGTGTCCAGTTTAAATTGAGACTATGTCAGGTGGATTGGCGTTTTATTATCAGCCTGCTTGTTTGTCAAGGATACATTCCGGAATTTCTGTATATGTCAACATTGTTAATATTTCCCTGGTATATATGACATGGAAATTCAATCTCAAAAAACCCTTGATACTGTAGCTCTTCACACGAATAATCTAGTAGCTGTTCTTCTATATTAATAAAATGATTTTAATATTCTTTACTAATTTGACATGTCTACTCAACTCAAACACACTTTAAAAGGTTAGGGAAATAAAATTTAAATGTAAAGAAAACAATGGTGTACGCTTCCAGTGGTACGTGAATTTTCAAATGTTTGACCTAGTTTGTTTGATGCTGTTTTTCTTTAATCTTGGGGAGCTTCTTATCAGGGTTTGATGTGTCCAAGCCTTAAACACAGTATTTCAGGATTTCACTTCTTCAGATTTTCCTCTTTTTCCTTTGCTTTCTTGTTTTCTTTTTTAGTATTGTGTTCAGAAAACGATAAAAACAAATGTCTGTCTTCCCACTTCCTAACAAATGTTATATAGGCCTTTAAGATGTATGTGCAAATATTTTATACTGTGCTAGCAAGAGATCCACTTCTTTTTTCCTCTCCTCTTGCAGAAAACAAATGCAACGTTACCATCAGCAAGGCTACCTATTACTCATTTTGATTTAGCCAAAAAACACCATTTTTATTGTAACAATTTAGAATTTCCTATTACTGCTCAGTGAACTCGTCTCATGGCAATTCAAATGGGTACTGTTGGTAGTTGTTTTTATGAAGTAGTGAGGCAGAACAGAGAATCAGAGTATAAAGTACCTTTCCCTTGGGTAAAAATAAAAAAGAAAAAGAAGATAGGTATATATACAAATACTCTAAATTAGCCATTGCCATTCAGAGAAGAGATACTGGAATTATTGCAGATAGTTCTCTGAAAATGTCAGCTCACTGCTCAGCCATGGTCAAAGACAAGCAGAATAGCGAGATCCTTTGGGAAAGGCATTGAGAACAAAATGAAAAATGTTGTTGTACTATTGTATAAATCCATGATGTTCTGGTGTCTTGAATCCTGTGTGCACTTCTGGTCTGTCCATCTCAAAAACTGAGGGGATGATATGGAGACCTTCAATGCAAGAGAGGACGTGGTAGAGCAGAACTCCTTCAGATTGTTGAACTGGATACTTCGTATGCACGCTTGCACCCACGCTCTTTAGGATGCTTATGATGTGAACAGCTGCCATCAAAAGGTCTTGTGTTGATACAAAAGAAAATTTAAAGCCTATCTGATATTTTAGTGATTTCAGACAGAACCTGACTTTTGCTTTTATGCATTGGGTTTATTCATGTAATTAAGACTATAATGTGAAAAATGGAGTTAAACAGGACTCTGTGAAGGCAAAGACTGAAAGTGTAAACTGAATTGAGTACTAAAGAGGGTAGGTCACTCGAACTTAATACCAAATGCCTCTTCCTTGGCTACTCAAAAATAGTTTCAACTCAGTACACTTTATAGAATCATAGAATGGTTTGGGTTGGAGGGGACCTTAAAGATCATCTCGTCCAACCCCCCTGCCGTGGGCAGGGACATCTTCAACTAGATCAGGTTGCTCAAAGCCCCGTCCAACCTGGCCTTGAACGCTTCCAGGGATGGGGCATTGTCGTGGTTTAACCTCGGTTGGCAACTAAGCACCACGCAGCCGCTCGCTCACTCCCCCCCCTCCCGATGGGATGGGGGAGAGAATTGGAAAAGCACGTGAGAAAACTTGTGGGTTGAGATAAAAACAGTTTAATAATTGAAATAAAATGATAATGATAATAATATGATAATAGTAATAATACACAAAACAAGTGATGCACAGTACAATTGCTCACCACCCGCCGACCGATGCCCAGCCAGTCCCCGAGCAGCGGCCCCCCCGCCAGCTTTCCCCAGTTTATGTACTGAGCATGACGGCACATGGTATGGAATGTTCCTTTGGCCAGTTTGGCTGTGCCCCCTCCCAGCTTCCTGTGCACCTCCAGCCTTCTCAGTCGGTAGAGCATGGAAAACTAGAAAGTCCTTGGCCAGTGTAAGCATTACCTAGCAACAACTAAAACATCGGTGCGTTATCAATTTTGTTCCCATCCTAAATCCAAAACACAGCACTGTACCAGCTACTAGGAAGGAAATTAACTCTATCCTTGCTGAAACCAGGACAGGCATCCACAGCTTCTCTGGGCAACCTGTTCCACTGCCTCGCCACCCTCATGGTGAAGAATTTCTTCCTTATATCTAATCTAAATCTACCCTGGTATGAAAAATCTAAACTAAACCAACTAATAATTAAAGTTGAAATTGAATCACTGAGACAAATCTCAGGGATTCTCTCTAAATACCAGTTTAGGAACATGAATCTTACTATTTTGTTACATTGGTTTTTAGACAGTTCGAGGCAGATTAGTTTATTAGAATAAATTAGAACAAAATAGAATAAAAAGAATAAGCATGGCTTATGTTAGTAGTTCATTTTATAAACTTCATTGTAGATAGGCGAATGTGACCAAAACCTAACCAGGTGCCAGAAAGCCAAAGAAAGAATTTTAGTTAATAATTCAAAAGGAAACATTCAAGAGGTTTTATTCCGCGAGGCAACTGCATGCACATTCAGAATTTTATATTCAAATTAAATCCCACTATTTCTTCCTAATTACCCAAGAGTAGCATATGTCTACTCTTTTAGAATGCAGTCTAAATAATTTCACGTTTAACACCAGAAGCTGTTTGTTGTGTCGTAAATTACAATAGCATTTTAGTTTCTTATTAAAAGAACTGCAAATCTGATATTTCTGCTGGTACTTTGTATGTTTAACTGCTCATAAGGATAAAGTTGCAGCATATCCTTATGTCAAGGAACAGTGGGGCTTTCCTGTTCTGCGCCCTGTTCCTTCTTCCTGTTTCCTTGCGGAAAGGGAAGGGCTTGGATGACTGAAGTTCAGAATGGACGTAGATAAACTTTACTTTGTTTCTTTAATTCTCATGACCAGGGAAAAATACAGGTTGGATGATTTTTTTTTTTCTTTCAGGGTTGTCTGGATTCATAATTAGCTATTATTTTTCACCAGTTTACCATCTGCAATGTAATTTCTTGTTTGATGTATGCATCTTGTTTCTAATTGCCCTGGTTTTCTGGGGGAGATGCTTCAAGTGTGTTCAGAATAATGTTTCCTTTTATTCCGTCTATTTAAAAGCTATCCCTTTTGTTTCATCAGAACTTCTTATGAGCTGAAATCCCGATTCCACTAAATCCACAATTCTTCCTAAATTCAATTTTTTAATCTCTCATTTTTAAAGCCTTAGTTATTACATAGACATTTGAATCCTAATGCCATGCAACAAAATGTTGCGTCTTTTAAAAAGTATTTGGAGAGATTGCTTTCTCCTTTCTGAGTTTTCAAAGGCCATTGCTTAACTGTTGCCAGATAGCTAATTAATTTTACGTTAGGGCATGTATTCTATACAAATGGTCTCTGTGTTAATAAACAACGGTAGCATCTGATGACCTTGCTATTCCGTAAGTGAGTTGTCTCTCTATTGTAAGTCTCTTGGTGTATAGAAATGTTTGCTGCCTTTGTGGTTACATAGCCCAGAAGCAGACTGTCACCTCAACAATTTAGAGAACAACTAAGATTTTCCTTTCAATGTTGTAAAAATAAGAATAAATAGAAATACTCAGAATCTTTGCACAATGTTTTCCAAAGATTAATGTTTTATTATTAAAGTATGAAGGCTTTGGGGAACTAATGGAAGAAAATCCTTACAACAAGAAAATTGTTTCCATCTTGTAAGCAAGTTTAAATTGGGGCCTTTTCTTGTAATGAGAAGTGAGAGTAGCTATGGTGAAAGACCATTCATTGGGATATGTCTCCAGTAATTGCATTCCAGTGTCGGTCCTTTTTCGAAGAGCATCCTTATTTAAAGAAAATAAAGATAAAAAGGTCGACACTCTTGCTGAAAAATAAATCCCGTGTCAAATGTACCTTTTAGAAATTGTAAGTTTGAAATCCATTATGGGCTTTTGAATTGTGCAAAGGAAAGCTATCCTGATGTTACAGTTAGGTAGTTATGACTCTTGACCAGAAGGTTCTTAGCTTTACTATGTGTTGTTTGCTATATATTTTCAATCTATGGTTCTAATTTTCTATTAAATATTTTAGACAAAGCATATAACAATACAAACACTTGAGTTATTCCAAGCATGAACAGAAAAGGAAGGAAAAAAAAAAAGAGAAAGCTAAAGCAAAATAGATCCTGCCTTTAGAGCCCACACAAATCCAGTAAGTGTAATGGTGTTGTCCCCTTCAGCATGGGAAAGCAGAAGCATCCTAGAAATTCTGTAGTACCTCTGAAAAATGCATTTAAAAAAATATACACACAAAATATAAGCAAAGGCCGTTTTCCTCTTGTATAATGAATAGAAAAAGATTTTATTGAAACGATCTCTTTAGTAAAAATGTGGGTATTTATAATATCCCAAACTTCAATAGTATAGAAATATGCCATTTTTTATTACTGACAGTTCTTCTGATGCTAATTGCCAGAGCTGCCTAGAACCTTTCACAAACACTACATTTCACATACATATGAATGGAGAAAATTTGTATTTACCTGTAATTGTTTATTTATACGGTTAGGTATCTGTGGATCTATATTTATAAATACATGACAAATAGATCCTTTTTTACTTTGCATGTGTTCTGAATTATTTTTATGTGGTTGTTTTTACTTACAGTTTTGCAATATGGTGTGGGTGGCTTTACGCGGAATACATTACCTCAGGCAAACAAAATCTTTGTATGGCACACCCTCCCCCACCCCCCAGCGCTTTTCCTACTGCATTCTTCCAGTTCAGTTTAGCCCAGAACATAAAGTATTTTTCAAGTATCGCAAAACAAAAGTAGTTATGTGATTCCTCAGCAAGATTAGGCTAGAAAAATGGGGATATGGAAGATTTGACAGAAATATGGGTGCCTGAATTTGCTGACTCTTTTGTCCTTGTTATAATATTCTTATTTATACTTCATGCTGAAGTGATCAGCCATCAACAGGGTTACATATTAATGGTGGAGCAGCTGGATTGCTTGCTCATTTGAGGTGTGCAGGAGCTGCTACAACCTGCAGATGCTTTAACTTCATTAGCCTAAATAGGTACCTGTGTTTTGAAGAAAGCTAAAGGTCTGTTTAAAATTTAAGCCAGTGGCTTCACAGCTGAAATGCATCATGAGTAACCTTGGCTGTTGCTGAAGGTGTAGCTAATACAGCTATTAGCAGAGGCTTGACCTTTTATAGTGAATGTTCTGTTGGCAGGTGTGGAGTTTAGTTGCGTTCCTGGTCTCCTGCTGCCTCAGGTATTACTCAACTGTTGTTTTTTACATATGTACACAGTAGATGTCGGCTGCTGATGTTGCAGACGTCGGTGTGGTGTGCTTTTTGCTTGGCTGGGGTCCATCTGCCTTGAGCACACACACCAGTACAGGGGGATGCAGTGTGGTCACAGCTCTCTCTGTGGCAGTCTGGTAATTGTGCTTATTTCAGCAGTTTCTTATTAACGTCGTGTTATTGTGACTTTAACAGGAAATGGTCTGTGTTTTCCCATTGTACTGTAACTAGTTTCTTCTCTGGGATTTCAGGAAAAAGGAGATGTTGTGTGTGCCCTAATATCAATGTGCTTACAGACCAGCCTGTGCTTTGGTACAAGGTGGTTTTCTGCGATTTGTAGGATGCATTTGTGCTTCTTATAATAGGATGTGCAACTAACCATCTACTTGAAACTATATTCTGGTGAATTAACTTTGCTTTTTATGTGATTGTTATCTCTGTAAGGCCATATAATATAGAAACGAATTCTGTCAGACAGCTCCTGAGTATTCTAATCATCAAGATAAACTTATTTTTATTGGGTCGCCTGTGAACAAAGCAGAGATAACTATAATACTTTTCAATCGCTGTGCATGCGCCGTTATGTGACACTACCCACGTATAAACATCAGCGTCCCCAGACACGTAGTGCTATCAGAGTGGACTTCTGTTCAAGCTGATGCAATTTCAGTTGCCTGAGGCAAGTAGTTAACCAGGGTTGACTTTCCAGTGACAGCTTTTTCAAACAGAAGTTTTCTGTAGAGATTTCGTTTTAAAGGCCTTAGGTCTTCAAAACTGAAGCATTGCTTAATGTATGCATAGAGGACACCCACAGTTGATACATGTCGTAGTTCCACAGAGTCATACAACACAGGCGGCAGAGATACGTTTTTGCAAAAGGATATCTAATTTCTTACCGGTGATCTTTCAAGTGATTTTGGAGGCTGATGGCCATCCTCAGATAAAGGCTGAGGAAAGCATGAACTTTATAGTCATTGCTTCACAAGCTGGCCTGGTTCAGGTGTGAACTCAGAAAATACGATACTCTTGAGGATTTTGGAAAAGTTCATGAAAGCTTTTGGAAATTCTAGAAGGTTTTTATCCAGAAGGAAAATGTTAGGTGTAAATGTGTGGTTTGCTGGCCTTAGCTGTAGCTTGGTGGCTAGGAAACAGGGACAGGTGAGCTGAAGCTTCAGAGATGATGTGTCCTTTCATACCTCATCTCTACTTGCAGGAAAAATAAATTAAGTAGAAGGTAAACCAGCAGTTGATGTTTGATTCTTCCTTTTTTGCGACAGAAGATTGATATCCTTTAATTTTCTGTAAAATCTTCAGTGCTTGAGGATTTCAGAAGAATGACAAATACTAAAACAAAAAAAAAAAATCTTGTGGTATTTTCATTTTATAGAGGGAAGCAGAGGCATGAAAAAGTAACCGATATCTCTGCCTTTATGAAAGACAAAGCATGGAATAGAGGCGGCAATAACCAGGATTCCTGAGTAACAGAAATGCTAATGCTGAAGATAATTTACAGAGATTTCATAAATAAACTAACTTGTCTGTAAGCAAAGAATGGTGCTGCTGTTGTAACTGTTCTTCTGAAATAGTACCTGTTTCTTGAAATGGATATTAATAATCCAGGGGAACGAGTGTTGGGTCAGGGAATTGCATCCTACAGTACCGTCCTCAGTAAGCCTGCCAGTTCTTTTTGTCTTTGATTATAAGCTCCTTTTGTCTATATTATATAACAAACAGAAGTCACAGAGAGATGGGTGACTTCAATCAAACTTAATGATGACAGTTTACTTCCTGAGCATGGCAGCATATTTATTTATATCTACATATATACGTGTGTGTGTTAAAAAACAAACAAACAAGAACTACTTTTGGTTTTGTCTTTTAGAATCCCCTTTCTTGTGCTTCTCATTTTCAGCTGAAAGGGAAATTGTCAAAATATGATACGACTTCGAGATTTTTGTCTCAGGTCTCCCTTCTCTTCTTTGGTGCTTTGGGATGATACTGTTTGTGACTCCTTTTGCTAGTTTCTCAGCGTCCTTCTCTTCAGTCTTTGATTGCTATCTAGTCAGGTAGTATTTACCATAACATTAAAGCAAAAGCAAGTTCTGTCTGATGTGCTTGAGTGGGAGATTTTGGAAAGTGATGTGTGTAAGAAAGCGATACTCTTTGCAAATTAGTCACAGTCTCCTTTGAGTTTAAACAAAACATGAGCCCACCTTCCATGCTCACTTCCCAATGTAAGCACCAAGTGCTCCAAAGGATGATCTCTTGTGAGGGAGAAGGAAACCCAAGATAACTCGCTACTGACAATCTTAAGGATTTTTCTATCTGGAATAGAAGATTTTTGTAGCTTGGCAGAAAATCAATGCTTTCTCATTCTTATTAGGCCTGTAGCAGCAGCATCTATAGACATCTCTACACCAGGGAAAATTTCATTTAAAGTTCCCATCATTGCAGCCATACTGCTGCTAAGAAATCTTGGGATTCCTCATGCAGATGAGGTTCCCTTAGTCCTCCTTGTGCTAGCAGCATCAGGATGTCTCATCAAGGGCAGGTTCCCATGATCAGATTTGTTGCTAACTCTTTAAATTGTATCTCCTTAGAAAAAACTGACCCGTGTTTTAAGTATGGCATTGGGAATGCAGCTTTGTCAGTGTTAAATCTTTCAATATTGCCAGTATCTGTACATCTGCAGGAGTGGGAAATACAATGATTTACATTGTCAAAGTCCTAGAACAACATAGCAGAGTACAATCTCTTGTGTATTTTGGCAAAACACATATGTTACCACTGGGAAATCTTTTGCTTGTACTTGAAGTTCTGAGAAGGTAATCCACTAATTTTGGCAGTTGTTTGAGTAGGAACATACTTGTGTGTACGTGAGCCTATCACAAAGGCATTCTCATTATAGGTTGAATATGAACACGTGAAAGCTAATGGCAATAACTAATAAAAGTAATAAGAGGAGTGAGAGATTATGGAGAGGGTGTTTCTTTTAAAAGAAAGCATCATTCAACTTCAACTGCCTGCTGAGCACTTCCTTGGAGGGTAGCTCGACACTTTTTGTGTCTGACCCAGGAGTCTGAGCACCGTGAGACCGGAGTGGCAAGAATCAGGTTGTGGTACAGTTTCTTAAAAGATGAAGGAGAGAACGGGCGGCCCCTGAAGAAGCCTAGCATTCAGAATATGTAAGGCGTCTGAAAATTGGAAAGGAGATGAAGTGAATTACTAAGCAGAGCTAGGGACCAACATAAACTACCAAGTATAAATGTAAGCCTGAATTTATCAGCTAAAGCCAGGCACATTTGAGTGTGTGTGTATGAGAGATTCTTGCTGAAAGCAAAGAGTGAATGAGCAATCCATATCATTTTGCTGTCAAATGTATTTGAAAAATAGAAAACACAGGTCGGATATATGTTCTGCAAATAGTTATCAACAGTGTTCCAGAAGTATTTGGTTTGGAGGGTTCCTTGGAATCCACCATTCAAATCTACATGTGTCTTAAGTTATCTTGAAATTGGCTGTCATTCTATAAAGCGGTAAAGTGAGGGCATTGCGGAGGTTAACTTTAGCCTGGTGAAGCCTGGGATCCTGTTGTTCTCACCGGAGAGGATCTTTCAAAGGGGTTAAAGCAGCATCTCTAAAAATGAGTGTTTTGCTCATGTTTTAGAGGCACTACCTCTCTCTGTGGTCTATAGAAGGCTCAATTTAGTCCATAGTCCTTTGAACACCCCTTATT
The DNA here is from genome assembly GCF_000699105.1 of Pygoscelis adeliae. Taxonomy (NCBI): domain Eukaryota; kingdom Metazoa; phylum Chordata; class Aves; order Sphenisciformes; family Spheniscidae; genus Pygoscelis; species Pygoscelis adeliae. Next base: position 6,378,235 of record NW_008824186.1, on the reverse strand, counting down.
CACTGGTATATTTAAGCAAATCCTCAATTCCAGAAAGGGATACCTTTTATCTCTCAGTCTATGGATACTAGCCTGATGATTGCAGTTGCATAAATGAGGACTACCGAGAAGGGTTCCAGATTCTGCTTTTTGATAATGTCTGTTGTCTTTTGTATGGTTTTAAGAAATTTCATTGCATCCTCTTGATTCCACTGAACAAAACTGTAAATCCACCAGTGCAATGGTGTAAAATACTCAGGTTTTCTTTTTGCAATCCTACTGCATGAGGGAAGCTCCTAGTAATTGCAGGAAGAAGCGAGAAACTTCAGGGTCAGGTAGCTCGCCACCTCTTAACTGATGCTTTACCTAGAACAAAATGTAGCAGGAGTGTAAAGTGACGGAGCTGCAGCAAATTAGGCTCAGTGGCAGCAGTTGGAGTTGCAGGATGAAAGCAAAATATGGCCCATTTGTCTGGAAGTCTCTTTGGGGTTCGGTGGTATGAATGGTACTCTAAAATGTTATTACACGCTATTAGAGAAAGATTCAGCTCAGCCACTTGCTCTAACACATGCTGTGACAGCTGAACAGTGTATTTAAAGGGTGTGCTGTTAGGGCCTCTCTGTTGTGTTCACTTACCTTGTATTTATGCTTATTACCGTTGGTGGTGGACAGTCATGTAAAGGTTAGTCTTCACAGCAGATATTCTTCTGTGCTAATCTTCTTCATGGGTTTTTGTCATAGCCATACTTTGCCTCCTCACTGATATTCCACCCCCACCCCCCTCCCATTTTTGCACCTTAATAATCTGCTGTTTCCACACACATGCTTTTGAGTCTCGTAATTGAAGCAGACCCATAGCTGACTCCCACACCAAACTCCCAGCGTTCAGCCATTGCGGCAACCTTGTTATTCCACTTGGTTTTCAAATGCCATATCATCACACTGAAAAGCTCACTCTCTCTCTCGTAATTTTTTTTTTTTTTCCTCCGCCTTGTAGAGCATGATGAGTGTGGCAGCGAACAGCATAACTGTGATGAGAATGCAATCTGTACTAACACTGTCAGGGGACATAGCTGCACCTGCAAACCCGGATATGTGGGGAACGGGACCATCTGCCGAGGTAAGTCTGTTACTCTACAAACACCGTGAAAGTGGCAGACTCTATTAATATTTTCTGACAGTCACCTACGTTCTGGTAACTTGTGGTGGTTGGATTCTGTCAATGATTCGCTGTAAGATTTATCATCTGGCAAACGGAGTATGCATGGAGATGATGAGAACTGATTTGTGCATAACTTCTTGGCAAGAAGGAAATATTTTTGGAATGGTAGAAGAAAAGTACTTTTCATTTACTGTCACCGAATACCATCATTTGAGCTAGTACCACTGAGCCTTTAAGTGATGTTCATTGTTTTATAAACTGTGGATGGTGTGTGCTATCATCTTTGGCTTTTAAAATTTAATCAGATGCCTTTTAAATGAGGATAATTGTCTTTTATGCTAACATCATATGGTTGTCCTTTGACTACCCACATCAGAAAAGGGTTTTTTTTTTTAATCTTTACCTTTAAACATGTATTTTGAAGATTTCTCAGTTATGTAAACAAGAGATACTGATAGCCAGCCACGCTTTCTGTGAAGTGCTAAGTCATTTATTGAGCGTGGTTTTTCCTTTTTGTTCCTGTAGAGAGAGAGAAGCAAATACATTACATAAAGACAGAGGAGGGAATATATTAATTAGTTGGCTTAGTGAGGGCTGTGTCATGAAGTACTACTGAGTTGTAACTCATGCGTTTATCAATTATATTTGCCTCATAAAAAGCTATTTTTTGTCTTGTCTGGGATTGTATACTTTCTGACTTTCTAAACAGAATTGCAGTAATAGAAAACTAGCTATTAATTTTTTTTAAATGAAACTATTGAAATTGAGGAATGTACTGGCTAAAATATTCTGTACTTAGTTTGGGGGCACAAGAGGCTGGATATTGATTTTCCAGAATGTTGTAAATTAGCCAAGCAATTCCTTAAAGGAGAATGAAGGTTGATGTCATTCTTGTTTCAAGCTCAAGTTCTTCACCAAGATTAGCCTGTCATCTGCTGAATTAGCATGTACCATCTGATTGCTTTTTGATATGACTTTCTGTAGGTACTGTCCATCTGCACAAGAGTATCCCTGTATTTAAAACTGTAAAATGGTTTGTAAGGATTTAAGAAGGAATGCAAGAATGTTATGAAAATAGTGGGCAGGTTGAACTTTGGTCTGTCTTTATTGAAGATGAAGAGGTGATGCTGGGGAGAACTCATTGTAGTATGTGTTCAGTCTTTGATTACAGTGAATGTGAATTGCAGTATAGGCAACGATAGTTTCAGGGAAGCCTGAGTGAACAACCTGCCTCTGTTTGACTGGTTTTTGTTGTTGTTGGTTTGTTGGTGTGTTGTTTGTTAGTTTGTTTTTTTTTTTTATCTGAGGGTAACACAACGAGACAAACCCCTTAATCATATTTCTTTGAAGCAGGGATGTTTGGATTAGTTCATAAAAATCATGTTTTCACACTGGTTTTCTTTGTTTGGAAACCTGGATATTTGGTTTAATGTGCCAAAAACACAAAGCAAAGCTCCTACTGCATATTTATTAATCTAGTAATGTTGAAGTAATGAAATTGCACTGGAGAAATGCAATAATGTTTTTACCTCAAAGTTCTGTTGAAATCTGAGTTGTGGATAAAATACATATTACGTATATTTTTTTAGTATGCCTTGAATTGCACACATGAATGTAGTTATAGTTGCCTTTTTGAGATAGGTGTACATGGAAATAGAGGCAACAAAGTGCGTTCTTACATTCCGACTGGGAAGCATAAATTGAAAAGAAAACTGGAGATTATAGGAAAGTGGTTTGCAGTCTAATAATTATAGGGATAAGGATAATCTGTCACTACATGGAATAGTTAACTGCTGCAAACCAGCTAATATTAGAACTGTGCGCATTTTAGTAAATAGTAAAACACTCAACGTAAAGTAGTGGTCTGAGTTTGTCAGCCTGTGGTTCTGTGGTCACTTGCGGTGTTTACAAGTTTGGATGGCTCATTTAAGAAGCATTCCCATTCTACCCATGGTAGCACCAGAAACATCACTTTTGCCCGCCTTTTTTTTTTTACCAAGTTTAACGGTGATACGTTGTGAGTGGAATCTGGCTAAAAATGAATAGATAACAGAAAAAATTACCAGTTACCTGTCACATAGGTTTCATTGTGGAAGTGCTAGGGTTCTGTGCACAAGGAAAGAGAGGTGTGAACACGTCAGGACAGCTATGAACTGCTTATGTTGTCTTCTAATAATTTTGGGGCTTTATCTTCGGGCAATATAAATTGGAAAAAATAGATATAAGCCAGGTGATAAGTTTTACGTAATACCGTCTGAAGATATGATAAACATTTCTCTTCTCCTTGAGTCATTTATAAGTACTTTATAAATGATTACATTATAGATGTGTACATACACAAAACGGTTGTTCCAACTACTACTGAAGTCACATCTCTCTAGTTCAATAAGAAATCTTATTAATATTGTCCAGCAAAACCATGAATAGAGAAATTATAATTTTATGCTGAGAGAAAAGGACTGGCTTTGTGCCTGATTCTACAATCCATGTCAACAATCTATTTTAGCAATATTATAAAAAATAAAATCAGAGAAATGTTCCTCTTTGATTTTACTGGATAACACTGTGATAGTGTTTATAAAAAAAACCCAGAATGCTGTTATTTGTATTTCAGAAAAGAAAACGTATGTGTAGCTAAATTAAATTGCATGGTGAACTGCTGGCAAATATAATAAAATTACTCTGGCAGGAATTTGTGATGTTTGCATTTTTTTGTGAAAAGTATGGAGAGATAAAAAGGACAGACAGATATCTGGATATGAATATTATGATTGCTGGGGATTTAGAAATCAAAAAACAAATGTTGAAGAGGAAAGCAAGTATTTTAAAAAAAATCTGTATAATCAGGCTGTCACACTTCTTGAGTAGAAAAATAAATTTCATGCATAAGGAATTGCTTTACTGTAAACGTGGTAGACTACACTATGTAATTAAGGACTGGATTGTGTCAAACTAGATCATGAAGGAAGGTGGTGGAAAAGGGCGCAGACCGAGACCAAATGCACTTCTGCATTAAAATAGATATTGCCATAGTTGCAGTGACATAAAAATGGAAAGAGAAGCGGAGATGAACACAAGAAAATCTTTATAAACACATAGTTACCAATATATGGACAGTGAGACCATATAATAGCGATGAGACAAGTAAGACTTATTTCCTGTGGATGCTCTCTATTTCACTGTAAAAGTGGGCTTTAGCACCTCACAAAGACACTGAAATTTGGGCAATAGATCGGAACAGAATGAGGCTGAGGTGAGCTGAAATGACAAGGCAGGACGATGCTGTGCCATCACTATTAGTAAATTTGCAGAGTGCTGGACCCAGAATCAGATAGATTATATCTTAGGATTTCTTCAGAAAATGAAAAGTAAAATAGGGAAATCTTTGCTGGAAGAAATTACAGCGTTAAAGGCAGAGGACAGAGGTATAACTAGTTGAATAGAGAGAGATTCTGGATCTACACATTTGTTAAGTTGCTCTTTTCTATGAAGGAAACTTTGAAAAAATTCAAAAGAACTACGAGTGATTCAGGAAATAGAAGAAGTTGTAGGTGGGTAATGGGAGACTCACACCATGCCCGTTTACTGGAGTTCTGTAAATGAATTATTGAATTCAGAGATGAGGGTGTGAAATAAGGACAGTTGTAATAATTTCACTAAACGTCAGTATAGGATTTAATAGTGCAGCATAAAGGCAATTAACTTAGGGTGGGAGGGAAAGGTGATAAAAATTGGTTTAGCAACTGAATGTTCTAGTTCAAAAAAAAAAAAAGAAGGGGGGGGGGCAAATGAGTACCTGGTACAACATGCACTGTGCCTGTCAGGATGGACCTTGTGGGAAATCAGTGTTTAGTGGCAGTGGTTAGATGGAAGAAGTCTTAGTTTCCTATGACAACCAGGTTTCTGAATAACCCGTCACCTCTAGACAAGGTTGTGTGTGCGAGAGTAAAACTCTGTCATATACAAAATGAGTAAAACTCACTGTCATGACTCTAGCTGAAGAACCAGGGATATTGAATACAGAGATAAATACCACATTTAGACTATAGAGGCCCTTGGTCTCTGTACTGTTGCAGTGTTTCCGTGTGAAATCTTGGCAGGGCTTGAATCTGGGAGGCTGGAAAATGTGTACAGGGAAAATGTCTTTCTCTGCTTTTTGTCTTGATAAGTTCTAGTTCCAGTTCCACTTGGCAGCCTTGCACCGCGTGCTGTGGAAGTGACATGTTGAAGTGGGATGTGCCATTTGTTAAAACGTAAAGGACCTTGTGCTCCACCATCTACTTTACCTTAGTGAGATGGAAGCTGGAGAATATTTGCTGTAGGACGTACAGTCCTACTGTTTAGCAGAAGTTTATTATAGAGCTTGTGCCTTGTACCACTGACTGAAGTCAAAGAAAGGAGCCAAGGCATATTGAAACGTCAGCAGGTTTCCTAAAATAGTCGATGACGTTTTGGATTAAATGCCTTAAAACAAACAAACAAAACCCCACCCGCAAGATTTTGTAGGGGCTGTAGATCTGACTTTTCAGCATGGACAATGTGCAAGTCACCATCAGGGTTTTGTTAAAGTCAGTTGTTTTCTTTTGTACAAGGAGACCTAGATGTAGTATACAAGCCTTGTCCTTGTAGTATATGCGCTCTTGTTATTTTGTCCCAAATGTTTGTTTTACAGTATAAATTCTGCCCGTAGAAGTCCTTATATATTATCAGAAAAATAGAAGTGGCTTTGAATATACTCAGATAGTAAACGGGCAATTCTTTCCAAACATGGACAAGATGTGTTTGCTAATCTTTTTTTCATATATCTCTGTGTTGGGGAATGAACAGAAGCCTAGCACTTAAACAAGTGCAAATATTTTTCATTGTACTTCTATATTTTACTTGTATAGTCTGTCTAACAGGTGTATTTAGTGTGCTATTAATATCTCATTTAGTGGTTTCTACTGAGTTGCAGATTTATTAGAATGATTAAATGAAGTGGATTTAGTTCCAGTCATAAACCTTAAAGCAAATGTGTGCAATATGACTGATGCCTGAGCAGAGAAACATCAGGTATTGTGAAATAAAAATCAAAACAGTGTTTATTCTGATTAGTATTCAGGCTGTAGAATGGTTTATTTCTGCCAGAGTATAGAACATGATTTCCACCTCCAACCCCCCCCCTAGTCTTCTGCAGCATTTCACAGGAGACACTTAAGGTATTACAGCTCAGTGTATGGTGGAGTCTTAAAGATGAAAGCCGTTATTTTTACGTGGCTCAGTTCTTCTGGTGTAATCTGGAAGTCCAGATTAGTTTCTTAATTGTACTGTGGTTCTTGCATGTATTTGCCTTGGAAGGTGTGTTTGGGAGTGGGGTTGTTACTGGCAAACTTACCAGGCACTTCGTGAATAACTTATTGGGAACCTGATATGAAAAGCGGCCAGATTTCGAACAGATACTCTTGTCTTTTATGAGGTAATGGGAATAATCATATGGAGTAATTATTCATAACACTCGGAATGTTTACTGATGACCAGAGTACATCACAGGCTTGAAAATTGCTTCTGTTTGATGTAAATCAGGAAATTGGCCTATTTTACACTGTTTTAATCACAAATTGTAATTGGATGTTTTAACAAACGGCAGTCTGAGAGCTTTCTTTCATTGCAGTTTTCTTCTTTGTTTCCAAGCAGGTATTTTTTAAAGTAATTCTTAGTCTGAAATATATTTAATAATCTGAAAGACGTATCCATGAAAGAAATTGTATATTTTCTAATATGTAGGCAGTATAGTGATTGTGTAGTAAATAGATGACTAAAGACAAAGAAATTTTCATCTGTTATGAAATTTCACCTGCTATGAAAAATACTCAAGAGTATTTTTAGTAAGAGCTAAAGAAGAAAAAAAAAAAAATCAGTCTGTTTATTTCTGTACTGGGTTGTCTGCTTTTTCTGTGTCCGTTTTACATTGACATCAGCAATGCTAAGGTAGATTAACTTTGAATGCCAGCAGTGTGAGGCAGTCAGACATGCTGATGTCTTGATATTAAAGCATATCAGATCACTGTAAGGTAACTAACTGCCACTTAGGTTTGTTTTTCGCGTGTATGTGTGTCTGTTGGAGGTGGAGTTGAAAGCCTTTATGGAACACCGGATGATAGGCCTTATCATGGCTTTAATTGCTGTTTTGGTGTAGTATTCACAAGTCTCATGAAAGAATATAGGACTTTCTCATATTGAGATTCTCATCCTCATTCTTCACGGTTTTGAGCGTTGCGTAGTTTCTTATACCTAATACATAGTGTATAAATCACTGCAAAAGCAGATGGGTGCATTCACATGCATTTTGGTATCACAGCACACGTGGAAAATGCCATGGCAAGTGTAAGACACTGGACAGTCATACTTTTCGGGTGAAGCATTCTAGATGTAACTGATTTAATAATTTAAAACCAATATACAGATATACAAAAGTGCAATTAGAATTTTTATAGATTTTTCATTCTAAAACTAGCATGATTGGACTCAGAATCAAGACAATATGATTGAAGCCAGTAAATTTTCTGTGGTCCTAAATCCACTGTGTTAATAAAAATGAAATTTTGAAGTTTTAATGTAAGAATCTATGTATTTTTGTTCATGATTTGATCGTTATCAAGTGTGGTACATTAATTATAATTGCTATGTTTGTGTATTGGTTTTTGAGTTATATAAACTCCCTTTGTAAATTATTTGCCTCATAGTTTTTAAGCTCCTTTAGTTCTAATGTTGTTCTTGGTTTTGGACTGTAATGGTTTAAAATAATTTTGATGAAATTAAGATGATTTATGATAATTTTTTTCTTGCCCTTAAAACGTCATCACCTAGATTTAGTCATGTGAGATGTTGAATTCAGGCCTAACTATTTTTGTATTAAGAGCTAAGCTATACATATCCACCACTCTGTGGTCCAATTTTACAGCCTCTCTAAAGGCACAATATATCCTGCTGATTGGATCCTGTTCTGTGTGTGAGGTTGTTCACGATGATTTAGAATGCACATCAGTTATGGAAATAGATCATTTAAAAACCATGATGAATTTAACTTGTCAGAATCCAGATCTTGATCTCTTTGCTGTCACAGATTGTCTCACTGCTCTAGATTTATAGCTAATTTAAAGAGGGTGTAGCACTGATTTGTGCTTGCTGACAAAGTGGTCCAGTCCAGAGCAACTGTTGTATCTGTATAAAAGGAGGGAAATGCTGTAGTTATCCGCAAGTGAAATATTTTAAAGCTTGATCTGACAGGTTTTTCTGCTTATATGAGTAAGTCCAAAGGGCTCAGCAGACCTACTCATAAATGTTTGAGGGTTCCTAGGTTCAGATTCTGAACAGGAGGTTCTCTCATTGACTCAGCTGCTTATTGTCTCCTATTGCTTTGGTTTACATTGGTTCGTTTAGAATCAGCAGTTCGCTCTAGGATCAAAGGTACTGTACGGCATGTACAAAAGAATTACACGGTTGATGACAAGTTAACAGGTATGTTCGCCACGATCTCCTGGGCAGTAAAACTGGATTGTACAGGAACATGGGACTATTTCAATATTCATTGCTTTTTCTTTTAAAAGAGTAGTTAATAAAAGCAAAAATGTGGAGGTTTTACTTTATATTCAGTGTCTGCACCATACGTTGTATTTATTTTCTACACTCTGTGCGAGGCCATCTCAATCAGTAACTCCTCCTGTTTGCAGCAGGTGTATCACCTCCCAGGTCTCTGTCACGGAACCCCTCGAGGAGCCCAACCCAGCATCTCCTGAAGTCAAGAAGAAGCTTTCTAATGCTACTAGAATGGTTCATCCACGTTACCCAAATTAGTACTTTTTTCTTTTTTCCTGTAGTACTGAAATCTGAAATTTGAACAAAACTTACCAATTATTAAGTCCTCAAACATGCCCTTCATTCAAAGAACTCATTTGCTATGCTCTACTGCTTTTTTGACAGTAGAGCGATAGGCATCATGGTCAGTCATTTGGTGTGCAGTACTGTCTGCTTTAAACTTGTAATCCTTATGATGCGTGAAACCCAGTCTATTTAGATCTGTGACTCTCCTGGCCTGCCCTGGGAGCTTGCCATGCAATTATTTGGAGCAGAGTACTTGTTTTTTCATGGTGGGTGGGAAAAATCCGTTCAGTAAGAGCATCTTTAATGTATTGGTGCACAAAGCCTATTGCAGTGTGGGCTTGATTCTGTGCTGCAGAATAGGAGCACAACAGCAGTAGCAGCACAGCGCTCGCTCTCTTGTGAAATCAGTTACAGTGTGCAACCATTTCAGGATTAATGTATATGGAACAGGCATGTTAAAAGGCAAGAGGATGCCAAAACCATGAAATTCTTTCTATTCCCTGTAGAAAATAACCAACCAATATTGAAAACTGAATATAAATACCTTGCCCAAATGTAAAATAAGAGCATTGCAGTTCTTGTTTTTGGCAACAGTAGTACTGCTGCACTGTCACCCCAATGCGGAGGGAAGTACTTTTTCAAACAGCACATAATTCATCTGGAGAGCCCTTGGTCACAGGGTGGTGAGGAGGCTAGACAGATTGAAAAAGCTGCTGCACGTCATGGCAGAAGATAATCCCAACCAGTGGGTGCACAGTCTTTGGTTTGAGGAGGGTCATGGGGAATCCTTAGCAAGTCTCACCAGATCCTTGCCTTGTTCTTTCCCATTATGGGCTGTAGTCAGAGAGAGGATGCTGGGCTTAGTAGGCCCTCTGGAATGACCTAGTTGATTTATTTTTACGTTCTGGCTGAGATTGTTATTACAGAAATCCCTTCTGGGTAAGGATAGTATTAGCCATTTATTTATGTATTTTTTTTTATTTGGGCAAAGCAGTCACTGAGATTTTCAAAGGTGGTTTGTGGGGCTGTTACTTACCATAGCAGTGGAATAGGCTCCAGCCAGAAAACTTCCTTCAGCCTCCTGTTCCTATGAATTTCCCACACTACAGTAAACCAAGGTAAAAACATTAAGTGATTTGTCAAACGTGACATACGCAGTCAGTACCTGTTCCAGGATTCAGAGTCTGTTCCCAGACTGACAGGCCTGTTCCTAAACCATCGGGCTGTGATTTCTCCACAGAAACTATCAAAAGTAATTTAAAAATACCTACGGAATCAAACCAAAAGAAACATTAAGACTCCAAAATCAAGCATTTGGGAATATTTAAAATTTAGGTTACCTAGTAAATCTGAAGTCACTTGCATCCACTGCTGAAATACAGTCCTTACTGATAAAATTACAGGTGTCGTGGGTTTTTTTTTAATCCCTCTGCCTCATTCAGTGCACGGTATAGGCTCATTAATCAGTGAAAGAGCTGAAGTCCTGAAAGTAGGTATTCAGTGTTTAATATTTTTGTCGTTCATTGTGTGACCCTATTACTATTAGCTACTGTCCCAGTATCTGTACTGAATTTAGGATGTTACCAGATCCTTCAGAAACCAATTTATATTGTTCTTATCAAATGATTGCAATGGGGTGAAAATGTACCTTAGCTGCCTTCACATTAGCTCTCCGGTAGCAGTGTAGTGTGGCGGTTTAGTTGTTCAAGCATTTGTCCAGGTTTTCAGGAAGGGCCTGTACGCTCTCTCTTGTGTTTTTCCATGACTTGAGGAGGATGATGTTGCTCTTTGTGGTCTTGGCATTGGAGGAGGATGTGGGAAAAGGGGGTCAGTTCCAGGTTTCCAGGCAAGTGTGTTACAGTTGACTTTCCTCTCTGCAGCTCCTGCAGTCCTCATTGTCTTCCCGTTCACTGTTACCCAGCTGCATCTTTCCTCTGTGGCTTTGTCCTCTCCTGCCTTGGTCTGGCTCGTGCACCATTGTGAAACTCGATGAATGCTGGAAGAATATTAAGAGGGTGTGATTAAACATACACAAACAGAGATGATTCGGAGACATGGCACAAGGCATTTCCTTCAAATCTCTGTGTCAAAGTGGCGACACAGGGACGGGGAGAGGCTAAAAAAAAATTAAATCTGCCTGTTACTTATTTTGAGAAATGGATTTTTTGCTACAATGCAGTTTCTGGTAGATATCCAGCACAGAAGAAACTTAATTACAATGGTTTACTTGACCACGTTACCAAAAATGGTATTTTATAGTAAGGAAAACTTGGATTGCCCTGCATGTAGGTATTGCTTACTTTTGTTTTCATGAGTTACGTTGGTTGGCTTACTAGTTTTGGAGGTTGCATTTATTTGTTGAGCACTGAGAATGGCAAATCTGGAAGCCATGCAGGATGTTTGATGGGACAATTTGCATATTTTTATCTGGAAAGATTCTCCAATTCAACTGTTTCACAGTGGTGCTGGTGTTTTACCCTCTGCAACAGGCTGAAAAGTTGAGGCACCCCTGTGTGTGTATAGAGTTCTTATCTAAAGTGTTGAACGATAAAAATAATAAATGTGACTACCCTAAGCGAGCATATGCTAAGTACAAGACTAATGGCAAGCTTAAACAGTATACTGCGAATGGTACCTGAAAGAAATGTTGCAGTGAAAAAGAATCTCTTTCAGAACCTACTAAAAAAACCAAATGGTGCTTTGAAGATTGTATCATCAAAATGAATTATTAGGTGAATTCAGGACACGAACTACAAGAAGAATGTGAATTAAAATAGCTTAGAACACATTAAGTGCAGAGGGAATTAGAAGTTAAAGTAAACCAAGTAGAGGTGGGAATTGGAGGGGTCCCACTTTTCAACGTGATTTAAAATTCAGTCATCCAAGAGTAAAAATGAACAATTTGTATGTCATAAAATCCAAGAGTTTTTATTTAGGTATTCCTGAAGGGCCAGAGCTGCGTGACCTATGTTGTTATTCTGCCGATAAATACTCAAGCATCTTAGTGTGTCACCTTGATGGTGCTTGCAGTTTTCTCTTTTTTTTTGCTTTGTTGTGTGCCTAAAGACAGGAATTGTCAGGCTGGATTTTTGAAGCAAAACTTCAAAACCGACTATTTATTTGAAGGCTACATGCTACACAGGCACATCAAGCAGGGCTTGAAATTTTAAAATGATGCAAAATTCACAAATGTACCTTTGTTGTTTAAAAAAATAAAAGCAATACATGTCCATATCTTTGTGCACCTCCATCTTACCCATCTTCCTCTGTAGCCTGTTAATTATGTTGTAGCCTCAAGGGGATAAGTATATGCCTCCCATAGATTATGGGATGCATTTGCTGCCACTGATGAACAGACTGGATAACTGTTCTCAACTGTCACTTGTACTATAAAATTTATCCACCCATTCCCTTGAGCGCGTGATTTCACAGCGTCTGATGGCTTTGCGAAGGAGCTGCTGTGAGTGGAAAGCCTTGGGATGGAATAAAACGGCATTTGGGTGTGGAGCTACTAGAACACTTGCAGAGTTTAAGTAGGCAATATCCATTCCCCTGCATTAATTATAATGGTTTACGGATGCTCATTAATATGCCACTTTTATTACTGAGACACATGGTTGTACTGCTTTCCTGACACCTATTATTTCCTCCCTCTGAACAGAACAAAGGAAACAATAGTTGTCTGACATTGCCATGACATACGTTATTTCCCAATAAAAGATTGAGGTAATCAAATCAGTCCTGCATGCACAGTGCGGTATTCCCTTAGCCTTTGGAGAGAGGCAAGTGAGAAAATTCTTAATGTGGTAATTTTAGACCTGACTGAGCAAGGTATGTGTCTAACTAAAAGAAAGTGATTGGCTCCAATGAGACTACTTACATAATTAGGCACTTAGTTTTTCAGTTTCATGCTGAATATGCTTTGCTGTGTTTATATCGCACAGGTTAGAATAAACACAGACAGTAAGCGTTCATCTTTTGCTGTGGGTATCAAGGGGAGGTTGAATCCATCGTATCTGAGGCAAGGATAACTGAATAACCAAATCCACCTATCGCTTATCTCTGGATCCTCGGCAAATAGAGTGGGCTTAGAAGAAGACTTGGAAACTAATTTTCAGTGACATCACAGAGAAGTGGTCGGAGCCAAAAGAAAAATGAGTGGGAATATGTAAGTGGCTGCTAATAGCTATTGCCAAGTGATTTTCAGTGCTCCATCATTTATTTATTCTTTTACTGCTCTAAAAGCACTGAAATTCAGAAATAGCTCCAATGTTGAGGTTTGATCCACTGAGTATTTGTACCCGTTGCATTAAATGTTCATCAGGCAAAAGAAAAAACCAAAAAAGCACCCGCACACAGCTGGAGTAGAGGACAGGCAATATACTTCCCATCTTATGGCTGCTTGCTGTAACCACTAACACAGGGAATTACGCATCCTTGCGCTTGCTTTTCTGCTCCCACGTTTCCCATGTCTTCAGTTGTGGGCTCTTTGTGGAAGTCAGTGCTTTCTGTGGGACTCCCTGGCAGGATCTTAGGGCGCTTGGGGGTGAGGACAGTGGGGTTGGGAGTCCCACGCGGACTGAGGCAGCTTGTTTTCCGCTTATTCCGGCTGACAGAACCTCATTCTCTGCCAAAAGTTTATGCACTGTCTCAAGGTTTCTGTGCAAAACACAGGTGCCTGTCAGAGTTCAAGGAGCATCTGGACGACGCCCTTAGTCATATAGTTTAGTTTTAGGTAATCCTGCAAGGGGCAGGGAGTTGGACTTGATGATCCTTATGGGTCGCTTCCAACTTGAGATATTCTATGATCTCTAATGGGGCTCAGTGAGTAGGCTGCAGAGAAGAGCCGAGGAAGAGTGCTGAATAGCATTTTTAGATGTCGTTCCCTAAATTCTGTCCACATTGCATTTGAGGCATGCGAGTGCGTTTTTGGATCT
>NW_008824186.1:6322496-6364286 GCF_000699105.1 Pygoscelis adeliae | reverse complement strand
TATGTATTGCTTATGTTACTGTTCCTGTTGGTCTGGATGTCTACTGGGAGAGTTACCTCTAGCGATACAGTAAATTATACCTAATGCACAAAATCAGATGCAGGAAAAGAAATGTAATTAACTGTCACTGATAAAGGTAGATGTCAGAAATTTGTAAGCAGTGTTTCTTTGTGCTGAGTACTTAAAAGTGAAGATTGCACATTAAACAGAAGTATGATATACATCTTGAAATATAATTTCAGGTACTTTTATGATGTGTTTCTAAGCTCTGAACTGTGATTTTTGTATAGGCTTCAAAATCTCTTATATTGCTGTGTTCCAGCAGTCAGTGAGAAATATGCTGGCCTTCAGTGCAAATAAACTGTGCTGTAGAATGTGACTGAGCTTGATGACAATGAGCAAACCTGGCAGTGTATTTGCATCTGAATATAGTTATTTAATTGTTATTTAAACCTTAATGTTCTTTCTGACACTGCGACTCTGATAAACCTTGCAGACTGTCTCCTAGGTTGTACCAATCAGGCGCCCATCTGTTCTAGGTAGGCATGCTAGGCACATGTTAATGAGGTAATATATAAGAGGACAGATAGTCTGTTCTTGCCTTGAAAATTACATTTGACAGATAATATTTCAAGCTGCTGCAAGAGCTTAAGCTGTTGCTTCTCATGAAATCATGCGGGTATTGTGAGAAAAAGCATTTTCATTAAGAATTTGTTTGTGCCATTTAAAGACTACATGCACTCTTCTGACACCACTGTTTATTTGTAGCATACTGCAATGCTGAAATGCTCCGCAGGACTGATTGCTCTGAAGTGTCGTAGGTTGCATTCATGTCTCTCATTGGTGACTTAAACGTACTGCAAAAGCAACATTTATCTCCACTTAGCTGAGCCACTTAAGCACTTCTCTCATCCATGGACTGACTCTGCTGTACAAGGATGAAAATACTTCTAATTTAAGAGAAATGTTTTTAACCCTACAGCTGGTAACACACTAGTTTACAAAATGTGCAGTAGACAGAGGATGCTGAAGTTGGTGCCTATGCAGGCACTCACTCACATTTATGTGGACGGTGACATTTGTTCATGAGGACTGTTGAACACACATTCAGAGGCTTTAACACGGCCTTTTTAGCGTGTGCAGTGATAAATGGCTGCAGATGTGGAAACGTCAGAAAAGTAAGTGACCTTACTAGAAAGGAGGAAAGTAGAAACTTTCATGCAATGATACTTGAATTCCGCTTACACTTAGCAAAGGGAGAAGACTGAGAGCATCTCCATGTTGTGCAGTGGAGCGTGGCCCAGTATCGTGGGCAGCTCTCATTGTGCCGTGATGGCCAGAGGACACAAAGGGCCCTGGGTGCCGAAAGCCGAGGATTCGCTGAGCCCGGCGCGTGGTGGGCTGTGCCGAGCTGCCCGGCTCAGCGGTGCCCGCAGAGCCAAGTGCGGCTGCTGCTTCGCTGCCTCCGGCGCTGTATCTTGCTGCTTGCTCAGTGCTACCTCGGGTATCACCGGAGCATTGCTCAAGGTCCATCTTTTTCTTTGAATTTAGTAACCTGAAGTAATTTTAATATTTTCTGTCACGCTTCCACTATTATTTTTATGTAATTAAGATGCTAATATAATTACCAGAGTTATTGTTGAACCCAGCCTACCCGCCTTTTCATGAAAGTCCCCAGTTAAATAATTAACCTTATTCAGTCATGTTAGGTATTTCTCGTTAAACTGTAATAATTTGAAAAGTCTTCTAGTAAGTCAGGTGAGACTTTCTCATGAATGTATGGTAATTATATTGGTGGTAGAGC
Source organism: Pygoscelis adeliae (assembly GCF_000699105.1). NCBI lineage: Eukaryota > Metazoa > Chordata > Aves > Sphenisciformes > Spheniscidae > Pygoscelis > Pygoscelis adeliae. The sequence continues at coordinate 6,362,482 of NW_008824186.1, read as the reverse complement.
ATATAAAAAATATCTTCTGCTAGCAGGGTTATTTGCATTTCACTTGTGGTGTCGACTAGCTGACGTGAAATCTTTCTTCTTTCTATTGCGTTATTTCAAGGATGCAGGGAAGTGAGTACTGGGTATAAAACGACGTGAAGACACATAGATCTTGTAAGTTTGAACAAACACAAAGCTTAGTGTGATTTTTGTTTTCCAAGCCCAAAAATCAGTGCAGACGTTTGGAAGGTTCAAATCTGATCCGCAGCAGCTGCAGATCGTGTTTATTAATCTCACTATGTAATTGTGCATTTAAACAATGCTGAAAGAAGCGTTTGTGCAACACAATTGCGATATTCTTGTTACGTTTGAATTGTGACTGCTGCGTTGCCAAAATACGGTTTTGTTGCAAGTCTGCTTCTTCAAAAATGTACGTTAGAAGCCAGAATTTGTATGGTTAAATGAAATGTAGGAAATTCAAGTACATGTGAGTGCAAACCAGTAATAATTTGTTGAGCTGGTCAGATTCTTTAAAAGAAATGAGAACTATATAACCCACAAATCAAAGAGAGAGTTGACTCTAGCTTCCTTTGACATGAAACTGTTTTCACTGTGTAGTTAAATACATACCATGATCAGTTCTTAAGATGTGGAGCAGCTTTTGTGGCTCATATGACTCGAATAGCTTCCACTTTGTCTACAGGTATAAGAATAAATCACAAAATGATCTATTAGGAAGCCTGTAAGGCCCAATACTGCAGTGTTGTTGCACTGAGTTGTGTGTGATTATGGCAGCAATGACTTGGATTTTGGGACAAGGGAAAAGTATGATTCATTAGTGTGTTGTTTTTTGACTGAGGCATTTGCTATGCTGCATAGATTTGATATATTGATAACATATTCTATGGAATTTCTGTGTTACAACAAATTTTCTGAAACTGACACCAGTTTTTGTGGTGGTGGTTGTAGAATCGTAGAATCATTTAGGTTGGAAAACACCGTTAAGATCATCGAGTCCACCCGTAAGTGGTTGCGGTGATCAGATGAGGGCAATATTAAACCTGGCTTCTTGAATGCAGGCTATATGGATGGGCTGTCTTTGCTTTCATCAGCCTTTTTCATGTGACCCCTTCAAATCCAGGCTGTGCGAGTTCTGCGCTGCTGCGGTGCACTGCTGGTTTGCTTCGTCCCTATATACTTTCATGTAACGTGATCAATATTGACTTGATAAATATATGGGCGGGGGGGGGAGGAATCGAGCGAGTTCAGTAGCTCTGCGAGACAGATACAGAAACCTCATCCACGCTCCGCTCAGTGCTCATCGAGCCAGTCAGATCTGTCAGGTCAAAATTGTCTCCTTTCCCCTGTGGGACCCCCAACTTGCGCAGTTTTTCAATGCTTCTGTACACAGAACAAATGGAGACTATATATTGTACACATTATTGTCAGCGTCTTAGAACACCAGTTAATAAGGGCGTGGAAACAAGTGTGTTACTAATGCCTGTCACTGCCCGCAGCCATCGCTGCAGCGTGTGGACTGGTGAGAAACAGAAGACAAGGGTGATCCAAGGAAGCAACGTAACGCAATTGTCTGTTTCCCTTCTTGTCTCATATTCTCCTTTCTGATTTTAATGACACAGCCAGGGGACAGACTCTAGCCCTTGGAGTTATTTTGGATTGTCTCTGATTATTTTTTATTTCTTTTTTCTTTCATTTCTTTCCAAATTGCTGCCATCGTTGCCCAGGAGCCTCTGCTGAAAGGGCAGGACCTGTGGACTGTCCTGAGGGTGTTCACAGAACAACCAGCTAACTGAGTTGTAGAGTGAAGGCTTTAGGTTTGCTCTTCCACAGAATGAAGCGTATTAACTGTTTCAGTGCATTTATTTTCCACTAGCTCCGGTAAAGGAGTATATTAAGGTCACTTTTTCTCCCGAGTCTCCCAGCTGGCAACATAAAATGTTGCTTCACCGCCAGGACAGCATTTCTTTTGCTGTCATGTGATGCTGGGGGGGTTAGCCTTGCTTTTTAGCTGATTGGGTAGAAGGATGCCTCAGTGTATTTGGTTTATTGATTTTTGAAAAATACATGCTGTGAAATTAAATGAATAGTTAAATACTAAACTGTTAGGAAGAAATGCCCCTTTAGTGTCTTTTAGGTTAGAATTTATCAAGACAAATACTTCCCATTTTAAATTCAGCATAGCACCACAGACCAAATAGACAATTATTTTAAAACGTTTTTTTCTTTAAATGTTTTTTTCATTGCTAGTTGATTTAGTGTGAATGAAATCTAGATTGACAGTCCCAAAGGCAGAAGTCCTCAACTCAGTTTATACATACCATAACACTGACAGAAAGAAGGAAAACTGCCATTCCCTTGGCAAGGGGCGGGCTATGAACTCCAGGAGGCCTGGTCTTCAATGACCAGCAGCAAACTTGTAAAATATGGTCAATTATTTTAATTAGGCTTTGTTACTGGGCCACCACCAAAAGGATGACTTTATTTTTACAATCTGCTTTAGTGTTGGAATCTTTATCTTCCTATCTATATGAACCTTTATGTCTTTCTCGTGCATCTTCATCTTTGCTTCTTTACCTTCTGTTTCTTCTTCCTAAGCAAGAAACTTGTGAGTGTTCCGGTTGGAAACTTATATTTCAGAGTTTTCTGCCACAAAATGTTGGTCACAGAATGTCAATTTTGCACATTTCAAGAAAGACCTTTTTCTCTTACACTGATTATTTCTTTTCCGACATTAGAAGCATCTCTAATTGTGAACTTTAAATAGGAATACAAGTGTGGCCAGCTTGTACAGCGTGAAAATGTTTAATTTCCAATTAAGTATTGGGGCAGCAATGCCTTGGGGGCAGAAAGGCAAGAGGGGGGAGGAATTCCTCAGTGGTATTTGCTGACTGGGTGATTATTAGCGATAGGAGATACTGAAACTTAATTAGAGTTTCTGATCTGGAACAGTGTATTAGGTTTAATTATGTCTGGAAGTCTAGTATTTTACACTTTTTCTTTTAATTAAAATGTATGAATTTAGGAAGCAAAACTTTCAAATCTTACAGTCTAGGCAGACCAAGAGCAAGAAGAAACTACATTGTCTATATTATGCCATATTAAAAAAAAAAAACAGTGGCAAAAGCTGAGGAAGGTGGAAGAAAGATGGACTTAAATATCTGACCTGTAAGAAATGAAATGAATTATAATAGTGTACAAAGCTAGGCTTCTTGGCAGAACTCCAGCCAATGCCTATGTCATCCGCTACGTAGCAGTTCATCCTATTCTGTGTTGTCGTGGGGTCACATTATGCTGCTGATTGTCCCATCTTTGATTGAAACATAAACATTGAAGATCCAATATGGAGAGCATTTAGAATCATGCAAATGCCATCCCCAAGTGTCCCGGGGAAATTCCAGTTGCTGTTCAGCACTGATGAGCTCCAGAGATTTGTACCTCAGCAGTGCATGAAACAATTCCTCCGCTAGATTTTTACAGCGTGGTTTCAGGTTTAGGAGTGTTACCGAGTAAGATGCTGCGTGAGATAATGCGTAAAATTCAAAGCACACAAATAAAAAATGAAAAGGATGAAGTAATATAGGGAAGTGCACACTGACGTTGATGAAAGCACTACTAAGGTTACTCTAATTACTCCCGATAACAAAATACAGTAATAAAAATGATACCCACTACAGTATGAACTTAAGTGATCAGCCTCGGAGTTACTTCTTACATTTTAATCTATCCTGAAAAGGAGTGATCCACCACTAAGACGTAGCTGACGGTGGTGATAGATGCAGACTATTTCAGCAATTCTCTCTGTCTTGACAGCTCTACTCACTCATCTGTGGCACTTAGACTGCTGGGATATATCTCCCTGGGGTTTGTTTTGCATCTTAACAGATTTTCTCTCTCAAGTGATGCTTTTGTTTTATGTTGTGAGAGACTGTTTATTCCTCCTTGGGGTCTGGACGGAGATGGCACAACTATAGTAGCTCCTCACATAAACTAAGTTCAGCTTGTTCTTTTTTCTGTTTCTGACCTTCAAGTGACAGAAGGTCTATATTTAGCACAGGTCAGGATTTTAAGTTGAATGTAGGTGCTAATAAATCTTTCATTCAGCAAAAGGATCCAGAAACAGGGCATGATGTGGGGTGTAAGCATTTTAGCTGCATTAATATGCCTTGTGGAGTTGGACAGGAAACCGAAGCGCGGAGGAGGCAAGCAAATACAAGCCATAAGCAGGTTATGAGGAATGGCTGATGTGCTTGTAGGGTTGTGAGGGCCTTTCTTCAGTTGCGGGAAACACGTGGAAGAGAGCCATGCACTACTGGGGGAAACTGGTGAGGCCTAATGCCCTGGTGTATTCCAGGGATCTCTGCGGTGCTACTGAAGTCTCTGCACTGTTATTTTCATTATGTCCCTTTCCCCGGGGTCATGAAATGCCATTGTTAATTGCAAGTACCTAAGAGTTGTTTAATATACTCCATAGAGGCAATACACTGATAAAACTTGCATTGGACTAAAAGCCTACGTGTTATAGGAACATATGGGAAGAGAATAAATGCCCGAGAACAAAAGCAAGATCCTCCCGGGTGGGTGGCAGTGGACTGGTAGTTTTGTTCTGTTCAGAGTCTCTCTTTGGGTTTGGCATAGGCATGGGCAGTCTGCTTGTGCATGTCTGGAGAGCAGGGCGGGCGTATGGAAACAAAAGGTTATTGTTTGGAAGTGCAGGTATTGTTTTGTAGATGACTGTTGAAAAATAGGTAGAGCCAAGATTTGTAAACTCTGGATTTTAGTGATAATGACATAAACTGTAACTTTAGGACCTTACTGCTTCCTGTGTTGTCTTAGTTTAAATTGCACAGTTGAATATCGTAGTACAGCGAATAGCAGTCCAGAAGCTTGTGGGGAAAAAAGGACAGAAACCCATCTGAGTTTATGACAGTGACATGTTTGTAGAGTGCAATGGTTTCTACATCCTTGGGTTGCACCAATCACCTAAAGACTAAGGTCTTGGGAATCATGGAAATTGGAGCTAGAGAAGGTTTTTTAACGAGAGGCTTGCAATTGTTGAAAATACCTGCATGGATCTGGGCTTTGTTTTAGATTCCTTCTTGTCATCTTTACCAGTGCAGAATGTCTTCATGTGGTGTATTTCTAGCAGTTGTAAATGGGGGGGGGGTAATTTATTATTGCTTGCATTACGTAGCAAAATTGTGTCTAAACCTCAAAAATTGGTTGAAAAACTTACAAATGGTTGTGACAGCACCACCCGCTGTAGTACAACAGATGTTTCTTTTTAAAAAACTCGATCATTGTATCTTGCAGTCACATAAATGGGTTACAGCAAGGTTAAAACTTTGTCCCCTGTAATGTCCATAATTCACAGCTTTCTTGTAATAATACTGTATCGCTAGAGAAATGATTCCCATTTGTAGCATCTGACTCTTGGACATGTTTACAGACCTCCTCTCTATCTCTTTTTATTATCAGAAAGTCAGGTGCAGATAAAACAATGCCTTATCTGAAGATGTTGTTAACGAGTTAATTAGTACAATGAACATAAGGATAGATCTAGTAGCCAGAGTTGTAGTGCAGGGATGTATCAGTTTTATATTACCTTACTATAACTGTCGGTTTTTTTGTTGGGTGGGGTTTTTTTTTTTCCACCTTGATTAGAAGTACTGCTCAGTCTGTTGGAACTTTCAAGTTGAACTACCCCTTTTCTCTCCTGTTTTTGCAATACCTGTTTTGCTTAGTCATCCACTATGGCGGTTTTACATGTTAGTAGCCGTGTTTACTGGAGATTATAAAATCCAAAGAATTGAATATTTATTAAATTTCCCTATGAACAGATTTTTGCCTTGAAATTTACTTAGGTATTGCTGCATGCTGATACACATGATTTGGAAAGATTGATTTTTTTGAAAGACTGCAGCATTTTTGTGTTGGTGGTAAATTGCATATGGAATTGAAAAAGAATAGTAGACTTCTGTTGTCTATCGGCAGCATGACAGTAATCTTAAAAAGCAATCTCTGCCGACAAATGATGCTGTAGAAAGAAAACCTTGCACTCAGTAGGCTTCCTCATTACTGCAACTTCTGCATAAAATAAACAAGTACAGAGAGCTTTATTACGAAAGCTGGAGTGCTCCTGAACTTTGAGGCAGGGACTTGCAACATAAAAGTGTGTTGCTTTGTTTTGGAGATACAGCTGCCCTGAATAAAAACTCTTTACGTTTGGCATTGGAAAAAACATGAATGCTCAGTGTCTGCTGCTTATATTTAAGGAGCCTCGTTCCCAGAAGGTTTTACAGGCATCTTGATTTCTGACATTTGTTACCCTGTGAACACTTGTCTTTGGGTAAAATTCTTTATTGCGGTCGTTGGGATGACCAGTTGGGGTCTATGAAATTATTGATCCTTATAGGTCTAAGTAGTCTCTAAATGCAAACTGCTTCCTGGGAATGTTGATACTTCTATACACCAAAATGTAGAGTGCTTCTTTCGGCAACGTTAACTGTGCCACAGCCGCTGTGGGCCTCATTCAAGCCTTTGAAATTCAGGAGAAGCCTTTGCACCGAGTTAGTGAGGATGGATCTAGGTCTGTTGCAGGGTGTTACTCGATTAGAGGGTAGTACTGAAAGCATAGTGTGAAAGCTAGTAGATATCATGATAGGTTGCCATTCAAAATACCAAAAATGTCTCATTAACCTTAACAATTAATACATTAATGATGACTTATGGGGGTTTTGTGAAGACTTTCACCCTGAGTTCTCCTCCAGGAAGAATTATACGACCTTGTGGATTAGAGTAATCATCCACTTTAAATACTATAATAGCCTAAGAACTCTTAGAAGCTGATGGCAGGGAGTTTTTCTGTACAACTGGGGCTTCTCATTTTAAAGTAACATAGAAAGCGAGGTGGTATTGGTCTATTGCTTGATCGGGAGGTGAGAGCAAGCTGCTACTGTGATGCAGCTGAGAGAAAGGTGAGGTATTTTTACTGGAAGCAAAGAAGCTTTAATATTATACAAGAAATCATGTAAGGCCTCATTGGAGATATTGTGTATAGTTCTGTCATGTCTGTTCCAAAAAGATGGTTTTAAACTGGGAACGTGTTCAGCAATGGCTGCAAGGATGTGTGCAGCAATGCAATGCAGAATTCAGCTGATAAAAATTGTTTAAAGAGCATTGCTTTTTTCTAGCCTAGCAGAATGAAGCTTGTGAAGAGTTACTTGTACCATGTACAAATTCAATGAGAGAGAAATATCAAGGAAGAAGAAGAAAATTTTAAAGCACACTGTTGTTACAAGAGCAAATGATACAAAATTTTAAAGAACAAATTCAGCTTGGAAATTAGAAGAAGATTTCTGACCATTCAAGGAGAAAGATGCCAGAATTTTATTAATGGCTGTTTCCATTTATGGTTATTTCATTAACAAATCTGAAGGTGGAACAGCCTTGGGATGGGACAGGGCAGAGATGGGCTGCAAGGATTTGGTAATTTCTTACACTGCCACAGTTGCAGCTGGAGCAGCACTTCTGAGCAAAACTTTACATGCTCTGCTTCAGTGTTAGTTGTCTGTGTATGAATGAGAGGGGGTGATTATCATTAAAAGTCACCATGGTGATGTTTATGAAAAATGTTTATGGGTGAGGTCTTAGTGGTTTACTACTTCTGTGTGTACCTGGAAGAGGGGTGGGACATCCTCTACATGAGGGGTGATACCTGCTCGCATCTTACACCAAGCAGCTCCTCTGGCCCGCAGGTGCAGCCGCATCCCCTGGCACCACCGAAGGAATGAAACCAGCTGCGGTGCCATCCTGCTTGTTGGTGTCCTTGCTTGGTTGGCAATAGCTGGGGTGGTTTTGGGATGGGAACGATCTCTGATCCTGTTCATAGGTACCGTGACTGGATCCAGCCCTGCACATGTAAGTTCTCTGTGGCTGGTAGGTGGTATTTTCTACTTGATGACAAATAAGGTGGTGGGGTGATAGATCTTCCAGACCAAGACAATGCCAAGTATCTATCAGACCATGAGCATGATTCCAAAAGACAGGGAAGAAACAATTTTCTGACAGTGGTAAGTTATGATGTGTTTACTAGGTCAAGGTCTTTTGCTAATGAGGAGGTGCAAAATGACAAGTGCTTTTTCGGTGAACTGTGCTATTTTAAGGGCATAAAAAGATATAATAAAGACATGGTTTGCATTTTAATTAAAAGGGTCAAAAAGAGAAAATCTCTATGTATGTTTAATAATTGGATTATTGAATAAGAAATCTAGCAGTTAAATGCATTGAACCAAAAATGTAAGTGAAACTATTTGGGGGAAGCAGTACATGAAGAGGTGGAACACTTGTATTTTATTTCAGGCAGAAACTGGAAGTTTAGAGAAACAGAAGGTTTGTTTTTGTGGCACAAATAACTGTGTGCGGATGAGGTAGCACGAGGATGCACGTAACAGAAATCTGACTCTCTCCTCAGAATATGTTCCATGTGTTAACTTAGATGTGATCAATGTGATGGTAGTTGTGGTTTAAGATGCTAGTTTATCTGGCTGTTTTACATGGCTGTTATTGTTCGTGCATCTGTGGTATATACATGGATCTCGGTATGTAAGCAGATACATGAAAAAGCAATAAAAAAAAAAAATAGAAGAAAATGCTTACCCTATTCTTTCATTGAAAGAAAACTCTCACTGAAAAAAGCCTCCCTTCATCTACTGATGAAGTGCAGCTGTTACACGCAATGTCATGTGCAACAGTCTTTAAAGAGAGAAATGAGGAGAAGCGGCCAAACTGAGGCGGAGCTTAAAGAGCCAACGAAACAAAACATCCCCCCGCACCCATCCTGTTCTTATCTGAAAAAAATACTGACTGTATAGATGAAATCGGTGCTCGTCCATGGCTACGCTCATTCTGAACTATGTAAAGAGAAGCTAAAACCAGAAATCAGTCAGTGACCTGACCTGAATGAGGAAAAATGAAATTCATGGGATAAAAGTTGCTGAAAAAAATTTAGATCTCGCCAGCACATATGCAAATGTTTAGAAATCAATACAGCTCAAGCCAGAGCAGTAAATAAGGATAAGCACTGCAGTCAGCTCTTGTATCATTCAAGCATCTGGTCTACTACAGTTAATGCCAAATTTAGTTCATGTAAAATAGATGTAAATGAATGTCTGTTGCAAAAGAGACTAAAAAGTGAATATCTGCTAAATGGAATGTTGCTGTGGCAGAGTGACAAGAAAAGAGGTTTCAGAATTATTGTGCAGAAATCCCAAAAGCCAACAGCGTTTTCTGCAGCTGGGTTAACAAACAGGATTCCGGCATCGTTTTGGAAGAAATGCAGTCGGTGTTTCAGGAAAATGCATTTTTGCTATTTAAGAGACTGGCTAAGTCATATCTATTATATTTTGTCTAATTCCAGTCAGCATTCTAAATACGCAGTTTCTCTTCCAGAGCTAAAAGCGCACTAACACAGTATCTATCTTAGAGAAAGATTTTCCTTTCTGCTTCACGCAATGTCGTGTCAGCTCTAACATGGGTCTGGCCAGAAGGGATACGAGCGCTTGAGTGCGTGGTGCTCTCAAGCAGACGGGCCGGCAAGCAGCAGAAAAAGCAGGGCTGAGCCAGGAGGCAAAAGGGAATTCGCCAACACCTGTAAAGACTGTAGAAATTCCTCCCGTCCTCTCCTCTCCTTCCTCCCCACCACCAACCCTGCAAAGAGGTCAAAGTATGGAACTGAAACAGTCACACTTCCTCCCTGCAGTTTCTCCTTGGACCATGAGGTAAAGCTTAATTTAAGTCTCAGATCTGGACTTCAGAAGATGACAAGCATCCCTTTTGCAATATTACTAGGAGTATTTTATGATAGAAATAGTTTCTGCGGGTTAATTGTATTTTTGTTGTTGCAGTATTTACAAGTTCAAGGGTTTGTAATAATAATAGCCATTGGAGTCTTCCTCTTGTGTCTGGGCACTGGGCTCATTGGAAGCTGTCCAGGTCCTGTAACTTGCACCTTTATTATACAGCATCGGAACAATTTCCTCCCTCTCACTTCTTTGGCTTTCTACTGCTAATCAAATGTAAGAATTTCAAAGGAAGAATTATTTCTGCTATCAAAAATAGTTGCGCATGGTGATTGTGAGTTTCTTCTTCCTCCCTGTTGTTTGTATCTTTTCAGTGGGAGCTTGGTATTTAGGCGGTCCTTTGCGAGCGCAATATTTGTCATCGTGGCTGTTGAGGAGGAATAGGACCTTGGCTTATGGCCCTAGCTAAGAAGTTGTGAATTATGCTATAAAATGAATTTTTGGTTTCAGTAAACTGAACAACAAAACATGGCGTGTGAACGCACACATGGTTTTGAACTACCTTGTCAGAGTTCAAGTACTTCCACTATTAGAGGCTCTGAAATTCTCAGAATTCCAGCAGTGTACTTTCTAGTGAGTGTACCACAACGATATCCTATTATTTTTCCCCTTGATCAAAATGTTCGTATCTGTTCTTGAGATACCAAATGAACAAGACAGTGTAGATCTTAGTGTGAGTGCACCTTTGCATGAGGGATTGCACATGGGAAATGGCAAATCCTGGGGATTGCCTGTACACTGTTAGCTTCCTCTATTTACAGGTGTCATTTTCTCAAAAGATTCAAATGTAATCAAGGCTAGACAAACCATAGAAGTGAAACATAGAAGTTCTTCAGACACCTGTTCAGTAAGGGCGCCCTGCAAAAATATTAAGACTTGCAGTGATTATGTCCTTGATACTGTCCTTTATTCCACTTCCATTCCCTGGCAGTAAGACGAAGCGTTGTGTCCATCGGTGGGGTTCTGAAGCCTTCTGTGTACTATCTGTACTACTTTGGTGAAGAAAATGTAGCTGCCTAAAAGACTTCAGAGCAGCAAATAGTAGGACCCTTGGAAAGAAATAATTATTCCATTTTTTGAAGCCCCTTTTTAATGTGCTTGTTGATCGTCTTGGTCAATACCAAGATTGAAAACTTCTGCTGGGGACATGATGCCTGCCCAGAAGTGTTGCTGGATATTTTGGTCTTGGAGAGGAACTGAAGCATTTTGTCAGTGCTCTGGCTACTTCCCAGTTACTCCTCTCATTTTCATAGCAGCTGGTAACCTCGACAGAAACACCAACAAGACAATGCGCTCTAAATTTGTTGAAACTTCTTTAGTTAATGAATGTCTCACAGATACCCTTTCAGCCTCTTTTCAGCTCCTACGTCTTCCAGTTTTGGATTCACTGCTGCAGCCAGGCTTTTAGTTCATTCTTCTCCTGACAGTGAACGATTGACTTGTTCAGGCAGCAGCTGTGTCCTGAAGGAAAGGAAATCCTCCTTTAAATGAGGGTAGTCCCTGCTAGAAAGACTTAGCTATCGAAGTAAGGTCAGAGTGGAAGCAGTGGAAGAGGTTCTGAGTACAGATAGACCAGACTAGTTAGAACTAGTTGAGCCTTGGTTTGTGACTGCTTTCTTACTTACTTACTGACTGTAGATTCCTGTAGATAGTATTTAGCCTTTCTCCTTTCAACTTAAATATTTTGTTGTTCATATCTCACTTGAAACTTAATTTAGAGGTTAAATTTTGTCCATCAGTGATACGTGTACTTATCAAAACTGCAGTAGGCTTTGGGGAAAAGCTATGATGCCTATTAGAAATATATGATGTTAGCTTTATTACAGGACCGTACCACTCAAATTGCCACCCCTTACATCTGTGGCCATCATTAAATGTGCAGAAGGCCAAGCTGTAACTAAACAGTCCTGTATCTGTGTTGGGGATGTGCCAGTGGCATAAATGGGGAAGACAACAGCATGCAATAGCCTTCTGGACTCGAAAGCATTATGCCTTAGACTGATCTGCCAACTCAGATGCTTATTTGGGAGAGCAGTCCTTAGAGTTTCCGCCATTGGAGCTGATATTTCTTATTCTCACCAGACCTGCAGAATGCTCTTTTTCAGTTACTTGTAGTGCATCTGCACTGACAGTTTATGAAGTTCATGCGCATGTAATGTCTGCTACAAAATGTCTTGAAGAGCCGTAATCACTAGAGTGAATGATCAATTTCTAAGTGCTAGAAGTAGTGGGACAGTATCTTTACCCTTAATTTCACATGTAAAATCCTTTCAAAAGCAGTACATATATCTGTTCTGGTCACCTTTTAGTCATAATATAGAATCTGCTTTCAGACATGTTTTATTCTTTTGTGCACCATAAGCATAATGACGCAGTGACTTTTTCTTTTCATTTCTGTGCAGTTTTAGCTGTTGCAGGTTAGTTCGTCCCTGTTCGGGATTCTTCTGCCTTTCAAAGGCAGCAGGCACTTCTCTTTGATTTTTAAAATTTAAATACTAAAAGATGTGGCCAGAACTCGTGTGCGGCCAACAGTATTCCAGTTATCTGGTGGCTGGTTGTCAATCAGATTTAAAGCGTCTAGGGGTGCTCTGTTTTTTCTGTGTGTATTTTCAGTTTCTCACTTCTTACACACTTTTACACACCCCGACTTTTTTGTTTCATTTGCTTTCTTCTTCCCGTGCTCCTTTCTGCTTTGTGTTACTTCCTGAAACTTCTGGGAAAGAGAAATACAATACATCTGTCCCTTCTCTTGCACGGAGTTTGAGCAAAGCTCCAAGTTCCCTACTGGAGATTCTCAGTCCTCTTGAAGCCCAGCGGGCATTCCTTCTCTTCAGAAATAGCTCAAGAGCTTGTATTCAAAAATGCTATTCAAAGAGCCCCCTTGGCCATTTCTGGCTTGGGTCTGGGGTGCTTTGTCCTCTCACATCTCATTTAGAGTGTGCTTACCAAGAAGAGCTCTCTTTCAGCCCCATCCGTTGCGACGCCTGCCGAAGCTGATGGGCCCTTTTCAGCAACAGAGAAGAAAGCTGGAATCAGTGCCTTGCTGCCAGCCAAGGACTTCACAATCCATTTATGTAAAGGAAAATCTTTCTAATGAGGATTGATTCCTTCTTGTTCCTTTAGGTGCGTTCTTCCTTTTGTGTGCAGTAACTCACTATCTGGAAGATGGATCAGCAAACTTCCATTTTTGAGATAAAGGTTTAGATTGAATTTGCAGCTCAGTATTGCAGCTCACTTGCTCTCAGGATATTAGCATTACTTTGCCACAGTTATGGTTTTTATATGGATTGGCAGCAGCTTTTACAGGCAGGCTGAACTTCGTAGAAACCTAACTTAAAATGCACAGAATGAGAAAAGTGCCTCTCTTGTAACACTCCTGCTGAGCTGATAACAGTCTACAGGAAGACATCTATTTAAACAGGAATAAACACGCCTTAGGATGCTTGGATCCTATTTTCAGCTTTATTAAGCTATTTTCAGCTTTATTAAGAATGCTGTGTTTAATTTTTCCAGCATTTCCAGCCCCATTAATTTAGTTTACACTGCATTTGGATCAATTAGTGCACTTGATGATAATGCACTATTTGCCTCTGCCTATTTAAAACAAGAGAAACAACAGGATGGATTTTCAGTGTATTAAAGAATCTGGAGTTCCTCCAAAGACTCTGATTAGTCCAAATGGCAGATCTCTGAGGCTGGCCAAGTGGAAACAAAAATTCCATGTTGGGTAAGTGTCCAGTGGATCTATTTTCTCACTCCAATGATTTCTCAAACCAATTCTTCTAGCGACATCTTGGCTTCAGGATTTTTGCCCCCCAATAGGCATATTCTCATGAAGACCGTACTTAACAAGAATACACACAAGTTAATAATAATAGAGGTAGAGCCACAGAACGTTCAGCAAAAAAGATAAAAGAAAAAAAAGACCTCTTCAAAACTGCAAGGATTTGGAGAGACTTCCTGATGTGATGGCAGCGCTGTTAGAAATCAGTTGAGATCACATTCAGCTTTCCTTTCGTCAGTAAGCATCTTTACATTTTCTTCTTGGAGATTGAAACACCCAGGGATTAGGACAGTAGAGAAGGCAACCTCTCCAAACCTGAGCTGCACGATCTTACTTGGCGCATAATCAAAATGCTAATATGTTAGGTTTCAGCTTCACTGGATCTCTGTGACCTACTGGATGTCATAAAAAGGGGTCAAAGTTGTTCTAAATTTTTGAGTTTCGTTTTTGTTTTAGAGAAGTGCTTGCTATAAAAAGCAAATGTAAGACATGAATTTTATTACACCACTTCTCAAATACGATAGGCTATGTCTAGTATAGTTTCAGGTCCTAATACCAACTGTTCTTTCTTTCTGCTCAAGAGTATTGGCAGCATCGAACTGTAGTTGTTAATGTAAAGCAATGCTTGCTACAGTTCTATTTGGGACATATACATTATTGAAGTACCAAGGTGCAGTATGTGAATTTTATCTGCCAGAGAATATGATTAAGATGATTCAACTTGGAGAAACTACCCCTATTTATCTTTGCTGCAAAATTATTTTAGAGGTTGTTACATTGTGTTATTGCACTGTGATCTTTTGCTTTTTCATGAGTGAATAGTATCACATTTTGCCTGGCTGTTTTGAGTGTTTATTGTTCCCACGGGATACCTTGTTTATTTGTCTTGCTTCTGGTCTGTCACAACATTTTTAGTTTGACGCAGATGACTTACAAGTTTGCACATGGCGAGTCTTGTAATCTCATTTGCTTCACAAAACTTCATATGCAGCTCTGGAAAACATTGCCATTTCACTGAAGTACCTTCTCAGTGTCACAATACAGATGAAGGCAGATATAAGTCACTGTAAAAATTGTATTGTGGTGCTGGATTTGTTGATTTATTCAACAATAACAAAATATAAAGCAATAGGTGAACGACCTGTTCTGGATTCCCTTGAGTATCTAACTGATATAGAAGTATTTTATTCTTTTATGCTTCTTCTGGAAACAACAAAAATCAGTTCTCCCTTAAGTATCTTTGTTCACCTTCTTAATGTCTTAAATGTGTATTTAAATACTCTGAATACCAGTCAATTAAGTAAATGTGATTGTGGAACCTGAAAAAGCAGAGCTTTTTAATGGAAATAGCAAAATTTCAGTAGTATTAGTATCTGATACTCTGCCATAAGAAATGCACTGTCTTTATCTTACCCTATAGTTTCTGATGTTCTGCCAGCCCCCTAGAGCTTGAGAATTACTGTGCTGGCTAACGTGCCATATAGACCACAATTTAAAAGGTTTATTTTTAGATAGATGTAATAGCCTGTGGCAGTACGCTACAGGCGTGGCAGTCTGAGGAATCTTGCCCTGTTGCTGACACTAACTATTCTGTGGGTAAATAGAGGACTTCAGGCTCCGGGTTGCCTTTCAGAAGAGAGAAACCACGGACCTGTCAGGCTGTGTGCTCCTGTGCAGTAGATGTCTCTCTGTAAAGGTTCGGCGCTGCCGTCCATTGCTTTCCTTAAGCCCGTTTGGTGCCTGTACAATTACCAGAACTCTGGCTTCATAATGATCTGTCAGCTCCTGAAATCTTGACACGTCAGCTGTGGTGCACACGGGAATGGTACTCGTTTTAACTAGAAGCTTGCTTTCTGCCCAGTGTATATTTTTATTTAAAGTTTTCTGTTTGCGTAACAACAGGACACCATTATTCTGATATTACCCAGCAGCAGTAATATTTGTGTGCTATTAATGACTGTTTATATAGAGTCATAGAATCATTTAGCTTGGAAAAGACCTTTAAGATCGTCGAGTCCACATATATGCTGTAAGAGATTTATTTCCTTTTGCTCTGCAGTATTATTCAGTGTAGAACACACCTAGTAGTTTTACCGAGAGGTTTTTGGGGAAAAAAAAGAAAACAGCAACAAAATAACAATAGCGTGCATAAAGTTCCACAAAGCTGTTCAGAGAGCATCTTTTCCCCACAATTTGACTTGTTTTGTCGGTGTACGTTAAAGATGACCACTTGATTGCTGCTCAGTGAAACCATACTTTTTTTTTTTTAAAAAGGCCAAACTTTATTTGACTCAGAAAGTGTACTTAAACAGAAATGACTTCTGTACTCAGCCAATTGTGTGAGAACATTAAAAGTTTAAGATTTCAAGACTTTTATTTTCGCTTGAATGGAGATGAGCCGATTTAAAAAGGTTTCTGTACTCTGCTGGAGTTAGTATTAGTGAGGCAATAGAATGTTTCAGTACTTGCGGTGCTGCTGCTTTAATTTTATTTTCCACCTGGCATTATTAAGTATGTTTTCAGTTTAGCACATGCGTAATTGGAAGCATGAATGTCTTCAAAATAAACAAAACTGTTGTGTCTGATATATGTCTCCATGCTACACATCTATATCTCATTCTTGGCTTGAGGAACATGCTTTGGTGTTAAGCAAACTGCTGGTTAGAATTATGGTTCGGATACACTGATTTCCAGTGAGATATATGAAGACTAGGTACTACGTGAGAGAATATACTACAGTGTATTATGTTTATGATGATTTTATGAATCAAGGTGTAGCGTTGCTGTATTTCTCATACCTGATGAGTGACATTTTAATATGGATGCGAGTACCAAAATATTGCGCCAGTGCATTGCAAAGTATGCGCTCCTTTAGCATCGTTTACACTGGACAGATAAAATAAACGTGACCTGAAGTAGTTTCCTTTCTTAGTCCAGCTTCTGATTGCTCACAGTGTTGAAATATTTGAAGATGCCTTTGCGTCAGTGCGTAAAACTGTTAATTTTCTTTTCATCTTCACGGATTTCCTCTGTAGCTGTCTGTTGATGCTTGAACCCCAGTATTTTAAACGAGTTAATTCTCACAGAAGTCACTCCTGCTATTTCTGACTTGTTTCAAAGAACACGTGCTTCGTGGAGCTCATTTGCTCCTTCTTTTAAGATGGTACTTGTAGATTGAAAGAATATGTTCTCTCAAACTACCTTCACAATGAAGATTTTAGTGAAACCTATCGAAGCTCCAGTAGGCTGCATTGAAGGGCGTGACGTGAGGGGGTTAAGATTGCTTGTGTTTTACAAAGTCGGGAGCTCATCACCTGCCAGAGCTGCTGTTAGCGGCTTGCAGAAGCCCTCCGTATGAGGGATACTGAGAACAGAAACACACATTCGCAGAAAGAGTAACTGTTTTCAAAACAGCCTCGCCCTCCTTTGTAGAAGCCAGTCACAGCAGGCAGCTGGAAAAGCTAACAATTAAGTGAATCTTACCTTCTTTCATGTCGCAACTTATATAGGGAAAAATTTCCACAGATCAGGTCATATAGTTGTGACTTTGTCTTCTTCCAGATCGCTTCTTAAGCCTTATTGTTAGTATGATGTCTGCCAGGGACTGCGCAGTGGCACAGCTGCTATGTGGCTGTTGTAGATCCCCAAAGCCATTCATCTCAAAGAGCTATGAAACATAAGCGCGTGGTTTTTCCAGGATTTAGTCAGGGAATATTGCAATAAGTTATGTTCTTTCGTTCCAAAATTTTCCAACATAGAGCAAAAATTGATTTTTTTTGTCAGGATGTGATTAAGTGGGATGTTTAACCCACACTTGGGAAGGAGGCGAACATCTCCCAAGCCAAAGACTGAATTTAATTTGGTGGAAAATTTTTTAATATTAAGATTTATTTATTTTGTGGTAATTTCTTATCTACAAACACTCTTGTAATTCTTACGTGCTTTAGGATGCGTAGCTGGGACATTTTTTGTGCATAACCACCAAATGTATGTAAGAATATATATGGTATGCACATGATCAAGTCTGCTAAGAGCAGGCAAAGCTATTTGTTGTTTTTCTGGGAAGCATGATGTTATGAGCAAGTAGAAGTGTGTGCTACAACAACAAAAATAAACACCATAGTTTTGCTAGTTCCCCACGCAGCATTTCATGTGTATGAAGCAGTTTAGTCATGATACCAGGGAACTGATACATCTGTTAAAAGAAATGCATTCTGTGCACCATAAAATTAAATGTTGCATTGCCAAGCAGTATAGCAAGTACTCTTGCTATATTTTTTTGTCAGTTTTTGCAAACTAAACATTGTAAAATGATATCGTAAGAAGGTGGTACTGGAAATCTGTTTTGAAAACATATTCCATTATGAACACACACTGTACTTGATGGAAGGATTACAGCTGCCATTTATGGTGCTTTATTTTTTCTACATTAAGAATATGCTGTGTACCGTTAGAAGACTAAAGCATAAGAAGGATATTTCACATTTATGTTGAACCTTATCATTCTAAATGAATCCAAAGTACTAAAAAAATCTGTCTGGCATATGCTCTGTGGTGCTACTGAAGTGCTATTATCAGGTTGTGAGGCAAACAAACACTATCTGGAATGTTTTGCGTACATCGGGGAAGAAAGTTTTGCCCAGACGCACCAAGCTTTAAGTCTACTGCACTTTTGAAAAGTTCCAGCACTTTGAAGGCACACTCGAGCCAGTTGTAGAGATTTTTCACTATTTTGATTTCTTGAAGCACGCGGCATTGTGGTGGGGCCCATACGGCAAAACACAGAGCGCACTGATGCGGAATCATTGACGTTAGATTTGTGACCACAACGGCACTGCTCTGTAAGAAGCGACCGAGGTCTATATTTCATCTTCCTTTCCCTTTACCGTTCCCCTACCTGTTACTACCCAGTGAGTTCTCTGTAGCAGAATAGCAGAGAGGGGGAACAGGTGGCAACGTTGTGCATACTTTCTAGATATTGGCTAAAATGTTTGTGTGATTATGTGTATACGTAAGGACACAAGTCAGCAGTATGGTCGTATAAATTGTGACAGAGATGTACTCCTTAGAGTCTTGTAGCTTAAGAATTTAGGGGGTAAATTCTTAGTCACGGTGTAAATTGATATAGATTTACTAATTGACGCTAGCAGAGAGTGTGGCCCCTTGGGTTTCTAAAATGCTCTTGGCTCAGCCAAAGATTATACACACAAAGATTGTGTTTGCTTTTCTGCTCTTACTTGTTAAATTTGTACTTTATTAAATTATATTTCTGTAGTTAACTCTGTTCTGAAAAAGTGCCTGGCAGGTTCAGGTTCTTAATGTGTCTTCCTCGCTGGGGGGTTGTAAGGCTTAATTGTTCATAATGTGTAAAAGCTTGAGATGAAAGGATTTATGTAAAAGCAATGTATTATGGTGATTATAAGGCTGATGGTGATGTGTATCACACCTGCTGTCACACCAGCTTGAGCAAAAGCAATCTCTGCCTTTAGACTGAGATTGCTGTGTAATGGCGAGAATAATATCACTTCTCAGTGTTTCTTTTTTCCCCTATTGAAAAATCTTGTGGCTCTCAGATATGTCAAAATATTTTTTATTCTCTTTTCTTCTGGCTGAGCCTTACACTTCAGGATAAAACTTATTTGGTGAGATTATTTTAGGTAAATCCAGATGCTGAGATAAGCACGTCCTTTGCCACTGGGAAAATTAAAATAATTGCTAAAAATCTACTTTTTTTTTTTGAGAAAACTCTGCTTTTGTGGTAATATTTTAGCTACTGAAAAACCTTCTGATTTAAAATGCAGGTAAGCACTGAGATTAATTGTGTCCTATTAATAGTTATTTGCATTCTCTTTTTAATCCAACAAATACAAAGGTCAGAAGAAGTGTAGAAGAGTGCAAAAGTTGTTCAGACCTAAGAGAATCCATGGTTTAGTGCGGTATGTTTTAGCAGTGTGTTTGAATCTCTCTTCCCCCACCTCTCCAACCCCCCCCTTCATTGTTTTCTTTCTTACTCTTTTTTTTCCTTATATAAACTTGATTTGTATGAGGCAGAATGCCCTGGGGCATTGCTGATGGGATACAGGGCTTTTCATCTCTTGATTGCCTTCTTGGCAGCGTCTTTAGTGAATGCAAACCTTTATCTGTTAGAGACTGCAAGGTAAGCTAGATTCTGTAAATTGAGATTAACTCTTAATTCTGTTCCTTAACGGGGAAACGTCTGTATCTAACATGGCATCTTTCTTGATAAAGAGTAAAGGCTGGATGCGTATTGTGGATGAGCTCTGAAAGCTTCACGTACCGAAGTCCTTCCTGTTGTGTAGTCAGAGGACTCTGATCTCTGGAACTGACAATTCCCATCCTTCTGGTGTTGGTCAATAGAATGCAATTGTGCTTTGAAAAAGGCATTTTATTTTGGGTGGAGTGGCTTAGCAGAATGAATGAGATTTAAAAGACGATGCAAAAGCCCGTTAGAACATGTTTTCAGAGATACCACTGTAGCTGTTAACTTGCAGTATAGCAGAAGTATCATATTAAGACAATGAGAGAGAACACCTACATTTTAGTGTGCCTGTTTAAAGATACGCTGCTTAAGGTCTCTTAACGTCTTCATAAGTTATTTGTCTTTACACATCCTTGATCCAGACCGGAAAAACCGATTGCCATTTTACTTTGTATTTTCTTCTTCTCCCTCACAGTAATGTCACCTTCAGACAGCTAAATGCTATCCATAATTCCTTGATTTACTGTTGCATATTTTGTGCAGCTATCAAAACAAGTATTTGTTTTCAGTTCCAGTTGTTATGCTTGCAATAAGATAATAGCAACTTTCAAAATAATACTACTGACTGTAACACCCTAGAGGCTATGATTGCACCCAGGCAACATGCTCGCTTCCAGCCACAACTAAAAATGCTTTCTGAAGTTCCTTTACAATTTCAAAGGATAGAGTTCCGCATGCAGCGAATTACCATAAAATGGTGTTTTATTGATGTGTTAGACATATTATTGTTACAGCTTATTCAACGTTCCAGTGTTTTTAATAACATATGATTATTTGAGGATGATAGGTAGCTTTTCATTAAGCAATATAGAATAAATCTTTCACACTGAGACAGAATGTTTCTTACAGGTAAATAGAATTGTGTTTTATTGGTGAAGGCACCTATCAGTGCTACAGAGTAAAGCAAGAAGAGCGAATTTAAGGACTGTATACCTGTTAGATTAGGGTAGAATCCAGCCAGTCTTGTGCTGAACGTGTCTGGGGTGCATTTGTATGGACTGGAAGGCTAAGATCAGAGAACTGTAGACCACACACAGCTAGAAAACTATTTTTATGTTGTCTGAATATTCCATATACTGTACTAAGGTCAAACAGACCTAAGATTGCACCCACTGTTTATTGAATTCAGTTTTTTTTCAATAAGTTCAATGGGATTTGAATCAAGGTCTTTCTAAAGTTGTGATAATAGATCAGGCAAGGGAAAATGCTTCTATTGTGCTTCTGGAACATGCTGCTTTATCCTTAAATTAAGATTGATTAGGCATAACTGATTTCTAAAGAAACTGTGAGCCACAGTATCGCAGCCAAAGTGGAAGCAGGTCAGAAGTTTTACATCCTCTCTTTCTTGCTTTGTAATAATTGCAGTTTTTAGTAAAGTGGTGTTCTGTCTGATTGGTTTTGATAACTCCACTGAACTTTAAATTAAAATATATAAAATTATAACTTGTGTTACGTTTGTAAATATAAATTATTCTATACCCATTTGTTTTAAAAATAAAGAAAATGGGAGTATAATAAGCACATTGATGTGGTGCAAAGAAAAACTCCAATAATATGATACGTCATGTCATTTCGCAAAGTAAATTTCAGTTTAGTTTTACAGTTTTAACTGCTGACTTGAATTTTGAAAGCTGATGTTCAGTTGGTTTGTGGAAGGAGTATTCTGCCCTATTTTGTCATGCTTAGTATTAGGTTACTAGACAGACAGCTGCAGTTGACTTAAAATGGTGCACTAAAAATATCGAAGAGTCTAGCCTTGAGGAAGCAGGGCGGGCAGTAAAATGGCAGCAAGAATATTTATTTAGCACAGAATCATCTGGGGATGTGAGAGATGCTTTCAAAAGTGTGATATATCACAGGACAAATTTCATTATATTACTTTTGTCTCTTACTGCTTCTATTGATCTTTTTCATATACATTTTAGAAAATTGTCACATATCTGTCCTCAGAGCCATAAAATGAGCTTGACATCAATAAGCATTTCATATGTCTTTTTACCAATAAAGCAGAATGGACAGTATCGGTCCATTCAGCATGCTTTCTGAATTAATTTGATAAAATATAGCTTGTTTGTTCATTAGAAAAGATCTTAGGTGAAAATGTATTAATCAAGGGTGGATAACTTACACGTTCGAAGGTAAGTTCCATTATTGGGGTAATACAAAGGAAATTATTAGTATTTATCACTGTGATTCATTGTACTAATTTTAAGGAGACGATGTTTCATTTTTCAAAAAATCCAGCATCTCGAGCCAAACAGCACTTGAGCCCACCCTGAAAGCACCCAGATGAACGGCCTGCTTCTTGAGTACAAATGGCCACAACTTGATTGCACATCAGTCAAGCAAAACACCAAGCACCAAGAGAATTTAACATCATATAATAGCAGTGGGCCCTTTCTCTTTGCTGAGAGTTCAGTGCCTTCTGAGAGGTATGCTCAGCCTTCTAAATTCACCTTAATCTTAATTTTGCAAGGGCTATGTGACAAAGCACTGGGTACTTGAAAAGATTCACTGCTACATCAGCTAAAATAGCCTAGTGACAAACTCTCCAATATTAGTTCACCACTTTGATAAATACTATATGGTATGCGAATATAGACGCGCACATACAAACTCACGCACAGTATGTATGTATGCCTGTATCCAATATCTTTGATAACATTTCTTTCTGATAGATTTATTATTCTTTATAATCCTTCCAGGTACTTTTCTGTTTTGCCCTTTTTCCTTCTTCACTCTCACTGTGCGTTGTGTCCCAAATTTGAAAGAATTCCTTCATGCTTTTCTGAGTGCTTTGAAAAAACCCCATCTCCAAACCTTAATTCCGAGTTCATTGATCTTTGTTCAGACTTAGCTCTAAGCAGGAGTTTTGTACTACCGGGGTTTGGAAATTTGACTACACTAGGCAGCCATTATGCTAATTACATTTGTAAAATATCTCTTATATGCGAAATCTCTAGAAATATAAATCAGGAATAATAACTTTATAGTCAGCTGTTAGAAGACTTGAGATTTATAAGCTCTTCCTGAACTGAACTAACCCTCATAAATGCCACACACAAAATCTGAAGCATAAATTAGGTTGGAAGCCACTCACGAAGGTGATGAACTGCCCAGCTAAGGATTTGTCTTCCAGTCTCAGATGTGTTCACATCCCGATTGCCAGACTGACCCGCACTTCTCTTCCTGCTCAACACGTGGGATGAAGACTTTTCAGGAGAGTTCTTTTGCCCAAAGTTCACTCCTGCCAGATTTGTCCTTCTCTGACTCCAGCCAGCTGTAAAAGGACTCCAGTGGCATTTGGCAGACTTTGTGTTAAATAAGTCACACCCTGTATCCAATGGATGTAGTTCACTGAACCAAGAAGAGTTTTGTACTTTTATAGATGACAGTGTCACACTTGAGTACAGAGAAAAAGAGCCAGAACCTCTGCTGCTCCCTTATTTTGTTTGTGTGCTTTCACCGTACTTTCTCAGCTGTCCTCTAAATCCGCCTCAGCAACTGGTATCATCTGATTATTCTGGTATTTGGCTTACATAGTTGGATTGTTATCAGCTGCGACCTTGTGCGTACTTGGCTGAGTAAATTCAATCAGCTAATGAAATTGTGGTCTTTCCATCAATTGATTATCAAATTGCTTGTATAGTTCCGCTAGCCCATCTCTTTTCCAAAGCTGCACATTTTTGTATACGCAGTCAGTCTGTGCCTGACCCCTTCCTTGCCTTTCCTGAATGTCCCTTTTTTCACTTGATGTGCATACAGTCTTGGAGTCTGGCCAAATACCACTGGACTTCAGGGTCATTCTACTGACCACCCTGCTGAAAATAAATCAGTAAAAAAGCATTCCAGAAGTACAAGAGAAGCTGGTATGACTTTCTCTCTTATGGTGCCCAGTGTAGCAGTCCCAGACACCTGCTGATTTACAAGGTGAACAAAGATGGTGTCAAGAGAGGACAGTGCTTGCCAAGGCAGTAACCAGGAGGAGCCGCGGTTTGCATTTCGGGTAGGGAACGCAGCACAGAGCAAAGTGCCTGTGGTGAGCACCTCTAAAGGATGGATTTGCCCACCTTCTTTTTTTTCCTTAGCTCCCTGTGCCAGTACATCGTTTTTGAGCAAGTAAAGGTTGAAGTCCCTTTTGAATTCCAGTCTTCTAGAAAACTGCTGTAGGTTTAAATATATAGGCAGCATTGGCACCATACCTGCTGCTGTATTTGATCATGAAGTACAATTTATGCTCTTTGCTGTAGGTATTTAACACCCACTGAAGCTGATGCATGCATATGAGGCCAGCTGCCCGCTAGTTTGGGATGAATGTGAGCCCCCAGTACTTTGGGCCAAAATGCAGAAAAGCTGCAGGTTACTATATCGCTACTACGGAACAGAAGCTGCTATCTTGTATGCTGGCTGAAGGACATGGTCTCACCTTGAGCTGCACTGCAATTGCCGCTGCAAACCAGGCTAAAGGCTACTCTGCGCTGCAGTTGTCTTGACAAGCTGTGGAGTACCTGGCGTATGGAAACAAGCTAGTGGCTGGCTTTATCTGTGACAAACCTAATGTAATACAGGGGGAGGTGTGGTTTTGGCCCATGTAAACACATACAGTATATATACCCTGTGAAACAAAACTGTGTTTGCTTGCTTTAATTAAGAGCTTCTCTTCCCTGTGATATGGGGGGCAGGAGTTTGCATTTTTGGTATTGCTATATTCTTTCCTTTTATGCAAGCTATGGTACATTTTATCTATTTCCGCAGAGGTGTTCCTTTTGGTACTAATGGAACTATTTTTTTCAACACTTTTTTTTTTTTTCTTGACTAAAGAAGAAATGGGGAAAATCACAAGGGAGAGAAAAGCAGCGGAAGAAGCCAAAAGTACCCACTGCTACGGCGCTTACTTTTGAACCTCTTCCATCTCTTTGTGCTGTCAAGTTGAAGACGTCAGCTGCTTAGTAAACAAATTGTACAGATGTTCTTAAAACATTGGTGTTTGTTCCTTATTGGTGGTGTTGAGATGAAGAGGAAACAGGGATTATCCACTTGACAGAATTCTAATCAGTTGCTTCTGAGCTCAGATTCTCAGAATTTGAGAATTCATTCTCAAATGGGAGAAGATGAACCCTAAATAAATGAGGTGCTTTATTTTTTAATTGAGCTTCCTTTTTTGAAAAGTAATGGACAGCTAGGATAAAGGAAAAAGAAGGGAGTACAGTATATTATACCTACAGTTCTGTTACAGCTGGTCATTTTATATGCCTATGGTAACATTGTTGTGGGTGATCTATTTAGCTGTAGAAGTAGGGATTATGCTGTACCAGGGCAACATCAAGAAATTGGCCTATGAAAAAGTGCATTTAATAAATGTATCTCAGAATATGAAATTTTATAAAATATGAATGCAACGGTAATATTAATATTGTGATGCTTTATTATAGCTTTATAAAATTTAATTTTTGTGTATATCAAGAAATAATATTTCATTTATATCTGATTTACTTGGGAAGGTGAGTTTTGTATCTCTTCATAGTCAAGTAACGTTCCTTCAAATTTGTAGGATAGTTACTTGTTTTTCTTGTGTTTTTCTTTTAATGAAAATATGTTTGTATATTTATAAATGTAAATATTTTTATTTTATAATAATAACTGTAGTACACTTGGAAGTAAGAGGAATTTGATCAGCATGAGAGTTCCACGCTGCAGTACCTGCTTTCCTATAGTAGCACAGTGAAGTATTGTACTGTGCTACCATACCAAAAATATCAGAATAATCAAGGCAATTTCTTCAGCTCTGTAGGAACGGAGGCTGGAACCCAAACTGTCCAGCTTTCCCCGAGTCTTGTAAGCGGAGGGGCTAAAAAGAAACTACAATTTTCAGTAACAGACAGTACAAAATATTTGAAGCTACTGTTGGCGTGCCTCCCTCACGCTGGCTCTCTTGTGCATTACAGCCTAGATCTAGGGAAGAACAGGAGTTTACAAAAAGGTCAGACAGATTCCACACCGTGCACTCAAAGAGGCTCTAGCTCTGCTAACTTTTTCTTTTCTTTCCTGGGGATGTCCATAATAGCCTCGTTGGGAGAGGAGATAACTCTAACTGCACAGGGGACAAGAAACTGTACCCCATAAATACGTAGGCAGTGGGTGTGCAGCCTGTGCATGTCCAGGAGCATGGTACCAAGTCTGTGGGTACTTTCGTGCTGCTCTTTGTGGAGCTCTGCAGTGAGACTCCCCTCTCCCTCCAACTTTACCACAAGAATGACACAACCAGCAGATTTATAATTTTGGCTGTTTCCGTTCTCTACAGATCCATCATCAAGGAGGACATGCATCAGAAATAAAACTCCTCCTCTGCAAAGAAATTACGTCTGTTTAGGAAAGGTCTTTATATGATAAAGGCTTTTATTCCAGAGGAAGAAATCTGTTAGCATTACAGAGAGCTGTTCACTTTGGCAGAAGCCCAGATGTGAACAGCGTGCTTGGCTGTGCCTGTAGATGTCAAGACCTGGCTGCTGCGCTGACATAACACAGTTTTTGCAATAATGGGAAAATCTTTTACATGACAAGCCCTGTCTCATAAGCCTTTCTCTGTTAGTAATCTTAAAAGAGAACAGAAGAAAACACTACCTTACTGAGCAGACCTAGGAATAGGATTTATTGTAAGAAGCACACATTTCACATTAGTAAGTTGGTAGTATCGGTTACGGTGGCAAAGAAAATGTGTGACAGCTCTAACTGAAGCCCTCTTACCTACCTATCCCTATCTGCTCTAACAACTTTCCATGGACATGCGTGACTTATAGACACTAAACATTTTCTTTTTTTATGCCCTTTATGACTTCTTTTTTCTAAGAACCCCGTGCAGTTCTTTCCCAGTGCAATGTGGCATATATCATGGGTGAACTATTTGCTTTTTTGCCAATATTTTCCTTTTTTTGCCCTTTATATCTGCTCTGCCACAAATTCTAGTTCTTCTGATGTCACACAGAAATGTATTACTACTTCACAGAAGTCTCTGCTTACTCTCAATTTCAAACCAGACGAAATGTAGATGCAGAATTTAACTTGCACCTTCTCTGAGAATGCTGAGACTAGAAATGAGCAAACATTCTTTCAAGAGCTATGGAGGGAATTTTTTGAGTCTCATCAAGTTTTTCATATATTTTCCAGCTGTATTTCATACTAGTACTTTCAGCTTTCTGCACAGTTATACTTTTCTACAAATATTTATATGCAAAAAATAACAAAATTCTACTCTTAAACCATATTTCTCTTTTTCCCATGCGGTAGAGATTGACCTGAACCATGCTTTCTCCATGCCACTGCCTTGCGCCAGTTGCAGAAGCACTTACAATGTTCTGCTACCATCTTCTCTAAATGACTTTAGCATTCTTCTCCCCGTGTTATCCGCCATAAAACTGTATGGCGTGCTACGAATTATATATTTAGAGTAAGGCAGATCCGTCTTATCGATTCAGTCAAGAGATACGATGATGTGTTTTTTTTGTCTTTAAGTGGTTAATAATTGCAAAAGATTCTTTTTAATGCTTAGTACTTCATTCAATTTATTTTTCTTTTTAGTGCCTTGGAAAATAAATCTTAAACATTTCTTCTGTTATCTAGCACTTTAAGCCTTTTCATAGCATTTGTAACATCTCTTTGCCAACACTCCATCTGTGATTTTAGCTTGCAGGAAACACTTTGCAATTCTGTTATTAGCTTAGATGCAGAGAGCTGCTGTTTAAATATTAATTGTAACTTCCCTCGTAAGTGCAGTCAAACCCACTGAGCAACTTGTGAAGTTCAATAAATATCTAGGAGGGGGTCGGGAGTGTGGTGTGGGTAGGGCCTGCTCTTAGTCTTAGCAAAGGTCTTACTCGAATTAACAGTGCAAAATAGATCATGTCCTGATGCTTGCTGTTTCCTTTCCTCTTCTTACCTCAGTTCCCCTCCTCGTACACACACAACAAACAGAAAGAAAAAATAACGTTAAAGTGCAAGCATACTTCTTGCACGGTTAGTGGACTTCCTGCTAAACCTGCTGTAAGTGAGAGGACCACCACACAGTGCTCGCAAGAAAAGATGCGAGATCCATCATTTGTTTCAAATCCTAGTTATTGGACAAATGCACTTCTAAAGTACTTGTGTATTGCTCTGTCAAGAATCCCACCTCAGTAAGAGGCATTATCTTGTGGTTGATCCCTTCTCCTCTGTTTTCAGTCATGAGCCTCACCCTGTTTCATTTCTTGATTCCACAAAATGTACTTTACACTTAAAAATAAAAAATAGGAAAATATTATGTGGTTTACAGACGTTTCAGTAAAGTGTATTTGATAGAAGTGAGAAACAAAGTAGTTAACGCCAATCTGACCGGCCTGTTTTCTGTGGCTCACCAGAGCGTTGTAATTGTAATACTTATATGGGGTATAATTGAAAGAAGATCAGCCCCATTAAAGTTGTACGTTGTATTTTTTCCTCTCTTCTTCTTCCAGATGGTTATTAATCTTTTATTGGTGAGGTGATTTGCCTGCGGTGTAATCTGAGATTTTTCCTCATGTCATTTAAGTGCGTTACTTCTCTTTGTGTTAGCAGGTGGACTGAATTTTAATATGTTGAATTCTCTTAATTGCTTAGAATTTAGATGTTTTTCTTAGTGTCTTGAAAACGTGTCATAAATGTTAAAAAAACTTTAGTACCCACATACTCCTTTTATTTTTCAGCATTCTGTGAAGAGGGGTGCAGATATGGCGGAACTTGCGTAGCCCCTAACAAATGCGTCTGCCCTTCTGGATTCACAGGAAGTCATTGTGAGAAAGGTAAAGCTTTACTGAAACGCACCTTCTTCTTCGGAAATGAGAACTATGATATGCTGAATTAAGAAATAACTACTTTCTATTCATTCATTCTGCTTGATGTTTTCTCTTCATTGAGGATATGACTGTTCCATAGCTGCCTTTTCCTAACTGAAAGCTAGTCTTAAATTAAACATGGAAAGTTTTAGACAATCAGGGATTTGTCTGCTTTTGCTTCCAATGGACACTTGTAGTTAATTAGATTAACTTAAGATTTGATTTGTTTCTAAGTCACTGAGGCCACCAATTTGATAGAATCACAGCCTACTAAAATATATCTCACTAGTGATGATTTGATTCTGCCTTTTCCCACATTTTTTCCGTTTCAAGATTTGCTTCTGATAGCCTCATAGGCCTACCTTTCTGTTTGTTTCACAAAGATCTGGTTCCTTGTCTACATTAAACGAGAAGGAAGGGATCTTACAGAATTCCAGGGAGGACTCTTATTAGATTCTTTATACAGCAGATTTGGGATTTTATTTTGGTCTGTATTTATTGAGGCTGTATTTCACTTAACCCAATGATAGAGGTTTTTTGTGTTGCGTGTTTGTTAATAAACCTTTTGCACTTGCCTTTACTGGTGGAAATAAAGTGGATCGTTAATGCAGGTTGTATGATGCTAGTATGGATGAGGTTATAATTGATGAGATTTTTTTAAGGAAGAAAAAAAAAAGAAAGCCAAGAAATAACTGTTAAGTTAAATCACTGGAACCACTTGTTATCCAGAGATTGTTCAATAATTTGTGTGTAGCAGTGTCTGTTTAATACATGGTTGTTCTACTATAATACAAAGTAATTTAAACCCAGTTGTCAACAAATCTGCATTGAGTAGCTTCTGAAAATGGATAAAGCTTTTTATGGATGTACTCAAATCGCTGCGTACTAAAATCCCATAGTTTCTAGTTGTCAGTATTGTTTCTAATTATTTGGGAATGAACTAGCATGTTAATATTTTCATGTCATCTTGTATTAATTTGAGTACTGCATTTTTTTTTTTTTTGCCTGTAGTCTTTGGGTTGTTTGTTTTAAATAGAAATAAGCTCCCAAGCCTCCTGACATTCAGCAGTAAGTACCGGCAATACACATGGGGGAGTAATACCAGAAGTATCTGCACTAGAGCCCCACCTACCATAGCTCCCCAGCCTCTGATCCTGCTAGTTATGCTCTTCCATGTATAGTTTGCTCATTCCATTCTAAAACATCTATTATTCAGAGGGAACAGTACATTCAGAGGGATGCAGGATACCAGAAATGGTTTCTATGTGAAAATATGGCACTGCAAAACCAGCACCTGCATTGCCCAAAGGTGCCCTGCCTACCCAGGGAAGCCAGTGGCTTTAGGCCAGCTTTCAGCTCGACTGCCTGTTTCTTTCACCCATGAATCTTAGAACTATCTTTTTTTCTTATAGCTGTAGAAGGACTTTCATAACTAGAACACAGAGGCTTTAAACTGTTGAAGTGACGGTTTAAAATTGATAAATGGATGACATAATCATTGTTGACTCCTATGTTTTTCATGTCTTTTGTATTGTTTTGACCTAAAATATGAGTTAGCACGCCAGCTAAAGGAAACATGGCAGGCATGGTACTCTCATATCAAGAAATTTTAGAGGTAGATGTCAGAAGGAGCTACCTTCTGTGTATAAAATCTATACGACTTGAAGCAGAAGGAAGTTAATTTTTTTTCTTTGAAGATGTGTAGGATTTACCAGTATGCTACAAGTCAAGCTAATGATGGTAGCTTTCAGAAATCTGATGTGCAAACCGATTTGAGAATGAATAGGGCTTTGCACATGAGTTGTCGTCACATTCTAGTTGTGTCAGAGGGTTTGAAAACTTCAGCAGATAGACCTTGTCATATGCATATTTCAGTGGCTAAGTGCCTATCAGATCTATGTGAGAACAGCTTCAGCCATCTGAAGGTGCGTATCCTGGAAAAATGAAATGTTCAGAGTAGGAAGGTGATGAACCACCTTTGAAGCAGGCTTCCCTTTGCTTACCTGCTTACTCCTCGAAGATGTAGTGCTGTCAGGAAGGGGAGGCAGTTCAGTAAAGACTTCCCTCATAGTCTCACTGTAGTTTGCTGCAATGTTTTTAAAGGACATCTAAAGTATTCAGAAACTATGTTTGTTTGGGTTTTTTTTTCCCCATTGTCTGTAGTGTTAGAAATAAGCACTTAGTTATATTTAACATACGGTAGCACTCCCTCAATCATTATGACATAGACGGAAGACGGTGAAATGGTGGGACATCACTTTAAATCAAAGCTTAAATGTTCCTGGTAAAATCTTGTCTGATGGAAGCTCATGGTGAACTGATGCATATCAGAAGTAAAATGATGTGTTTTGGTAATGTATTCTATTCGCCACGGTGCATTTAAAAATGTCCTTCAAACCGACAACACAGCAATTCCTTATACATTATTTGTGAGCTGAAAGGACTCATCACCGGCTAAAAACAGTATGACCCAAATTGGCTTCAACGTCATGTAAAGGGTAAAATGAACCAGTAATTAGAAATGTTGTTGAAAAGCAGGTGCGTTTACTTCTGAATATGAATCATATGTTAGTCATCATTTCTGACTGCATGGTTGAAATGATGATATTAGGTTAATTAAAAATTCAGAGATATTTGAGAGGGATAGGATTTATGTTGGTAACTTACTCGGGTGAAATTAAAATACACATTTAAGGCTTATGTACAAATACATAATTCAACATGCTGCTAAGAAGAATTACCTCTTGCCAGTTGCTTTGCCTGGAATGAGGAATCATCATAATGGTTGTGGAGCTGCCTTGTCTTTTTGAAGGTGAACTGCAAATTGATATCCAGAGATACTGTCAAGTAATTCCTCCTTCCACCCGTTCTTTATAATGCTGTTTCTTTAATATGTGCTTGATGCTTTTACAGAATTTTTGTCATTTTCTATTTAGGATCTGATTCTATCTTCTAATCAATTTTTTGTTTGTTTGTTTGTTTTGCATTTAGCTGGCCAGGGCTGAAATCAATGATCTCTGTGATCATTACCATTTGTGATCATATTTAACACAGTTGTGATACCTGTGCGAGCGGGTTTTTATGTTTGCTGACATTGCTGTACGGTCCCAGCATGTATGTGCCTGACAGCTGAGCGGGAGATACACATCCTTAACTGCATGTAACACTGTTGGCTTGAAGCCCAGGTGCATCCTTGGCAGCGACCCCTGTTAAAGGCTTCTGAGAGACGTTTTGGTGTGCAGAAAGGAATGCAAACACAGTACTCTGAGAGAGTTTTTGCCAGCATGGACTCAAATGTCCTAATTTTCCATCCAGTGATGTTTTTTCCCTCTCCTATTTTTGCAACATTAAAAAAAAAAAACCCAACAAAAACCCATCATTCCTTGAGCTGCTTTTCTCTCTCTGTGGATGAGCCACAGGTCAGTGGAATTTTAATGCTGGTTTTGTAGACAGCGTTCTACAAAATTTGTGGAATGTTAGTCACTAGTGCCACTGAAGAAGGTGGTGAGGATGAGATAGGCAGGACAATCTATGGTATTAAAGGCAGGCGTAAACAGATGATTGAGGGCCTAGAAATTGCAGGCATTCCTTGAACACCTGCCTGCATGTGGTAGGGTCCTGTGTGCGGGCCTAAGAAATACATACCAACTTCTATATGGCTCTGGGATGGTGACCAGTGGTGGCAGAAATTTCAGCTAAGGGCGTTAGTTACAGTGTCTGTCTGTGGAAATTATAACTCGGGGCAATGAGCAGGAAACAGCAGAAGGGTTTGAAGCAGTGGATTTCCAGCTAGGGGTAAGTCAAGGAAAGTGCAGTATTTTTCCAAAAGCTGCCAGAGGGCTTTTGGCAGTGGTGGGGCATCGCCTCCAAAAGGGATTCAAAACAATTGCACCACATCTTTGCTCCCCTGGCTCCTGAAAGCTCCTGTCTGAGCTGGTACACGATGAATGGGGAATATGATTCTGGTAGATTAGAAGGATGTTGCGTAGGCTGGAGCTCAGATAGGTAAATATTTCTGTGGTAGCTACATGTGTATTTATAGTCTTTGTAAAGCACCAGCGAACCATTTTCTCACAGAATAATAGAATACTGTCAAAGAATTACCTGCTGATTGTAAACAGTCAGAAGCAAGGGTAAGACATGGTAGTGAAGCATCAGGATGTGATAATTACTGGGGTTATTTTTTTGTGTTGTTTTGGGCAGTGTGTGCAAAAGATTGTCTGATATTGGGGTGAGAGGTCATTTTTCAGTATGTACCATGGCTAAGAAATGTTCTTTGAATCCCAATAATTATATTGTGAGTGGAAAAAAGAAAATCAACACTTGCAGCATTGCATTAGTTACATATGTATTCTTCAGTGCGGTCATAGATTTCACAGGTATGCAATGAAATATTGCTATGCTTATACTTGAAGTTGGATATGTCATGTATACGTCATGAAAATGAGGAGGCCTTTAGCTGATTTGTTTCATAATAGTTGGCAGTATCTGGAGTTGTTGTCTAAGAAGTTGCATACTTCTTAGTGTACTCATCTCTTAAATTGCTTCTTCTGAAATATATTGTCTTCTGCAGTCCTTTGGGTAAACCTCCCTGCAGTCTGTATTCCTTTGGAACCTGGAGATAGGGGGGAAAAAAAAAGTGAGAATTGTATTTTCGTGTGCTATTTCTTTGATTCCTGAGCTGGATCAATCTTTAGGTGTGTAGCTATCAAAGACATTTCAGTTGAGGAACATGGTTTAAAAACATAAGCAAACAAAGACCAAAGGAAAGCAGAGAAAGAGATTTTTTCAGTGAGTACGGTAAGCTAAATGTCAAAACTCCCTACCTTTCTCTATCTGAGGTCTTTTGTAAAATATGAAGCAAGGTTTATTTTGGGAAACAAACCAGCTGTGCAGCTGTGGGTACAAGGCGTTGCATGAGATTCTTTCTAAAGCCTCTCATTTCAAGGTGAGGCAAAGCCAGTATAGTGTGAGATAAGAGGTGTGAAGTGAATGATGCTTAGCTTATTACAAAAAACAGTGGTTTTGGTTGATATGACGCTCCTGAGGGTGTGACAGATCCAGAGAAGGCAGATGCTCCGGGTGGCTGAGGTTACCCTGCTCCATTTGCTGCCAAGCTGTTTTCAGCATTTGCCTCAGTGGTGCTTATTGCAAAATGGCAAGGGGTGATATCTTAATGTGATAGAAGAAACAAAGCTGTCATTTGTAAAGATATCAGGGAATAGATCAAAGAGTACCTACTAGAAAAATCTGATTAAGACCGTCTCCGAGGATCAAGGGGACATCTGTCTGCAAATCAACAAATTTTTCTCAGTGGAAGAAAAAAGTTGTACTGTCTAACACTGCCAAGCCAAAGAAAAGTGAAATCTCCCAGACCAAGAACAACATTCATCCCCACAGCTGACCATAGCACGAGAAGGCTGGACTCGTTTTTGTAGTGCTTACACTGTCTCATGTACTGTAAAAGTTTAGTTTTAAAAGAAAGGAAAAGCACTAAGTGGACACTGGGTTTGTTTTTGGTTTTTTGCAAGGAGTATTCTTATGTTGCTGTATAGTTTTTGTTATGTTCAGGTGTCTGGATCTATATTTTTTCTTTGTTTGTAAAGAAAGGAATATTTGCTATATTAATCTTCTATGTAGCTGAGATGATATCTTGACATGCCAGCTAAAAAATAGTTCTAATAGTCTAATGTTTTATTATTTGTATGACTTGTGGTCATAAAATCTCTTTCATATTCTCCTGACTTTGTGAGGGACATAGTTGTTGGGGGCGGGGGGGGGTTAAGTCACATAAAATTGCTTGGTGGGTTGTTCCCCCCCACCCCCACCCCCTTTGGTCCCCAAAGCTTGCACTTGGAAATTGGGTATTATATTGCTGATCCTGGCTGGGAAAAGCTTGCACTTGGAAATTGGGTATTATTACATTGCTGATCCTGGCTGGGATCATGCTTGCTTTTCTATGTTCCTTCAATTTGAATTTCTCCATGCAAATTTCCCTTTATTCACCCTCACCAATGTCTGTATGCCAGCTGGACGTGTCAGGTATTACTGAAGGATAGAGTTTTATCTATATAAGAGAAAGACAAGATTTAGCCAGTTGACATTTAATTTAGATTCATGCAAAACAATGTAATCAAGAGGTAATTTCTGTTGATGAAACTTTATAGTGCACATAAGATCCAAACCCAGATTATAAAATCTTTATTCTCTTGCCTTAAACATTAAGAAAAATACCTTTAGATAGTGTCTTGGCATGCCACCTTTCTTTGTGTTTCAGTTCCTATTCTGGATGTTCTTGGATTAGTATCTTGTGAAGACCCACTTATAGAAGTTATCATAGAGCTTACGAAAATAGCTGCTATGTTTTATTATTCCTTAGTACCTTAGTAGCGAAGTGAAAATACATGTGGTATTTAAAGAAATGAATGGATGTGACTTCATGAAGTCAGTGGCTTTGCATTGTCCTTTTGTAATGGAGCAATAGATTGACTCCATTACGAAGTCTTTCTTGCTGAAAAGCAGACAATGAAAGATCTAAAAAGGCAATGACAGTAAGTGCTTTGGAAGGGAAGGAAAAGAGCGGGAAAATTTAGGAGGAGATTTCTGACTCACCTAGACCTTCAGTTGATAAAGAAGCAGTTAACAGAAGGAGAAACTCCAAACAAAATGATGCCATCTCCTTTAGATTCAGGTACCCTGCCAAAGTGTTGAATAGTAACCTGTGTTCAGTCTCTTAAAAAGCTGTTAGCAATTGTCTTGAAATCAGAGATGAGTGGTCCTGGTAGCGGTATGGGGTGACCTGAGTGTATTTATATTAAAAATTTACTTTTTGATGTGGTGAAGACTAATACACATAGCTTTCATAGAACCATCTGAAAGCCGTGTGACTCTTTAGTGCATCAGAATTTAGTGATTGATTCCATCAAGTTCTACATGAGAAACATCCTCTGCCACAGTTGGGTTGAACTTTCAAAAGAACAAGGCTGCATAAGCTCTGTGAAGTTTAAGAAAATTCAAGAGTTTTAAGAGCACCATTCAGATGAATGCTTACATGAGCTATACCAGTTGGAGTGTCTCTGCAAGACAAGTCCTTCCCCCAAGCATGTTCTGTGAGCCCCCACGTGTCCCCATTCCTATGTCACTAGCTGCATGTGGCAACCAGCGGAGCCAGCCAGCCGTTGTCTGGCTTGGAGTAACATCCAGAGCAAGGTGAAGGGGGAAGTAAAGAGATAGTCCTTCTGTTTCCCTGGGGCTGGGCTGGCTGCACACCCTGCTCCTCAGGGAGCCTCTCAGCAAACACAACACTCCTGGAGTTGCGCTTTACACTACTTGAGCACTGTCACACAGCGGCATACCTTCGTGAAGGAGAACTTGTCTTTCGGTGGTAGAGAGATGCCTGTCAAAAGGATACGGTGTGTTTCCTCAGGTTGAATGTAACTGTGCAAATAGAGGGATGCTCATATGGTTTGTTTCCATCATGTGCCTGGAAGATGCAGAGCACAGTGCGTGGGGGGAAGGCGGTATTCACAGGCAAAAAGGAGGTGCCTGTCTTTCCTAGGTGGGAGAAGAGCATGCTGTAAGGAGTATAGGCTATTCTAGCTAAACGGGTAAAAAAATGTTACGGCCTCTCTTTGCCCTCTACTTAGCACCTGGAAATCGCTGGGGGAAAGGGAGGGAGGTTTGTTCCTGTTTTCTTTGTTTGTTTTGGCTGCTGCTAAACACAGAGTGTTAGATGTTTATTCATCCATAAGTTCTAATTATGTACTACAGGAGGAACATCATGTTTAGAAAAAGACAGGTAAACTAAGCAGTAGCAGGCTCCTAAGCTTTAAATATCGAAGCCCCATATTCCCTCTGAACTTCCTACAGCCCTCGGCCTATATAGCCAAATTTTGTGCAAAAGCCTTGCTCAAACTGAGGCGTTGGAATTCGTTCCCTGCTGGAGGCCATGTTGCAGTGGCCCTTTCTTGAAGTGCTCGGTCCCTGACTTAGCGTTCATCCAGTTTACCACCAGGAACATCTCCCACACCTTCTGTGCAGTCATATCTGCTTCAGTTTCCTCTTGGATTGGAGGACCCAGGCAGTGGGATTTAAATTTGTTTCAAGTGACAGAATCACCATTGAATATATTAAAGAAGACAGAGAATTACAAAGCACTCAAAAATGTGAGCAAATATTTATATTTGAGCAAATAGATATATATTAATGAAATTTCCATTTTGCAACTAAGAAGTTTTCATATATGAAGCATTTCTTGTGATGTGAGCTGTACAGAAAAGACAGTTGCTTTAAAATACCTGCTTCATGATGAATTAAATACAAATCGTGTCTCATTTTACTATGGTTAATTAAAAAAACCCCAACAAGTCTGCTTTGAGTGCAATCCAGTAATGCTAATTTTATAACCTAGTTTGTCAGGACATTCTGCCCCGCTCTTTTGGTTCTTCTAGGCAGATGCCTACGTCAGTGAAAAACAGAATAATTCTAAGGAGAAACACCAGAATAGGTAGTGGACTAACTAAATATTAAATAAAAATTACCTCAGTCTGTCCAACTACAGGCAGTATTTAGGGGACATTACTGAGTTTAATAAGCTCTTTGCCACCTCACTTTTTCTTATTAAGAGCCTGCCCTGGACTGGAGAATCAACCATGAATATTTAAATTTGCTGATAACCTAGAAATGTAACTCGAGATGTGCAGGGCAGGCGCAGAGAGGTACTTAAATTTTTTAAGACAGAAATCCTCTTGGCTTCAGTGGGAGTTTCACCTGAGTGGAAGCCTTAGGATCTGGTGCAATTGAATTAGGTGAAATGAAAAGTACATGGCTCTAGTGAAATAAAAGAGCATTTAGAGTGGGATTTTTATGTCGAACAAGCTGTGTTAGTTGCAGTTACCAATGATAAATGTGCCACCTCTAACTCATTGATCTATGGTACAAATATAACTAGCTAATCTATGAGTAAGATCCCATTCAAATGGGGTAGAGAATTTAGTCTCTTTAGAAAATTTGTACAACCCTGAGAGTTTTACTATGAAGAGCCACGTTTCTGCTGAAGTTTAATACAGTGAATGCTAACATATTTAATGAGTGATCTCACTGAAGTTAATCAAGGTGTAGCGAGAGAAAATGTGCCTCAGTCATCAGAACCAGCATCAGAAAACAATTTCTTTTGAGAAATAATGTGACAAGTGAAAGGAATGCAGCAAAACAACATGTTGATGTTCTAGAGGTATTGCGTATTTGATTCTGACAAAAAGTCAGTTTTCTTGCATTTTTTCTTCTTTAAGATTTTTTTCCCCTGAAAAATTATGGTATGAGAAGAACACTTTAAGCTGATGGAAGTGATGCAACAGGGGAAAAAAAGTAGGTGTAACCAGCGAGCTCTTTTCCCACGTTGATAGGAATTCACCACCACAAAAGCAATAGCCACCTCCACTTGCTTTCATTGGGCTGACATTCAGAGGAAGAGATCATGTCCCCATTCATAAAATCCTTGGAAGGCAAATAAAACGGCATAAATCACTTCCTCTTACATGACTTTTGTAGATTGCAGCTTATGTACAATGAGGATAACTAATCCAATTATTTTGCTTTAGGAGTCAGAGTGAAAATGTGAGTTAAACCCTTGTTGAAGGGAGTATCATCCTTTCTTTATTAACTGAGGTAGCCTCTCTAACATCCACAATTACGTTGAATTTCAGTCCTTCTGAGTATCTGTTTTTGTAAGAGTAACACCCGTGGTTTTCAACAGTCTGCTCCAGGAAGACTGCAGAAGTGGGTTGTTGTTATGCAACACTACAGTGAAGAAATGCCTACAACAGAAGGAGGTGGCTCTTTGCAAAACCTGCTGAATTAAAATCCGCGTGTGGACTCAAGAAAACAAGTCTGTATTCTTTAGGACTGTACTCCTGTGTATGTACAGAGAAGAGAAGAAATAGGAAGTTTTGCTGATATGGAACCTTACAAACTTTCTTATCCCCTTCCAAGGCTTTTTTTGTATCAGGTGAAACATTTTTATCATCCGTAGCCTGTTTGATAGCGATGTGTCTGTTCTGCTGCAGAAAGTACCTGATGTACCTAAAGACTCCTCTTCACAGGGGACTTTTTTATGGATAATCCAGCATATCATGCCTGGTGAAATACCAAAAAACCCAATAGAGTAATACCTGTTGGGTGTGAAAAAGGCCTATGAATCCAGCTCCTAGAAAGTGTGGCATTAAAGCCTATTCCAGATTCAGAGCTCACTAACTCGCTGTGCAGATTCCTATTGCTTTTGTTAGGCTTTTGTTCGATGCCTGTAGTCGCAGAGAAAGAATATGCAAGATGTTAAAATAATACTGTGCTTAATGTAAGGTACATATGAAGCACAAAAGTAACTTGGATTGTTCTGGTTGAATGTTTTCTTTGCTAGTTCCCTTATGATTGAAGTAGCTTTAAAATAACAGTCATACTCAACCTTCAGGAACTACACGTCAAAGTTATTTTCAAACTTTTTATAAAGTTATGATAAAAATCTGTTCAGTCTTTCACACTTGCAGAAATAGAGTTCTTTCTAAATACATCAATCATTTTTTTTTGCTTTTAAAAAGAGAATCTCTGATTTAGCAACTTAGGCAGTTCAATACCTGGAGTTTTCTACTACTTAAGCTGTGTAACATCTGAATTATTTCTTTCAACCTGTAATATCTACTAAGTAGATCCGTCATTTCAGAGACAAACATAAATGGTGGAGTTTTTACGTGAAAGAATGAAATCCCCTTTCTTATTTGATTTTTTTTTTTTTTTTTTTCCCCTGAAGAGACATTCTCTGTATGCTGGCAATCTAATCTTTGGAATGGTACTCATTTATCATTTGAATGAGACATGAAATAAAAGTCCTAAACACTTCTGGTCATTAAGGATCCAGTTGAACCTGTATCCTATTTCAGCTCAGGTAATTACATTCTGCCTTCTTTAGCAATGTCAGTCAGAGAAATTACTCATTTGAAATAGCTGTCTAGCTAGCGTGGAGTGGCACCCATGCCTTAACTTCATAGATGGCTACATTTCTGTGATAGGTTGCAGATCATAGAATCATAGAATCATTAAGGTTGGAAGAGACCTCTAAGATCATCGAGTCCAACCGTCAGCCCAACACCACCATGCCCACTAAACCATGTCTCTAAGCGCCTCATCTACCCGTCTTTTAAATACCTCCAGGGATGGTGACTCAACCACTT
>NW_008824186.1:6288876-6319659 GCF_000699105.1 Pygoscelis adeliae | reverse complement strand
TCCAGCTCAGGGGGCCGAGTACCCTGAGGATAACTGGTCTGCCTGTTAAAGACTGAGGCAAAGAAGGCATTAAGTACCTCAGCCTTTTCCTCATCCTCGGTGACAATGTTCCCCCCCGCATCCAATAAAGGATGGAGATTCTCCTTGGCTCTCTTCTTGTCATTAATGTATTTGTAAAAACTTTTTTTGTTGTCTTTAACGACAGCGGCCAGGTTGCGTTCTAGCTGGGCTTTTGCCTTTCTCATTTCCTCTCTGCACGACCTAACGAGATCCCTGTACTCTTCTTGAGTCGCCTGCCCCTTCTTCCACAAGCGGTAAACTCTCCTTTTTTTCCTGAGTCCCAGCAAAAGCTCCCCGTTCAGCCAGGCCGGTCGTCTTCTCCGCCCGTTCTTCTTGCGGCGTACAGGGACAGCCTGCTCCTGCTTCTTTAAGACTTCCTTCTTGAAGATCGTCCAGCCTTCCTGGACCCCTTTGCCCTTCAGGACCATCTCCCAAGGGACTCTCTCAACCAGTGTCCTGAACAGGCCAAAGTCCGCCCTCCGGAAGTCCATGGTAGCAATTTTGCTGCCTCCCCTCCTTACTTCACCGAGAATTGAGAATTCTACCATTTCATGGTCGCTAAGCCCAAGACGGCCTCCGACCACCACATCTCCCACCAGTCCTTCTCTGTTTGTGAACAGCAGGTCGAGCGAGGCACCTGCCCTGGTAGGCTCACTTAGCAGCTGTGTCAGGAAGTTGTCTTCCACACACTCCAGGAACCTCCTAGACTGCTTCCTCTCTGCCGTGTTGTATTTCCAGCAGATGTCCGGGAAGTTGAAGTCCCCCACGAGAACAAGGGCTAGTGATCGAGACACCTCTGCCAGCCGCTTGTAGAACGCTTCATCGGCCTCTTCATCCTGGTTGGGTGGTCTATAACAGACTCCCAGCAGGATATCTGCCTCATTGGCCTTCCCCCTCATCCTTACCCATAAACACTCAACCGTATCATCATCACAATCCTTACAGCTTTTGATGGTAATTACATGGTTTTAAATATGAATGACTCTTATTAGAGTACAAGTGTGTAGGCGTGTGAGGGTGAGCTCAGCTCATCCACTGGCCTTCTCATCGCACTCTCTTGGAAGTAGTGATACCTCCCATCTGGACAGCAGAGTTCACCGAGGCCAGTTAGAGGTTTTTGCA
Organism: Pygoscelis adeliae; assembly: GCF_000699105.1. Classification (NCBI taxonomy): domain Eukaryota; kingdom Metazoa; phylum Chordata; class Aves; order Sphenisciformes; family Spheniscidae; genus Pygoscelis; species Pygoscelis adeliae. Next base: position 6,318,477 of record NW_008824186.1, on the reverse strand, counting down.
CACCTACTGCATCTTCTTCTTGTAAGCTGGTAGGCAGTGGGGCTCTTTGAGCTGAGAAAAGCAGAGGGACGCTTGAACTCTGCTTAGGATCCCATGCATCACCCTCGTGTGTGCTGCATTCACCCAGCTTCTTTATAACAGACTACTGGTTTATTGCCAGCTTGGCCTGTAGGTATTCCTCAGTTTAAGAGAGATTAAATAGATTGTTCTCATTTCCAAGATAGTTTTTTAACAAGTAGCCAGGATGGGTCTGTCCTTCCTTTTGCAGTTGAGCCACTGACCTTGAAAACCAATGAAAGTTTTCAGGCTCAGAGTGAAATAGCTTCGTAGCCATTAGGAGAAGGTTGGTTCTTTTCTTGAGTGTTACCAAAATATTGAAACTGGTCTGCTGTTGATCAGTCAGAAGGTGTGGCCAGTGCCTGTATTTTACTTGCTTATGTGACCAGTTATGAAGACTGAATTCCTATGAAGAGATGTTTTATGAAGATCCCCTAGGTTCCCATTTGATGCTTTGGAGCACAGATGGTACTACAGTATGGGAGAGATGTTCAGCTATCGGTAATGGTTTGTGTGTGGAAAAAATTGTCTCTGGCAATTCTTTGTGATTACGTTTCCTAGAAAGAGACTGAGTGGTTTCTCTGGTTTTGTTTTGTTTGTTTGTTTTTTTCACTTTACCATGGACCAAGTAAAGAATGTCCCATGAGCTGTGTCAGCCCCTGCAGAAAGTAAGTTGAGTAGTGTGACAGGACAGTTCCTTTTTTTTCTGCCAAATACTCATTCTGTCCCTTTCTACAACAGCTGTCCTGTCCACCTCTTGTGACAACCCTAGCTCTGGGAAGCCTATCAGTCTGTCCAAAATGAATTAAAAATAGGGGAAAAACCCGCTCTGCATACCACAAGGGATTTTTGTTTTGTGTCTGTTACAACCCAGGCAGATTGCAAATCCTACAGTTAATGGAAACAGCTTTTTGGGATGGGACTTTCACTGCCTGCTAAAGCCTGTCTTTCTGTCCCCCACCTTTAATTGTTTTGTTTCTCACCCTTGGAATGTCCAGCACAGAATTTTTCAATTCTTTTCGTTAACTGCGTGGAGAAAGTAGAGACTTAATTCATACCTCAGAAATTTTTTTCCATTTTATCTTCTGAAATCTTGTTTCTCTTCCAACTTTTAGAGAGTTCACAGCTGATGCAGTGTTTGAGATGTGTGTGCTGATAGCAGTAATAACTCCCTCAGCGGTCCCATTAATCATTTATAAGCTAGGGAGTCAGATACAGTGTGATAATGCCTAGCTATTCCTAAGGCCTCCCTTTTGAGATGACTGAGTCATACGTTTCTTTTTGAAGAGAGCTTTGGTTTATTCTTTTTTTCTATCTCCCCTCCCCCCATCTTTTCTCAGCAGGCTTTGTTAGGTGTAGTCATTACTGAACAAGATGAAAGAAAGTTGCATGTATAGATGGATGGTGGTAGGTCACTGAGGATACAGAATCTGATCAATAACGACCAGAATTTACTGATATCTCATGTCTGTCTGACTGATTTGACTGTGGGCGATTTTTTTCAGATTCCTCCATGATACATAGTTTACAAGTGTAAGAAGAATTAAATATAAAATTACACAAGAGGGAGGTAGTCCACTACTCACTTGTCCAGCCTTGTTAGTCAATTTGCTGAACAGTTTCAACAGTGAACTCATTCACTGTGAAAATAAATTGCAATAGCTTCTTTGGAGGAAATTCTTCCAGGGGGAAGGAACATCCAAAATGGGAAATGTAATACCTTTAATATTGCTACTGTATTGACTCTTGTGGAAAAGTGGAGGATGCCTCACTTTATTGCATTTAATGTGATATTTTTCATGAATGCTAAATTCAGTTTAGCTGAAGAAACTTACACATAGTATATTCACATTTCTAGATTTCATGTTTCACTCTTTACATTACTGTATATTAAACGCCAGACTTAAAAGGGCATAGACAGTTTTTCTAAGCCAAATTGAGAAATAAAATTAGGAAAGAATTCAGGGAAGAATTTTGTGTCAATCAAAGCTAAAAATGACAAATTTCATAAGCTGCCTCTATGAGCAACAACAAATTTCAGTTTTCTGCTGAAGGAAAGATAGTATGAAGATAGATAGACATGAAGAAAAGGGTCAAACCAAACTAGGAAGTAACTCCTTAATTTTTTTCTTTTCCCTATTAGAATATATCACTTTTGAGTATAAATGAAACACGATACCTAAGCTGAAGGGCTGACCATATCTGAACCATAATGTAAAACCCAAAATACTTTGTGAAGATATAAAGCCTTACAGGCTTTCCGGTTTCCATAACCTTTTGGTTTATGCTGTCAGTTGTACTGAAACAGGCTGAGAATCTTGACCTATTAAATTTGGCGAAGAGAGATTTTATAAAAACCTAATTTATCTGATGGAGTCATAAAAGGCTTTGTCAGTCTTTACCCCGCTGAGTTGTCTTATACTATGAGTAGTCATATTGATTTCAGTTGTCTAGTAATGATGTAAAGTACAGCTCAGTGTAAGAGCAGGTGGCTGAAAATGCTAGCCAAGGATAAATTAATCCAAAAAGCATAATTAATAGAAGGCATATAAAGTGGTAATATGTATTCGTAACAACATTTTGAAAGTAACATTTTATTCAGAATATCTGAGTCATTTATCTGACATCATAAACATCAAGCTTTATAAACATTGGGGTATTCCGTAAGGGTGTGGTTTGTCTGTTTTTGGTTTGTTTTTTTTTTTTTTAACAATTTGTATAACAGTTAAGAATTATACTTGGCTCCTTCCCAGGTCAGTAGATGATTCTGAATTTCTGGACTCAAGATGAAGCTGTGTTTGATCCTCAAAGTTCAAATTCTTCTAGTGAATGAGTAAGCACCGGCTGGAACTAGGAGGCACTGAATACCTTTTTTTCATGGCTCTGAAGATTTTGGCTGGATGAATTTTAATCTTTACAAGAGAAAAACTTGTATTAGCGTACAGTGTTGTAAAGTGTTTAAGGTGGAGATGTAAAGAGAGAATGAATGCCCTGTAATGTTGGCTTTCTGACAGATCACGCGTGCGCAGAAAAGAAGTTATGCTTATTGAGGAATGTAAGCACAGAAGCAAAACCTAAGAATGGAGGATCTAATTCCAGTCTTTCTGTCTTGTGTATGTTATATATATTGGCACATTATGTGAATATTTGTACTGTTGGGAATGCTGCCACAAGTAAGGCGGCAGAAGCTTACTTAGCACAGAGCATCTTTTCTCTAGATTACGTAGAAAAGCGTACTGTCTTTAAGCATGTTTGGAGTGTTATTAGTTTATTTTTACAGCATAGAAGGAGGATAGAAGAAGGTGTGTGGGGGGGAACCCCTTAACATTCCTGAAAGTTCATAGTGGAGTTAGCGTAGAACGTAAGCGCATTGCATCAGATATGACTATATAGTCTGTTTATAATACCATTTAGGGACTATAAACAAGAAAAATTATATTGACAAGTTATATATTTCAAGCAGACTTTAGCAGTAGATTGCAATTTTGAGCAGGTTGGCCATAAGGATGTAACTTGATTGTCATGTTGTTAATTTAAAACAGCATCTTCTTTGTTGTACCATATAAAATAGCACTAATATGAGGGACCATGGCAATTTATGGCCATAGAGATTATAAGATCTCTTTGGAAAAAACTGTAAATGAATTTGCCATATAAAAAGGTTGGTGATCATAGTTGTTTATCGGTCTTAAAAATCACCTATTTTATAAAATTCCCTGCAGCTGTTCTTGTAAGACACCAGGCACACACATTGCACGGCAAGGGAAGAGCAAAGACCTGGTATAAAGTCATCACAAGTCTTGGGTTCCCTTCCACGAGTAAAGATCCTGAGAATTTGGTGAGGTCATCTTCAAGGACACAGCTGTCTTAAGACAGCCAGACAGAAGATTTTCTTTTTCTTTGGGTTTTTAAAAGCCAAGGTACAGCCTCCTTAAAAGACAAGTTTATACTGGAAAGATGAATTGATTACTCTGCTATTAAGGGCTGACTTGGCTGTACATGGTTCCTCCTACTTTCAGAAAGAAAATCACAAGCAACCCCTTTAGTTGCACCTATATATTTTGTGGATATGTAATGTATGTATAATACAGCTTGTATGTGACTGAAGTGATGCGTCTTTTAAGACCTCCTGAGAAAGGAGTGCAAAAATTGCTTGTAAATGTTGGCAGATAATCACAGTATTCATGAATTCTCATTTATTTTTCTTTTACTTCCCTCTCAAAAATACCCAGTGTTGTTGTGAGCATTCTGTTACTTCCAGAAATTAATTTGAAAGTGCGATAATCTAATCTAAATTCAGTGTAAATATAAATACTGCTAAAATATGTTTTCAAGACTAATGTAGGATTCTATGTGTACTATGGGGTGTAGGTCATTGTTTGTTTTCAGAAAACAAGGATTTCTGTGTCTAAGTTGTACATTACTAATTCTAAACCATAATTTATGATTTTTCTGTACATTTGCTCTATGGAGATCAGTACAAACAAAATACTACATAGTTAACACTTCTGATGTATTTTTCCTGTGTTTTCTAATAATCTATATCTGTGCTGAAACAACATATCCTAGATCTGTAGAATTAGGCAGGTGAGTCTGGCTAGCCTTGGTGGGGAGGGATTCTTATATAGCAGTGAAGAAGTGGAATGAAAATCGTATTTTGATTATTCTAGTTCTGGATTTTATCTGTGGTATAGCTTTGCGCACGTATATACATTTAGCATGGCTGAGGTGGGAGAGGGTGCCTGACAAAGGACATAAGGGCTGCACCATCAAGTAAAAATAAGCGAGGAAACGAGAACTCATGGCATTTTTCATCTGGTCGTTCTGTATGCATTGGTGTCAGAGGCAGCACCATTAGTTGCAACATCGGTGTCATGATTTTTCCCAGACCTGTGGCATTTTCCCAAAATGTTGTTTCTTTAATAGCACCGCCATAGCTGTAAAGTCAGCTCCACAAGAAAACAACGTGCTGATATGGTGCAAAACAGTTTCTAGTTATCTATTTAACCTTCTCTCCATGATTTATTATTTTACCCAGATGGGGATAATGAGAATGTAAAATCCCTTTAGATGATTTTATGAATGGCTAAATATGTGTGTTGGGTAGGCTTACATTAGAAAGAACTGTGAATTCCTTTTCTTTGGAGCTGAGGAGGGTGTCTGCAATGCTTGAAGAATAGTAACTGAGTGGTGAAAAAAATTAAAATGCTCTTGAATTTTTTTTTTTTTTTTTAACTTTTGCCTCTTTGGTTAGATGGATTATGTGGTCATGTGGGTAGATAATGTAGCATAGATAATTCTATCCTTGTGGTGCTTCATAGATCAAGCTTTTGATTTCATTGTTCGTTTGCTCTGAGCAGTGATATTGAGGGTATTGCAGCATTTAGACGTGAGGATTTCTAAAATGATGTGCTGCAAATTTGGCTTCAGACTGTAAACATGTAATGTGAATGTGTAAGAATTACCAAGTGAATAATACTATGAAAATATTTTGGATTTAAAAAACCCCAAACAATCCATATATTAGACTTCTTACTGTAATTTAGAATTCAGTATAAACCCCAGCTTATTAATATTTAAAAGGAGAATCTTTTCTCTAAAATCAATGAGTAGATGTAATTATTTGTTTTAGCAAAGAGGTTTAAAAATGAGAAATTGTCTACTGGTGTGGAATTGTCCTAATGCTGCTGGCTATGAATATATTATAGAACTGTATCTTTATAGAAAACATTTCCACCCTGTCATCTTCATTTAATACAATCATTTTCTGCTTTATTCATTTCACCTGGGTTAAATTTTGTTTAAGCTGTAATGCAATTTATGTTATTGAATAAGATTCTCATAGGTCCCTCACTCTGAGAGATAGATATAGCACTAGCCTGCAACTCGCCTTCGTTTTTGGTGTCTTTATTACTGAAATCTGCTTACATCAGAAGTATATAAATAATGAAGCTGGCAAGAATTTAATATCATGGAAAATAATCTCAGAACAAAAGCCACTAATTTTGTGCGTGTATATCTTTGTGTCACTTTTTAGGCCCTTGTATTACACTACCCATGTTACTTGTTTGCACTAAAACCAGGAGAGGAATATTTTGCTGAAGATATTTGCAATGAGTGTTCAAGGTTTGAAAATTAAAAGAATGTGATTTCCTTTGATTAGCCTTTTCATTAACTTCAAGCTGTTTTGGCAGACTTTCTTACTCAACGTAATTTGCTCTTGACATATATTAGTATTAAATCCTGTTTTTTAATGCTATATATTGTTTCTAATATTAAACTATATTGTATAATTGACTTTCAAGACTTCTGAAAAGAATACATGTTTTGCACAGAAAGCAATATAGTCTTGCAACCCAAAATTTTTATGAGGGAAAAAAACACTTTGTTTTACAGCTCTTATTTCAGAGAATGCAGGCAGTTGCCTAGATTTATTTTCTTTATTCTTTGGTATTCTGGAGACTTCTGTTTTACCGTTTTGAGTAGATCTGAAGTTTCTGATGGCAGAGTACCCGTAGAAAGGGTTAGGACTCAATGTAATGCACCCAAGTGGCAGGTAAACGTCCTGCATACGGTTCTTGTTACTTGAGCCATCTGACTTCCTTGATGCTCTTTCATGCCACATTTTGTACGGGTTGTTTTTGTCTGCTGGGGACGAAGGCTGGCTGTGGCTTGCCCATACACTGCTCAGTGTGACCTGTCTGAAGCAAGGCTTGATTATATGTCTCTGTTCAAAAGGGGAGGAATTTTAAATGGCCAGTCCACAGAGGGTGGAACGAGCTGTCAGATTATGAACATAATGATTTTTAACTTCTCTCCAAAAGAAAACTCTTGTGATGATTTTGTGACCTCTTGTTTTGACCATACTGGTAGGGAAGTGTCTTCATTGGTTGTTCAATTAGTCTGATATAACAGGTAGATGAGTAATACTGCGTTAAGGGCGGTAAAATTCAGACGTGTTCATTGTTGCCCCTTATGTTCATTGAGGCCCGTTATTATCTGGTCTGGGTTTTGTGTGTGTAAGCGAGATATAATGGAGATAAAAACAGAGAAGTGTCCTCATACAGAGTAGCAGTGAAAGTGCTAGAGTGTTTTCTTGAAATTGAAACTGTCGGACATATTTCTCCCAACAACGTGTACTGCTTTCTAACCCCTATTTCATTGTGTGAAAGATAGATGTTAGTATCGGTTCTTAACTTACAACAGGATGCCTTGAGGAAGAAAGTATAGGAGATGTATCGGTGGTTTGACTGCTGGAAGTCTGAGCAAGAGCTGTTTGAAACTGTCCTCGCAGTTTCGATTCTTTGAAATCAGATTGTTCACCTCCATGAGTACTATGGAAGCTACTCCTCTAAAATCATCATTTGTCTGCTACAAAAGCCAAGCAAAATGAAGAACTGTCGTACCCCACATGTGATATTTCTTTTCTTGGCTTCCAATTAAACTCATTCAACTTCATACATTTAGCTCCTTTATTGATTTTTTTTTTTTTTTTGTTAGATTGAAAGAAAAACAATGCTGAAACACGGATTATACAAAACCCTTTGATATGAGCTATAAACTATAATTGTTCTTTCTTCTTTGCCTCCCCCTCCTTTCCTCTCTGAGTATAAGATGAAAAATGGTCCCATAATTGAAAAGAGACTGTGCAATTTGCTTTGTCAACAAAGGTCTCTTAACTCCTATCTCTGTTTCTTCCTACTGCAAACTTTTGTGTTAGATTTTGCAGGGCATATCTGGAAATAGAGCATCTCATAAATCTGATGGCAGTTAGCTTCTCTGTGAGAGTGTGGTGTTCGTGCCACTGAGAATTGTGAATTTCATGTCTGCTGTTGTTTGAAATTGTTCTTTTTACTGAAAGGAGGTTGTTAGTAGGGTTGGACGAGGCTCTTCACAGTACTGACGAGAACGTGATCTTCATTGTGGCTCACACTTCTGCGGGCTGTTGTCTCGGTGCGAAAAGGCTGATTTGCCCAGAGTGGAAAGAAGAGAGATGCTTTCTCCAGGTTTAGAAAAGAGGATTGGATGTGTTGGCGTGTAACTGATAAAAGGAGGCAGCCTCATCAGTTTTAAGCGCTCTGTGATTGTCAACTGTAGTGGAGCCTGCTTGGATCTGGATTAAGAATGTTGCGATGATGACTCTTATTTACTGATCTTTTTGCTTGATTTTATGTGTGCTTCATTCTTGGTGAGCCAGGGCATTTGAGCTATTTCTGATTCTCTTAGCCATTTCCTCTGCCCTTGACTGTTGTTGTTAATCTCGGCAGCTAAACAGTGGATTTCTTTGGCATTTGTCTTACCTTACAGAATCAAAATAGGAGAAAGAGAAAAAAGGGAGGGAGACCTTAACTATTTTTAACTTCAACAGACAGCTGAACTGGAGGCTTAGATTGTTCCAAATCCGTATAACGGTCAGGGAATGCTACATGCACTTCAACAAATACTAATTACATATGATCCTCCATGTGTTTTTGTATGTCTGTTCTTAAAATGTGGTGAGTAGTCTGTTTGTGGAAGGGTGGGAAGAGGCCGCTTTGTGAAGACAGCTTCTTGTGCTGTGTGATGAAAATAAATTATGGCTCTTTTCGGCTTGAGGTACACATTATTTTGGTCACTCATAGATCTCTGCTGCTCAAGCACACTGGGAAACAAATGCATTTCTTCTATAAGAAAATAAAACCCAGAGTTTGTTTCCTCAAAGCTTGTTTGGATCCTCAGCTGAAAACAAGATTATTGTCTGTTTCCCTGGCTGCCCCAGGTTGTCTGTTGATCTTTCCTCATCTGGTCTGAGACCATGTAACAGAGAAATAATGAAAAAGGATGGCCATATCAAGGAGATGTGTAGGTCTTGAGTTTCAGAAAGCACTCTCCTCCTTGTTGATTAGCATTCCAGATTAATTCCTTACTTCCAAAGAAAAGCAGGCTGTATTTTGCTATGCCAAATTAACTGTATCATTGTCAGTTATATATATATATTTTTTTTTAGGAAGGAGAATAATCTCAGATTTATGGAAGGCTTAAACTTGTATCTATATATATAAAAAAACTCATAAGCTCATGTATGTATCCTATAAGACTATGCGTATTTGGTCTTTCTAGTCAAGGATACAGAACAAGAGTACTGGCTGTGCTAATCAAGAGCCATATGTAATTTCTGGAATATCAGTTCATTTCTCCTGGTGCTTTGAATTAGAATACTTTTGACGCTAAAATGTTGTTATTCGGTTATTACTGTTGTACTTCTTCATAGCAGGTATGGACGGAGTTGTTTTTGCATAGTTTTATCACACAGAACACGAACACATAGGGTGATTTAACCTTTTTCCTGCAACACTGTATTTTTTTATTTTTGGGAGATCTTTCAGTCTAGTGAAGTCTAAACAAACCACTTGGGCACCAGGAGAGCTAAAGAAATGGTATAAAATGTGCTGCCTTACGTGAGGTGTGCAGTTTTAGATTCTCTATCTTCTTTCCATCTGACCCACAAATTTGAAGGAAAGCTCAGTATGGGTGAGCTGCTGAAGAAATAACCTGGAGGGTCATGTGTGGAGTGGGAATATCAGTAATAGCTCAGGTTCAAACCTCATCTACTCCAGTGCTAGACAACTGGCACAAATACCGCTTTAGAAAATCACGGTCAATCCAGGAAGTTTAGCTGGATGATAGGATATTAAGTATACTAATAATAGTAGAGACTTGGCAAGTACATTTTGTCACTGGTTAGTATGTTATCTGCATATTTTTAACTTGAAAATTCTACAGAAATGTCACTTTGCGCAGAATGCACAGCCACTGGCTAACCAAAGTTTTGTTCCAAAGACTGCCCTGTTTCTGCTTCGAAGTGCCATTCAGGCTGTGAGCGTGAGCAAGCTGGCAGTCTCTGGATGAGTTTGACAGAAATTCAGTCCCAGAGCAAGTGGCGGGGAAGGGCAGGGCTGCTTTCTGGGCAGGTTGCAAAGATTGCAGGTTCCACAGGTCTGACCTGGTCTGAGGCTTGGAAACAGGGTGGTGTTGGACAATATTTTTTCTTTCTTTAATTACAAGAATTGGGTCAGTTGTGATTTTGTGTGTATTTAAAAATTATCTGCCTTGAACAACATATTGATGAATTTTAGATGTCAAGATGAGCAAGATCAGAAGTACGGCTTTTTTACAGTACAGAAGAATGCAGTAATATCATCACTGTCATTAAAAATTAATATCTCCACAAGGTACCCTACATCAGATTTTGCTATTGCAAAATCTAGTATGACCAGTTACCCATGGAAACAATTCATGAAAGCTAACCTTCACAGTCCTTTGATCTTGCCAGAGCTCTGGGGAAGATCAGGGTTCTTTTGCTCTCATTTAGGGTAGTGTATGGGCTGGAGAAAAATGTAGCTCTGTTGACAAAATGCACATGGAGTGACGCGGTAGGACTCCAGCTGTTAATTCATACGAGAGCACTGTTCTTTCACATAAAGAACTTTCTTAGAAAATGCCTTGTAATTAAAAGGCAATTATTATTTTCCAATTCAAAATACCACCCCCTCCGGTCTGTTCATTTTGACAGGGTTTATGAGTTACTAGTCTATTCTTGAAAGAACCGTAATGACTAACCTTCACAGGTGATTTGTCATGATTTTTAGGAGGAGGTTGGGTAATACTGTACAAGTATGAGATGGAGAGAACCATATCCAATTTAGAAATTATTAAAATAGTAGGAATGAATGCTGGGAATATGCAAAGTTCCCGAGTGAATTGTCTTGGTCCTAGTAACCGGCAGATTAGCTGCCTAGTATTGTTGCGTATGTTGCTTTAAAAATCTCACTAAGCACCGATGTCATAATTTTGCGTGGAAGTAGTTACAGACTGTGACTGACACTTCTATTAAAACCCTCTGTTTTTCAGGGTCTATTACATAGCCATAAAAATCACTTGACGTTCAAGGTCTCTGCCTGAGAGCCCTTTTTTCCTTGATACAAACATTCAAAAGATATACTTTGCTATTTTTTTTACCTCTGTAATAAAAGAAGAAAATATATCGGTTTTTAAGACGTCACTTTCTCATATCCCAACCACTGCTAAGTTTTAACCAGAAGTTTTGACGGTTAGAACAAAGTAGCGTTTCTTCTTTTATAGGAGCGGCCCAAATGGCTGGTTATGCTTCAGGCTAGATTTACACTGAATTTTACCTCTGCCTGTGCACCTGCCGTCGGAAGGCCAGCCCGGCTGGGAGGTGATACCTCAGCAGGGTTGACTTCCTCGCCGTGCAGAGAGCCAGTCTGGGGGTTCACTGGTCTCAGTGCTGCTCCGGGGAGGGGGGAGCACTCCTCACATTCCCCTCCCAGGAACAGGGCCGGGGGCCCCATTGCAGCCAGCCTCTGCGGAGATGCGCTGCTGCCTGCTGCAGCTGCGGGAGCCCCGCCGCAGGGCTGGTCCTCCCCAGGGGGGCCCCTGCTGAGAGGCAGCAGCGTTTCACAGCCGAGGGAGGTATCTGTTGCCTCTCTGAGATGGGAGAGAGGGGGAGGGCTTTTGATTTCCTCTCCTGGCACAACTCATAAGAGGCAAATGACAGCAGAGAAGCAGTAAGAGGCATTTCCTAAACCTCCTCTCAGAAATGGCCATCCTCTTCAGACAGCCTAACACTGCTTGGCAAGGCACGTTATGGCTTGAATGCTTTGACTGGGAAATGAGATGAGAAAGGGCATAAACTCAGGCTTAACACCACCTTTACGGTATCGCTCCACTCTAAAAACCAAGTTGCCTTCTAGCAGTCGAGAAATGTGTGTGGCAGTGTGGGGGGTGGATTTGTTTTTTAGCTTTTTCCACACCGTGCCTCCGTGTTGGCTAGGTTTGTGGTTAAACTTTCCTCTTCTCGGCTCTGATTCTTCTCTCTCGTTGCTACTCATGTAAAAGAGCTTGTATTTTTTTCCACCCACAATATCGCCTTGCTAGCTAAAGTCCAAAGTATATATGGAAAATCATAAAAAATGTAAACTGAATATGCTTGTGTTATTTTAATTAAGAATCAGATGTTATCTAGGAGTTAAGACACCATTTTAGACAATAACAGAGCTGTCAGCTTCTTCAGTGAAGATGTCATGGTGAAATCTTTCAATATCTTGTAATGTAATTTGTATATTCCATTTTTTGTCTGTATGGTTTGTGGCACTTGGCATCTAACACTCTTAAAATTTATATTTACCAAATACAGAATGCAGGTAGCTGCCTTAAAATATGATCAAATATACTGCTGCCTTTGAGGAAAAGAATTTTATTTTATTCTAACTTAAGCTGGTTTTATACTACTGTAACTTTTGTTGAGTTAGTTGGCAGTAATGAATTATAGTGGAGTAAATTTTCTTGGAGTCTGTGACTTCATTTTTTTTTTCATCCTTCTGTTGGTGTTTCTCTTTGACATGATGTGTAATACTTAATCTGTGAACCTGACTGAACAGAAATGTCATCTTCTGCTCAGGAGGTTGTTAGATCCTGGTTCTGGGGAGCTGGCAAATTCCAGTTCTCTGAGGTAAAACTCTTTAATGGAAACGTTTTTCTGCAAAATCCCAGACACTTCGTGATCTGTGAGATGCTATAGGAAAACCAAGTAAAAGCTGAAATAGAAAAGAATCCTGCCAAGTTGGATTTGATGGGCTAGTAACAAAAGCAAGCCATTGAGTTCTTGCCATTGGGAGAGGCTACAGGAGGAAGAGGACTAGGAGGGCTTTTAGAAATACCAAACTGTGCTTAAGTTCATAGTAGAATATATAAATGTACCTCTTAATGGGTCAGAAAGAATTTTAAACACAGTATCTAGGACATTTGGCTCCTTCTTCTCTTCGATGCCAAGATCTGAATTCAGGAATCTGTGTTGCCTCTTATTCTTCCTCCCCAGTTAGCTGCATTTAGCCGAACTCTAAAGTAATGAAAGTGGCATAAGGAAATGAATATTTTCTTGCTCCCTGGTATCGAGTTCACCGAAGTGAGTAACTGGCTAAGGAGAATTTAAGACAAGAGAATGACTTCGGGCCAAGTATGCCAGTCAAAAGACAAAATTAAACTGAGAAAATAAGCGTGGAAGGGACTTCAGGTCTTTTTGACCTGTTGCAGGATGAGCTGCACCCTTTCTTCACACATTTATGTAATGTGTTCTTAAAAATCTTCATGGATGGTGATTGCACAGCTGCCCTAGATAGAGAAGCACATGAACAGGCTCTCTTCACTATTATTTTCTTAATGTCAAATCTATTTTGTTATAATTTAAGCATGCTACTTCAGTCCTCTTCAGAATTAAGACCTATTTTCTTATCTCTGATTTATATTCATCTGTATATTATTTTCATCTTCTTTTCTCCCACTATTCCCTTGAAGTCATGTTTTCTAGACCTCTCATTATTCTCGTTATCCTCTCCTCTGGATCTTCAGTTGGTCCGTATCTGCCATTAAGCTCATTGTCTGCTCTTTGGTGGACATACTACTGCAGCTAAGACCCTATCAGGAGTGCCGAGCAGAAGGGAAGGATACACAGTATGTTTTTTTGTTCCTTCCAAGGTAATTATGGCTTTGATTTCATTTTGGTATGGCATCATGTTCAGATCGTGATCTGCTCCAGGTCTTGCTCTGCTGCGTCGTTCCCCTTGCGAGGGCGGTCAGACAAGAGGGGTTGGGCCAGCAGCAATGTTCAAGGTAGAACAGCCTGAGCACAGTGACTCACCTCTATGTCATCTCTATTAATTTCCTGAAAATTGGCCTGCCTTATTTACCTATTTTCTGCTAAGTAAATCAGGACATTTCTGTATGACATTGCTGCTTAGCAGTGCTCTTAATGAGCATTGCAAGGTGATCATTTGTATCCCTGAGCTTTTAGCTTCCATTTATTTCAGTAGTCAGAGGGACCAACGTTTGGTTAAATGAACTGTTTAGATTTTCCAGCAGAATTATCTTTATTCTCTCTGCACTCATACAGAGCTTAATTGATAACACACCAAGATTTCATGTATGGCTATTCCAGGTGTACAGGTCCGATGTACTTTTGTATCTGTTTGTAAGCCTATGAGCAGCATTGAAAACCCCTGTAAATGTTTCCAATTTTAAATGTGAAATGGCTTTTAAAACCCTTGAAAACATTAAAATAATGTTAAAAAAATAAATGAAGCATTATTTGACCTGAAGCATGATTGTTTCACTTTCCAGTGTTGCAAGTAAAAAGCCTAGTTATTTTGACCCGCTCTACTTAAAATGTTAATTGTGTAATATAAAGTTTAGAGATCTTCTGCCATTGCTAATCTCAATCTTCATTTCTCTTCTTAATTGCACATTTGAACAAGAAATCGTAATGTTTTTAAATTAGCTCTTACGATCTATTGGGACTCGTGTGAAGGAGAAGACAGTTACTTGTAAGCTCTGTGGTTTATATGTAGATAGACCTGGCTGATTCCCAGGAATGTTGTAGGAGAAGTTGCAAACGTAACAAACATTTTTGAAAAGTATATATTGAAACATCAGTAGCTTTCCTTTCCCCAGTCCTTCCTGTCTTTTCCTGTCTCAAAGAAACTGATGTTTTGTAGTCAAAGCGCTGTTAGGCTAGTCTAGGAATAAGCAAGTGTTCTTAGCATGTGATGGCTAGTTCTTGATAGCTAACAGAACAAAATTATAATGGAAATGGGGCAAGTTCTGTTTACACAGAGAAGGGAAAGTGGATCATAGGGTTTACCCTGTGGTATCTGGTATTACGAAGAACAAACAGTGCTGTCTTCTTTAGAATTTTATCATATATTGACAATTATTATTAACAAAATAATAAAGTCCTTAGCATTTTATACAGCACAAGGGGCTTTCAGATGATCTAACTTAGTTCCCACTTACCGTGGGTGACTGTATCACATAAAGCTTTTTATGGATTTGTCAGACCTGTCCTAAAATTAGCTGTTTCTTCAAAAACAAAAAAAAGTAAATATCTGGCTACTCAGCCTGCAAAGATATTCCAGACATTGCTGATCCCGTGGATAGGAACCTTCCACTGATTTCCAGCCTAGACTTATTCCTGATAGTTAATACTCACTTGCATTGGTGTTCTGCCACTTGTCATTCTTTGTCTTAAATTAAAAAAAAAAAATCTTTTTAGTATTTGCCCCTAATGAGCTTACACAAAGGAATAATATCTCCTCTTGGCTTTGAATGTGCTAGGTGAAATTAGCGAGGAACGCTACATTTTATAAAATAGATTATTAATTCACCTCTATGTCCTAGTGGCTCTGTTTGTTTTCCTTTTTTTTTTTTTGAGCTGAGTTGAGAAAAATTATATTGAGATAAGGTGTCATTATACCTTGTTTTATGGCATTAATACTTTTGTGTTTCTGTTACAAATGCTTCTGTTGATAAATTCTAGATAGCTTTTGCCTTTTTCAACAAAGCTAAGCCTTCTTATCCTATGATCCTCTGATTGATTAATATGGTCTTTATCCTCCCCAGTCATTTCTCACTGATAATTTCCCATCTTTTAGCAGACATGCTTATTACTAGGCTCATAAGCAGAATCACAAGGCGCTTTATATCATTACTTTTCATTCCATTGCTATTAAGCAAGTCCTTATGGCCTTTCCCTTCTTTCAGAATGAAATTCTAGTATTCCCTGGCATTGGCGGTGCTTTCCAAAGTTGTACCAGTCGTACTGACCAAAGTTGTGCCCCCTTTTTTGTGTCTTTGCTGAAAATGAGATGAGCTTCAAGACAAATGTTTGAAGAAATTACCCTCTCCAGTTCTCTTTTTTCTTTCTTTCTTTTTTTTTTTTTTTTTTTTTTTTAATCAATAGACTTCCAGGAACTTTAAGGATACAGTTACTTCACTTTTGTTGGTAGTATACTGAGATGGCATAGTTGGAAAAGCCTAGATCTCCAAGGCGTTTTAGTCACTTGTAATGGGGCTGTGACAAGTAAAGTTAGATGTCTTACTGTGCAGTCCTTCATTAAATTCTGTAATTAGATGTCCATGAAGGCTCCTATTTTCACAGGTAAAATGTCCTAGAGGCCACAAGTTCTACTTCTGTATGTATCAGATTTATCTATTTTATCAGGGATGCCCAGCCCTGCATTTACTTCATGCCAAAGTCATTGTAATTAAACACCCCAAAATAAGCTTCCTTGAGACCCAACATGCTAACCCAGAGCGCTCCAAGAATACGGCCCTGGGTTGGATTCTTGGCAAAACACACCCTTGACCCAACAGTAGCTGCTGCTTTTGGTCAGAGACATTAGGCAGAGCATTTCTAATTGTGGGTGTACATGGCTTGCAGAGTGGCCTAATGATATTTTTAACATCAAGTTTTTGATTTAGGATGACTCCCTCTGCTTGAGGTGTTGCACATCGCTCTCTCCTCCCAGGGAAGTGTCTGTGGGAGGGTCCCTTGTAAGGTGTCCTGATGGGGGTGTTCCACACTGCAGAAACCAATAAAGACTGATTTGCCCAGGGTTATAAACATGGGCATAGTTTCCTAGGAGAGTGGTTAGGTGACTCTGCTGGCCTCCAGTAGCGATAACTGTTTAATCCAGGGATGGTGACACGTCCATGTTTCTCTCTCTGCTCATCTTTCTCTGTGTCTCATGTGCTGCCTGAGGATTGAGAATGATGCTTCTATTTGCGCTCTGGCTCTGCCTCTCCCCATCCCCAAATAGTCTTTGGGGATATAAATGCAAGTAACTTAATACGCCCATCATTACCCATCAGATCCGTGGCACAGCCAGCAGTAGGACTCGAGCACCGCAATGCTTTCCTTTTGCTTGCCCTTTTTTTTTTTTTTTTTTTTTTAAAGTTGGCAAATTCCCAGTGGGCTGGGGAAGGAGCACAGGGATGTTCCTTGTGATTTTGAAGCATCCTCCTTTCTTTGTAGGTGGATTAGCTTGCCGCTGTTGGAGCTGAAGGAGTGAGGCATGGAGCAGTCTTTAAACAAAGTTTTACAATTAGGCTCATTTCAGAGTAGAAATTTCTTCTTTATTAGAAGTACTAATACATGGAAATATATCTTTATAACGATAGGCTATTTGGGGCTGATCTGAACTGTTATCATTTCACACATACTTTCTGTAGCTTCACCATTTGTTCTCATTTTCTTCTGTTTTCTTTCTCTGTCCAACTTGCTTCCATCTCTTTGCTTCTCAAAAGATTAAAGGGCCAAAATGCTACACCCTAAAGGTCTTTCATTATTCACAGAAAGTGTCATATAGTTTAATTATAATGCAAATAGGAAATGATTTATATCTAGAAAAGACAAGACATTTCATTTAGTTTTTTTAATGAAAATTACTCTATTTTCTATCTATGAAATTGTAGAGTCTTTGCTGGATTGCAAATTTTGTTCAGGCTGCTTAATATAGTTTAAAGTTCTATATTAAAAATGAAGTGGGATCCAAACTATCACATTTACGAAGTGTTGCTGCATGCAGGGGTGTAATTTAGTGTCTACTGTCAGGAAATAAATTCATAGACTATAGATTTTAGTCCTGACTAGGCCACTAACTTAAGTGACTTGGAGGTGCTTCCCTCATTTCTCCAGGCTCATTTTTCTCTGTCTATGGAACATATATCATGACAAGTACCAATAACATGTTGGGTGAATGACTTAAGTTGTTGATGCAACTAAGAAGTTGGAATTTGCTTTTCAAGAAAATGTTAATGTGTCAAAAACTAAGTTTTGATATGATTTGAAGTATTTCGTCCTGTGAATGCAAAAACAGTTTTGGGAACTCTTCAGGCCTGGGAATATTAAATTTTCATTCTCGATGTTGCTGTTTGTGTATTATATCTTGTTTCTCTTGGCTTTTCATGGCTTGCTAGTGATACTAGCACATATATTAGTGTTAAGCCATTTAATTATAGTACAAATTGGAGAAGCAGTAACAAGTAGCAACTGCCCAAATTATCTTAAAAAAATGAAATTAATTAAAAAACTGTATGTCAGCACTAGGACTGCATACTGTGTTATGAAGTAATATAAAATAAGAAAATACAGAAGTTTTAAATCCTCATAAAATAAAATTTCAAATGGCTTTTCAAAAGACAAGGGTGGAATATATGATTTATTAAAGTTTTTTTGATGTAAGAGAAAACAGCATGTGACAATCAATACTGCAGAATACAGATCAGATATTTTCTGATACTCTTCAGCTACATTTTCAATAAGTTATTGAAACAGACAACTGTTTTGCTGTCCTCTTGCTAATACATATCAGTAAAACATCTCTAATTATCAATATAGTAATTGGTAGGCAATTATAAATCAATGAAGACACAAGCTTTGGAGATAAGCTATGTGGTGGTAGAGAAAAAGGCAAAATAACAACATCATGCTGTTCAAGAGGCAGAATTTTATGATCTGTGGAGCTGAAGGGGACTTTTAAAATAAAAAGAAAAATACATGGTGTTCTCATGCTAAAAAGGGTAGTGTAGACAAATAAGAAGGTGGTGAATAATAAGAAGGATAATTAATGTGAATCTGAGCAATCCAACTGGTTAATTGCACATGAAAGTCTTTTCAGTTTTCTTGGAAATGACAAAAACTGTTTCAGCTTAAAAGGAGCAACTGGCAGCATGATTTGTGTTTCTCAGCAGTTTCAGAGCTGGGTCCTCTGTAGAGCTAAAATGATAATGCGCTCTACTCTCCCTCGCTTATAGTCATTGTATTGGAACTATAAAGCAGTAGTGAAAAATCAGAATTATTATAACATAGGATTTACTTTTAATTAAATTTTCAGGAGTGTTAATCTGCTGCCTGAAATTGACTTTCTAATATTTTGCACACACACAAAAAAAAGAGATTGCAAAGATATTTGGCTGCACATATTTGGCAATTGTTCTCCCCAGAGATGCAAGGCTGACTCATGTTCAGGTGAATGTTTCAATTTCCCTTTCTACATCCCGCTGCAGTCGAATATGTACGCTGTCCCTGAGTGCTGATGGGAAGGCTGATTGCCTCCCGGAGCTGGGAAGGGCTGGGAAGAAGCATGGCGCTCCGAGAGGGATGTTGCTCTCTTCCCTTACGGAAGGAGCTGCTCTTTGTGCTGGGGAGTAGAGGCTCTGCCAAGAGGCAGGTCTCTGCTATCCAATGAGGCAATTGGGGATCCACATTTTTTTAGTAAGCTTTTGTAAGTACATATTTTGGAATGAGATCAGATATGGTTTGATTAACCTATGGAGACACGATACCAAGGGTAGAAGGTAGTACTGTGGAGTTGTTCTGATGGACGTACCTGGGGGCAAGCTCCAGGCCAATTCTTTACACACTTTTCCTTGTCTTCACTGATGTTTGGCTCAGGATGCGCACGTCCCCTTGACTCTAATTTAATCAGAGGGTACCTGAGTGATATTCTTTAGCCCTCCCATTGTTCCCTTGCACAGCTTTTGCCGATGGACGCACCAAATACCCTTCCACAGGAAATGTCTACTTTTCAAAAGGTTGCTTTAGTGTTCATTTCCATCTTGCTTAATAACATGTCAGTAACAGTAATATAATGATATGGGTTACTTCCAGTGACATATCATAATGTGAAATTACAGTTTGGGTAATCTATTTCTAAAATATTATGGGTAGCTACTAAGTAATGACTAAAGTGCTTTACACACACACACGTACATCAAAGCATTTCTTATTAGTGTTGCAGTGAAACAGTTTGACACTTCAGGTTCAGTACAACACAGCCAGGAGATGCTTTGGTCTAAGTGCCGAACTGCTCCTTTGCAACAAACAGGACACACTTTGATGTAGTAAAAAAAAGGTGGAAATTTAATTCAGGATTAAGATTTCAATCCTGGCTTTTTTTTTTTTAATTTATTTTTTATGACATGAAATATTTGGAAGGTAGTGCTCCATCTATGGTATCGCATCTCCTTCCTGAAAGTGCAGTCCGTGAAGCTCAAGCATGGCCCTGTATATCTACCCCAGGATGGGAACTGCATTAGGGGACACAGTACCTTTACAGTCGTTACGCTAAGGTGAAAGCACAGCAGATTTGAGATGGGAAGCTGAACTTTTTTTTGCCACAGTATGTTCTACGGTATTGATACAGATTGGGGTCTTGAAAAATTCAGCTCTGGAAAATTACGCTTCACAAAGTAAATCTAATGTCTGTGGTCAAGGACGCTTTCTCTTTGTCCTTGCCTGCATAACTGTATGCCATGAAATAGCTGCTGTAGATAGCTCCAGGGCTGGCAGCAATTGGTAAAGGGATTTCTTTATCTACTGTCTACTGTTTTCAATGGCTTTTAATGGAGGAAGCAATTTCTTTTTTTAAGATTTTTGAATTAAGAGTCACAGTTAAGGTGAGAAATAAATACATAAATATTCAGTTCTTCCCAGGAAGCCCAATTCTTACCTCATGTCTTTGGTATAATTCTAACAACTTAAAAAGATGCACTTTTGACTAAACGCAATACAACTGAAGGTAAATATTTAAACTTTGATGAGAAAGGTTATAAAATATGAAAGCTATTAAAGCAATTCAGAAGATTCTAGTCCCACCTCAGAAATTGAGTTCTATGAGTGCTAATGCCAAAAAATCTCTGTTGTGGAGGTCTTTTAAAAAGAAGAATTCGAATGAGGGATGAATGATCACTGGCATGTGCAAGAAGACACAGAGCTTGTTCATGCATTTGCCAGCAGAGCATGTGTGGGTTGTTTGGCTTTGAAAGTGTAGGAACACTTTTCTGGAACAGTTGGAAGCAACCAAAAAACACCCAACCTAGGACAAAACCTCAAAGCATGTCCAACAAAAAGGAAGCTGTTGTGTTGTTCGGTGTGTCGACTACTTCCTTGTGCTAAGATTGGCAGCTTTTTAAACTTTTCTTTATACTGTCACCTGAACTTTTTATTATACAACAGAAAAAAAAAATTTAAAAAGGGAAAGAAAACAGAAAGGTATAAAAATGGATAAAAGAACAATAAAAAGCAGGCAAGGGCTTATTGTAAAATATATCTCCCTTAAAGCGTTGTTAGAAATACTGTTTTCATAGCTTTCAAACTGTTTCCTCCATCCAGTGTGCCCCACTGGACCACTAAAGAGGCCAAAACAGCCCCAGTAGCTTACTTGCCTACATGCCAGCCAAACACCACCACCCTGAAGATGATCTCTTCTAATTCATCTTCAGCTTGCTGAGCAAATGACCTCTCATCGGTCCTGCGGAGCCCTTCCTCATAGCTGATGCGGTCTGTTAGAGTCATTATTGCTGCTAGGGCAGAAGTGCATCAGCTGACCACATGATGTCTCAAGAGGGCACATCTAAACAGGAGGCCAGCGTCCACAGAGCAACAAACAGAGGGAAAAGTGAAGGAAGCACGAAGCAGGCCTTTAAAATACCTGCGGTGGCCAGGGAGGAGACAGCTGGCTGGAGAAAATCAATCAGAGGGAGACAGCCTGCACCGTGGGCAACCGTAGCAGACACAAAAGGAGGAATTTCTCAGGCCGGGGCTATATTAACAGAAGCACAGCCAGGAGACTGAGGGCAGTGATTATCCCCCTTTACTCAGTACTCATGAGGCCACATCTGGAATGTTGTGTCCTGTTTTGCGCGCACACACACCCCAACCCACGAAAAGCATCAATAACCTGCAGCTTAATCAGCAGAAAGCCATCAGGATGATCAGCGCTGGAGCACTTGCCCTGTGCAGGGAGGCTGAGGAACGGGGCTTGTTCAGCCTGGAGAAGTCACAGCTTCACGGAGACCTAACAGTAGCTCCCCAGCACCTATGGGAAGTTACCAAGAAGATGGAGCTGGGCTTTTTACAGGGATGCAGAGAGGGGAGACGAAAGACAATAGACAAATTGGAACAAGAGAGGTTCCAATTTTTTCCCCATGGGGAAAGAGCCCAGGGAGCTGTGGAGTCTGCACATGGAGGTTTTCAAGATCTGCCTGGATGCAGCTCTGAGCAGCCTGGTCTGCCCTCATGGTGGGCCCAGCTGGGTGCAGCAGCTTGGACCAGAGACCTCTTGATGTCCAAGCCAGCCTGAATTAGTCTGAGATTCTGATGCATAACTTAGATTTACAAAGCCCTTCAGCACAGTTGTCACTGACTCCTTTTCATGTAGATGCATACATTGCCAAGTGAAATAGAATTTGTCTCACCCTGTTTTAATGGGAGAGATTATAGCTGTCTGCCTTTGAGGTAGTCAGCTAAACTTCTTGTTATAGTCAGTGGAGGGAAATAGGTATTCTAATGCATGATGCAACTTCTCCTAAGGAGGCATCTGAAGCAGATGTTAGATGAATTGTAACCTAAAAGCACCCAACTCTCCATTGATGATAAATGAGGACCAGATAACTGTCTGTAATACACAGACATTCTAGACATCTAAAGCTGGGTGAGGTGGATCTGGCTTTATAATATTTTTGCTTGAAGGGGTTCGATGTCTTTTGTGTGAATCAAGATTGTTGTGGAAATACGGGATTCAATTAGCCCTCTACAGCTTACATCAATTGTACAGGATGAGCAACTGGTGATTGTCACCTGTTGGAAACTCGGACCTGTAGAAATTACTTAAAAAATCAGGAACAGATTTTCTTCTGCTGTAAATAAAGGACAGCAGAATAATGTCATTTTGCTCTCTTTTTTTTAAAAATTATTTTTTCTTTTGCTTTTTCAAAGGTGCAAAGGGCTATGCATACAATTTGGTATGTGACTGCTAGCCAATGGCACTGTAATAAAATAGCTAACTCTCAGTTCACCTTTCCGTAGGAAGGAAATGTCGTTAAAAGGTAGGTAGCAGTGTACTATGTATGCAAATGCTTCATTGTAAGGTGAAAATCAAAGTAACTGAAGAAGAAGAAAAAATTGTGAATTTGGTTAATTAGGCTCCTGGGAGCTCCTTCTGAAATTCTCATGGAACACAGGATAGACAGTAGTGCCACCCCAGATGTCTGTGTGGTCCCGCCTTACTCTGAATACATTCCCCGCAGGCACTGCATCCCTCACCTGTTGATTGCTCTGCCCAACAAACATTTTCAGTTTGGCACTGGTAAGGCTGCCAGTCTTTGTGAACTAGCAGCTGGTGACTCAGCCCTTTTATTTCTAATTCTGTATGGTAAAAGCTGAGATACACTAATGAAATACGGTCTTTGCCGAAGTAAAGAATTTCAGAGAAATACACTTAAACATGTTTGCTCAGTAACACTGGTTCTTTCCTAGCTACACTTTAGAGAGGCAGAGCTGGCTGAAGTGGAAGAGGACTGTATAAATATTCTCTTCTTATTCCAATTCCTTCTTGTCTGCTAGTAGCTTTTCCCTTTCACCTTTCTTGGTACCCTGTGTTTATCAATCCAGGGATTCTGCAGGAGCTTCTTGTTAAAACACAGGTGTGTGTTACTGGTTTAAAGCAAATGAAGACAACATCTTAATGGTAGTAACTTTTTATCAGCGGTTGAAGTAACCATATTGAATCGGATTACAATTTAGATGTATGTTTGGATGCATTTCTGAAACAGCTGTATGCAGGCTGTGATGTGGTTTGAACTAAAAATATTTTGATGACTGAAAATCTGTGAGGCCAGAGACCGAATTTTCAGTTACTGAAAAATGAGATAGTTTTACCAAGAAAATGTCCCTAGGAGCATAATAAATGACGTCTTCTTAATAAAAAAGAAGTAGATAATTTGATTTTAGGTTAAAGAAAATAAGATTTGCATCTAAAAGATTGCCGAATTTTGGGGTGGTATGTTATGTAGCTGAAGGATAAGTAATGAAGGCATCCTTTTTACTGTATTCAAATTAGAAGATAATCTGTAGGATTCCTAAATTGGCGCAAATTAAGAACCAAATGAAATACGCATCTTGCAATTTGCCTTTTCTCTGCTGTATTTCACAATCAGTATACCTGTGAAAACCTTGTTTTGGAAAGCCAGAGATTTTATATTCTGTTTTGGTGGTCCCAAGTTCCTTGATAATGGCATGCCGCATGCTTTACTAGTATTTAAGTGTTCACCTATTTTAGAGTGACCATTGGCCTAAGTCACTGTCAGACAGTAAGCATTTTTTTTACTGACTCTCAAGTGATTTAGATCTTACAGACTGTGACGTATTAGGTGCTTTCATGTAGCCCTGAGAATAATTTCCACTGCCTGTTACCATTTGTTGGCTTAGATCATTATTTCCTACTGTGGAAAAGCTTCCCCTACAACCCTTTCCTTGCTCATATCCTCTGATGTTCATGGCTACACCACCGCTGCCATTGTCCTTGTTTGTGACATGGGTCACAGTCGTCGTATTGTCTGGAGCAGCTCACCTCACCCAATCTTTGATCTGGATCTAGTGCGCAGGACGGAGACCGTAGTCTTTGTAGAAAGGTTATACGGTCCTTGTGTGAGAAGGAACATATCCAGTGCAATTAGGGGAAAAAAATCTAAAGGGACAGTATAAGCACTTTGTTTTCAGATTGTTGGGTGGGGTTTTTATTTGGTGTCTGTCCCATTCCCCCTCACCTCCAGGTAGTCTTTCTCCTAAATGCATAAACACATATAGGACAGCTTTTTTCAGAGATGCTCACTTTTTTGGCTTCTTGATGTTCTGGTATCCTGTGTGCCATAGATCAAACTCATTTCACTGATAATGCAGCTCTGAAACAGAGACTCTGCATACACATACGTCTATATATAAACTCTTTGTAAAATGATAACATTTTGTATGTTCATTCATTAATCTACATACTGTCTGAAGCATATACTGAAGAGCTACTATAGGTTTCTGTACTATCAAAAAATTCTGCTTACAAATAAACAGAAATGCAGAGAAAGTTTTCAAGATCGAACACAGGGGCAATAGTAGCACCGGTGTTAAACCTCAGGTAGCTGTGGCTTCTAATCCTCAGTTTGCTCATCTAGCTAGGTTCATTGAGTCTTTGGAACCGCCCAAAAACCTCAAGCACTAATATTTAGATCATGTAGCTGTTTGAGATTCAACAAAGTTCAAAATGATCCTTCCAGTATAATAAAATCTAGTTTTATGGGCCAGCTTTTGCAGATAAGTTTTTGCAGAACAGTCATATAGGTTAGTGCATTTTAAGAGAGTAAATTACATTGTGGTATTCAAATAATAAAACCGACCATTATGAGAGACTCCTAACTTTGGGAATGCTGTTGAAAAGCAATTACATTCGACTTATGTATAATAAAACTTAGTTAATTCAATGAAATGGGGGACACAAAACCAATTTGGATAAATGTGGTTTTTTAATGAGTGGAGGTCGTCTTCATGCAGTAAGCAGTGGTGACTGTATCTTCGTCCTGAATAATCAAGCCCCTTTCAGATAATGAAATAAACAAAGTTTTTTTAATATTCTTACTTTTTTACAAAGTACTGTGATATTACATAATACTTAGGAAGCATTTTGAGATCACAGGATGAAAGATGGTATAGAAGTGCAATGTATTTATTATTATTATTAACATTTGATGAGTCCCCTGGCTTTTCTTTCAGGATTTTCTACTTATTTCAGTTGCACATTTTTAATTGCTTAGTGAAATGATGTAGTCATATCTCAGAGTTGGTTTAATTGGAATTATTGATGTCTGAAGCAGCACCCAGGCTGGGAAACCGGGGTCTGATCAAAGTCTGCAACTAATGGTTTAGTGAAGTTAAAAATTCAGTCTGTAATTAAAAAATGAGAGAGCGTGCTTTCAAAGCACACATTTTATGCTAAGGAAACAGTCACTTCATATTTATTTGGAAATACTCGTTGCAGTATTTAAAAAGAAGGGTAACAGTAATGACTGAAGTTTTTAATCCTGAATATTTGTTGAGTTTTTCACCTGGAAGATTTTACTGGATGCAACACTGTGCTTTCATACCTGCTGGTATACTTTATTCTCTTTAGTTATATTTAGAACAGCATGTAAAACGGGAAGTTCATTTTAAGATGGGTTTCAAGATTTTTTTTTTTTTTTTTTTTTTTGTTGTTGTTGTTGTAATGGAAACGAAGAATTTTGAATTTTCCATGGGGGAATTTTTTCGCTTGATTGAAAGTACATATAAATGACAATTTTTAAATGTCTTATAATATATGGAACAAATAAGTTTAAAATGAATTCTGATTCGAGTTGATGAAAAACCAGAAGATATTAAGCAGTCAGTATTGCCTTTTGAAAGTCGGTATCTCAGCTCATTGACTACTGAGGATGCACAGGACAGTTGTTGAGCATCTCTAGTCAGGTGGGATGAATCCTTGCCTTCATTCTGAATGTGTCAGTGAGATGGTTGGACTGTTGTGTTTGTTTAGCAAATTTTACTGGATTTTTTGCAACATTTTGACTCTGATTATTCAGTGCAACGAAATATGGCGCTGTCCAAGTTAACTGGGAAAACACACTTTTTTCATGTTTCTCAAACTTACTGAATCGTGCATGGGAAATCACAACAGCAAACTGCTTTTTATGACTGTACACGTGGCGTGATGGAGTTTGGAACCTGGGTAAATTTAACTGCACTGGGGGGGGCAGGGAACAGATGGAAGGTGGTGGGACTGGAGAAAGTTCAAGCAGACCAAAATAGAGAATGGTTTTTACTTGCATTAGGAACAAAAGGAGATAGGCTAAGTGGTGCAAGAGTCTTGATTTCTCTTCTTAAACAACCCTTCCAGTCTTTTGTTATTTGATATCTTTTGCGTAGGGTCTTTTTGTGTACCCCTCTTATTATCAGAAATAAATATATATATATTCCAAGGTAGATGGGGATCTTCCACTGAATGAGAGCAGTTGCAATCTAGTGCGCTGTGTGGAAGACCCACCACAAATTTAATCCTTTTTATGCAACTGTGTTCATGCATTCTCCAAAAGTATGCATTTTTATCATTTGCACTGTATTGATCAGCACTTCCTGAACCATTTTCTTCCCTAATTAAGGATGCAGAGTGCTTTACATTATTCTGCTTACGATGTCAAGAGCTCTTTTTACACTGCTTGTTTGGGGATTTGCTTCCTTGGGAGAGTTTATTACTGTATGAATGAAAATGCTTTTCTGAAGCTGCTAATCATTTCAAGATTTAAAAAAACTAATTGAGAATATTTCCCATTATTATTAAACTCTCAGGGGTGCTATAGGGCGTGCACACTATTATAATCTAAACCTGCACTTTGGCTTTGCTTCTTGTGCCCTTTGCCACAGTGGTATACACGGGAATTTTAAGGAGAACGGCCGACACTCCCCCGCCCCAGCCACAGTGAAGAAAATGTGCTTTTTATCATTTTCTCATCAGCTGCTGCCTCCTTTTAGCAGTGAAATTGTTTTGATGAGTGTTATTTTGTCCGAACCATATTCGATTATGGAAGGGTTCAAACTCATCAAAAGAATTTCCTAACATTGTGGACTATTGGGCTGCAATATAATCTTCCCAGTGAAGGGGAGGAGGACTCATCATGTGGGTCATTTTAAAATTGGTTGAGACAAATCACCGAAGAATGTATGGTAGGAAGCATTTATTCTCTGTCACAGGATGTGCTAGATAAGGTAACAGGCTATTTCTACGACTTCTTGATGTTGAACTTTAGCATTTGAAGTGCTAGATAGAGTGCTATATTGGTTATGCGTTGTACCTAAAGACTGTGCATGAAGTAGTCTGCTCGCATGGGATAATAATGCTAAGGTTCATCAATGAAGCTTTTATACATAGAGCCAGTGTCATTTGAATGATTCTTTTTGTGCAGTGCACTAGATTGCAGACAATTGGTACGTTGGGTAGAGAATGCTGTTTGTCAGCGTCCTGTTTTGTAAGAGGTTACATTCATCTTCTGTAGCTCTGATGAACCAATTTGCAGCCTGCATCCAGTTTACTTTAGCAGTTTTCTCTGGAGTGAGAATTTCTTCTGAGACAGAATCACAGAATGACAGAATGGCTGAGGTTGGGAGGGACCTCCGGACATCATCTTGTCCAACCCTGCTACTCAGGCAAGGCCATCTAGCGCCAGTTGCCCAGGACCATGTCCAGGCGGCTTTTGAGTATCTCCAAGAATGGAGGCTCCACAACCTCCCTGGGCAACCTGTGCCAGCGCTCAGTCACTCTTACGGTAAAAAAAATGTGTTTCCTGATGTTCAGAGGGAACCTCCTGTGTTTCAGTTTGTGCCCGTTGCATCTGGTCCTGTCACTGGGCACCACTGAAAAGAGCCTGGCTCTGTCCTCTTTGTACTCTCCCTTTGGGTGTTTATATGCATTGGTAAGATCCCCCCGGAGTCTTCTCCAGGCTAATCAGTCCCAGCTTTTTCAGCCTTTCCTCATATGTGACATGCTCCAGACCCTTAATCACCCTTGCGGCCCTTCATTGAACTCTCTTCAGTATGACCATGTCTCTCTCGTACTGGGGAGGCCACAACTGGACTCAGCACTCCAGGTGTGGCCTCACTAGCGCTGAGTAGAGGGGAAGGATCACTTCCCTCAACCTGCTGGCAATACTTTGTCTAATGCAGCCGAAGATACCGTTCGCCTTCTTTGCAGCAGGGTCACCTTGCTGGTTCGTGTTCAACTTGGTGTCCACCAGGACCCCCAGGTCCTTTTCTGTCAAGCTGCTTTCCAGCTGGTTGGCCCCCATCAACTATTTTATTTTAACATATATCCCCATTAGGTAATTCTTCTCAGAGTTTGTGATCTTGGCAAAGAATGTGCAACTCTAATTGCAGCATGCCAAAATCAATTGTCAAAAATATTTTTTTATTCTGGTTGATATATTAATCTTATTATCAGGTTTTTAATGTATTTGGCCACGCAGATTATCTGAAACGTAATTCTGCAATCTGTAATGTTTTTAGTATGATCTTACCAGTCATTGTAAATTAAACGAATCTGAATTTACAGCAGTTATGCTTTGAACTGGCTTAAAGCAGCTTTGTGCATAAAAATACTGTGCTGTTAAGGAGGGATTTGAACTTTTTTTTTTTTTTTAAATCTACATAATCCTAGCTGTGTAAGAGTATACTTCTGTGTGCTGAGGCTTCATTGATTACAGTCTATTGACATGATAGACCTCTCCTGTTGATCTTGTTCTCTCATTTTATTCTAGTATGTGTATCTAATATTCTGAGTAGCTGCTCATGTATAATATATGCAGATACAACTCCAGTATCACAATTTAATTGAATTAGTAATCAGGGATGAAGATACTGAACATTCTTCGAGAAGAAAGCCCACGTTCATGAGTCATGAGGGGAGTGAAGGCTGGCCTTGCCTCTGTCTGGTTATTTGAGAACATCTTTATAGGGAATAGAGACATGGTCACCTAAATGACAGGACAGTGGACTGGAATTACAAAACTGAGGAGCTTCTTGCACGTTGGTTTGGGCAACTTTGGGCAATTCACTGTATCTCTCTGCCTTAGTTATCTCACCTGTAAATTGCACATGATATCTCTCTATTGTACTGTAGAAAATGTTATAAACTAATTAATTAAATACCACTGTACTAGTGGTCTGCAGTTGAGTTTCTGTACAGAAATGCTACCAGATTGAGTTACATGGGTAACCTTAGCATGGAGATCACACACTATTTCTACCTAAGTAGGCAGAAAAAGAATAAATTCAGGGTCCTGACAAAGTGCTCTGTT
>NW_008824186.1:6272900-6288860 GCF_000699105.1 Pygoscelis adeliae | reverse complement strand
AGAGCGTGATGTCATGAGAGTATGAGAGGAGCATTCCTGGAGAACTGTGGGATACTGCCAGCAGGTACGAGGTGCTAGTAGGCAGTGAGCTAAACTTTTGTCCTGAAGTTGTGAGGCATCAGTCCAGCAATGCTTGGAGTTTGCAAGCAGGCTCTTTTGAACTATGTGTTCCTCGCACCTCCCTCCAAGCCAGCTATCGTCAGCGATAGGACGAGAGGAAATGGCCTCAAGTTGCGCCAGGGGAGGGTTTAGATTGGACGTGAGGAAAAATTTCTTTACTGAAAGAGTGGTTAAACATTGGAAGAGGCTGCCCAGGGAAGTGGTTGAGTGACCATCCCTGGAGGTATTTAAAAGACGTGTAGATGAGGCGCTTAGGGACATGGTTTAGTGGGCATGGTGGTGTTGGATTGACGGTTGGACTCGATGATCTTAGAGGTCTCTTCCAACCTTAATGATTCTATGATTCTACATCAAGCATGATGGCAGTATCCTTACAAGACATGGGAAGAGCCCAAATACAATAAACATTGGGCTAATAGCCCTGCTGTTTTCAGGATGATGTAATTTGAAAGACATTGACCACAGGCCTCAAATTTGACAGAAAGTCTCTGCCTCAGTTTGAAACTTAACCTACTAATTGTGAAGTCAGTCTATTTCTGGCTTGTAGAGTGATAATTAAAATCCTGTTTGCAACAAACTCAAATGCAATACTAAATATGAAATAGTTCTCCACCCTGCCTAGTATATTGCTGCTATGCTTTCCACTGAGCAGTCTGGCTGCAATTCTTATTTCCTACGTCACCCAGCAATCTTTAAATATGAGAATAAAAACCTCTTGTTTCAGCTCCAGTACTGTGAAGTGACATTTATTTGGACTATCCAGGACCTTTAGGTTGCATGCTCCAAATATGCTGCATATTTAGCATAGAAATAGACGAATCTGAGGGTGTGAGAGACATGCACTAAACTGGTAGAGACATCATCTTGGAGTGTGTATTAGAAATGAACTTCAGTAAATTAGATGTTATACATTAAAAGAATTAATCTTAAAAATCCTGGGACAACTAGTCTGTGTTATTATTCTGATACCAATTTAATTCCATTTATTATTGTTAAACTCTTCATTCTAAATTTGCACGAGTTTCAGATGATTAAAAGTCTTGATAACACCAATCCAGAATTATACAATACAGCATTTTACAGCTGTTCTTTAATGAATGGTGGGCACACCTTTCATCCCTGAAAGCCATTTAGTACCATTAAACTGTTGCATGGGTTTGATTATTCATGAATTTGAGTTGTATTCACTATTTCAAGAAATTTAAAGTTTTATGTTTACTGCTGTGCCCTCAAAATAGAAAAATGGACCAAAGCCTGTACCATTTATTCAGGCGAAACTATTCCTGCCTGAGAAGGAACTGCAACGGCCAATATAAATACAATGCAATTAAAATCAGTCTGTGAAAACAGTCGTGACTGCTGAGGAGAGAGAAATATGTTATTTGGTGCTGGTTGTTTGCCAAAAATCTCCTAATGAGTTAAAATGAAAGCAATTAAAAAAGAGGCTAAATGTCAAGGAAAAATTTCCTGAGCAACTATTCCAAAGCCTGCTACTGGCTTCAGTCAGAGAGAGGGGGAATCGGTGTTACCTGAGAGACTTAAAGCTATGAGACAAGAAATTGATGATTAAAAATGTCAGTAGATAGGGCTCAGACAGATGTCTTTCCTGTCCTTTCTGATTTTCAGTATCTCTGTAGTCTTAAAAATGAACTGGCCTCATGAGATTGAGTGACAGCCATGAGTCATTATTCAAATGTCACTAAATTATACAGTTATCTGTGTTCTTCTAAGTTACCATTTGTTTAATAGCTAAATTGCTGTATCGTTGCTGTATCGTTGGTATTCCAGGCACGCTGGGTTGTAAACCTGTGACAAGGTCGGAGTGTTGTAGCCTCTTCTACTTTGCACTGGGAAAATCTAGCAGACTTCAAGGGTGGCCGTTGTCGATGTATTTCTGCTTTGTATTGCATATGTTTAAAAATAAGTGCAGGCCCTTCTTGATAACTGTAGCAAACTGTCAAAGCCAATGTAGAGATTTAATAGTATAGCCAATATAAGAGTTAATAATAAAGGATAAAATTCAGCCTTTATGTAAGTTTATGTAAAACAGTAGAATTATTATTTGCTTACATCAACTGAATTTGGCATAAAGGTAGGCAGGTGGGAGATTTTTTTTTGAGAGAGAGAATTTTTCATCTCTGCTCATCCAAAGTAGTTGTCTTTGCTTTCAGGTTTTATTTGAAGTAGTCGAATGACTCCTTTACAGCGGGGAAGCTGTTTGCATAGTGCTGTCAGTGACATCCCTTTCTTGCTATCTCTGTCTCCTGGAAGTGAGGCTCATGCCAGAGTAGGAGATGAGAAGAGGCTGTATTTTACATAGAATTTATGCCTCAGTTGACTGGGTGAATTTTTCTGGTGTTTTTATGTTGAAGAAAAATGCTCTAAGGTGGAAAACAAAGCTGTAATGCTCTGGAGTTAACTGTCAGGGTGCGACTGTAATTCAGGAAGCTTGAGACCTGTGTGATCCTTTCTTGTTAGTACATGCTTTTCCTGCTTTTAGGTCTCCCGATCAACAGAGCGGTAAAGATAAGGATCTTAAATTTTTTGCATGAAAAAGAGCACAGAAAGAGTTTGATGAACAGACGCTTTTATAATAAAACTCTTCTGTCTCATTCAAACTGTAGATTGCTAGCTATTTCATGACACTGAACAGTTTTCCTTTCAGTATTATCACACAGTGACTTAAATGTGATGAGGCATTAGAAAAGATTGAATTATTTTAATTTTACTTTTTGACTGGGTTCTGAAGCCATTGTGTTTTATTTTGAGGTAAATTATCCTATTTATCTTGTCTGCATAAATACCTTTATGAATAATGCAAGAAGCTGGGATGGTAAAAGTAAAAATTACAGACCTGTCCTTAAAGGACAGGATTAACATCCTGCAAGAGCGTATTCAAAACCAACTAGTGCCTTTCTTCTACAAGACAAAAATGTGCCATTTTTGAGCTTTTGCAAAGCCATTATAGTGGAGTGTTGCCAGAACCATTAACAATACTGTAGTAATGACAGTTAAATAACCAAGTGGAGTAAAAGTAGGCAATAGAACGGTCTGTACAAGATCTCCTGTTCTATGAACACTGTAAGAAGGCTTGAATGAAAAAATGGTAAAAATAGTTCCACGGGGGTAAGAGCAGCGATGTCTTATGTTGAATTGCAGCTAGAAATGAAAAATATTACACTTAACGCAAAGGTTGTGCAGATATTTAGCTGAAGACTACAGAAGCAAATTAAGGTTATGGGAAATTTTCAGTTCCCAAGGAAATACTAAATTGGCCGTTTCTCACAAGCACTCTGTTTTAGACTATCTAGCTATTAATGCAGATATACAGAAAGCCCATACAAATTTGTGAGTCGGTGAATGTGTTTTCACTGACTTCCGTGAGTATGGCTTAGCCGTGTGGGATGGCAAGGTGAAGGTGTGCATGTGAAGACTCGGGCTCCTCCATCCATGGCGGGATGCTTCAGAAGGCAGAGCCTGGAGCCCCGAGAGCCATGTGCTCGCTCTGCTGCCAGGAGCATTGAGGGCAGGCAAGACCTCAAGTATGGGAACACAGCCAAAAAATGTCCACCCGTTGTTTCCTCTGGCCTGTGTCATTACAGAATTTCTGATCGGGTTTTTCTGTGCTCCTTTGAAGAATGGTTATAACTTTTGTACTGTTTTCACTCTTGGGTCAGAGGTATACACTTTCATTTCAGTTTAACATAACTTTATGAAGAAAGTATATATAGCACATTCTGGTAAGCATCTGCACACAAGAAAACAAACACACACAAAAAAAAATAGTGCATGTATAGCTCAAATTCTATAGCAAAACCCCAAACCAGGCTTTGATAGAAAGATTCTCATCCTGAGGTGAGTATGCAAATATAGTGCTAGGATTTAAAGATGGAAAAGCAAAGATGAAGAAAGGTGGATGGATTCTAATTCCCTGAACTGGCCGTTCTGTACAGCAACATCTTCCTATGCAGAAAAAGTCCTCAAAAAGGTGTTTTCAAAAGCCATCATATGTCCAGATGGAAATGATCTATTAGGTGAACTAAGTAATGTCACGGTAAATGATACACCATTTTATAAAGCTGTTGTTTGCAGTTCCCTCTTGGTATTACGAGCATCTTAAATTATTCTGAATTTCTAAAACAAATCCATAATATTTTCCTATACCTGCAGAGATACGTTTATACATCTGCCACAGATAATGCACGAGACCACAGGAGAAGCTTACAGACCTAATCATATTTTCTCCCCTTTTGCTCTTTATGTACATCATTTTAAGCATGCAAATAAGAAACTGCAATGTATTAGACAAATGGAGAAGCCGCTAATGGTTTTCCCTGTTTATACCACTCTTCATGCATATTGTATTACGTGGTGCTGCTAATGACGTGTTGCCGAAGGAATGCTAACTTGCTGCAGAAGCATGGGAGGGGTTGCTTCCCCATTCCCCTCCCCGCACCATCAGCCCAGCCCGTCTCCAGCACGCACATACGCACACACGTGCAGGAGACAGTTGGGCTGAGGAGCGAGGAGGAGTGCTGAGTTTAACCTGAAAAGGAGAGGAGCAGGGCACCTCCCGTAAGCTGGAAATGGTTCTGGGAGAGGGGAGGTAGTGGTAGGGAGCAGAGCTTGAAGGATTTTTTTACTAGTTCCTTCTGCATCAATGGTGTTTTTCGTAGCAGATTTTCCCAAAGCAGCCCGCACAGCACCTCCTTTTCCCTTGCACTCTGTTCCTGACATAGGTAGGGCAGTGCTGGTGTAACTCCACTGGTTTAAGGAGGTCAAGGAAGTAAAGGAAGAACCTATACAACTGAAAGAGAGTCCCGTTTTCCCAGCTCTGCTGGTTTAAGAAATTGGTTTGTGTCTCCCTTAAACGTCAGTGGACAAAAGCTATAGACACGTATGGTACTGCCACAATAAAGTCATCTAGTCTTGAAATAGTTGTATGCATTACTGACATAATCTAGAGAGACTCTCACACTGATGCTCCTCTTCTTCCATTAAATAAACAGCTGCTTAGTTTTGGTATCCTGGCAGACAGGCTTTCTGAAAAGTAATCTACCAGTCAATTAGTATCCTATACCATGAGCCTAAATCAAATACACTTTCAAAAGGGCTCAAGTTTAGAAATTAACTTTAGGAAAACTCTATTGATTTTGTAAATTAAAAATGTAAAATTGAATGGAGAGAGGTCCAGTACAGGACTGACCCGAGGAAGCAGGCTTTAAACAGGATCACTCTTGATTCAACACTAGGAGAGAAGAAAGCAAGAAGGATTCATTTGCAATTGACCTGCAATAGCAAAGTCATTCAGTTTCCAAATAGGATTAAACTTGTTCCATCAGCCATGACATGTGAAAAGATCATGGTTATAAATTCCATTTGCTGTAATGAATTGAAAGTGTCTGAATTTGCAAGCAGCACTCATCGTTGATGGACAGCTAGATTTGTGCAGTGTTTTAACACTAAAATTAGCTTCTACAAAATAAAAAGTACAGAAAAGGTGGCAGCAGTGACAGATTTTAAAGCATTAAAAAATAGACTTTATTGTTAGATGGAAGCTGAATAAAGCTAGAAATAAATACTGGTTATAACCCTGTTATGTAGATAGCTTGCTTCTTTCTTGAGCGAGGGTGAACGCAAAACTGGAAAAAGGCATTTGTTTAGGTTTCTCAGCCATATTTCAACAAGAATAAATATTGTTACTTAAATGAGGAAAAATTGAACTTTTCTATGGTATTGCTTGTAAGATGTAAGAAAATGGAATTGTATTGAAGGATACTTCATTCAAATCGATTTCAACGTACATCAACGTGACTCCACTGCAGTCCATGGAACCATATTGGTGTATGTACTTTGTAAATTGAGATAAAAGCTACACTCTGTGGTTACTTAATAACCTTAACTCAGTCTTGCATCAGAATCATGAGACATTTGTACTTTGCTTGCAGAACTAAATGCAGTTTCAAAACCTGTTTTCCCCAAATTTGTGTTTGGTGTACACAACTTTATGCATATTTTAAATGTGCTGATTGCCAAGAAAAAAAACTCAGTGGGTGAAAATGGCTAATATTTGTGAATAATTTGAGGTTAATTTTAATTGATAAGGTACCCAGCTGAAAACTGTCCAAGATTTAAAAAAAAAAAAAAAGCTTGAGCTAAACAGAGGAATGAAAATATAATAGCTTCTTAAATTACTGCAAGGTTAACATATAATTAATTTTCTAATTTTAATTACAACCCTACAAAATGTACTGAAAAATGCTCAAAGGGGAGAAGCAGCCAGGTGCCAGCCGCGATTAACCAAGGTTACTAGCAATTACAAGGTCTCTATTAACCATGTTACAGAAATTTTAAAAACTCCTTTATAAAAACAGCACATTTCTTGAAACTCAGCAGGGTATTCATCTTGCTGTACCTTTCCATTGCTACAGACTTGCTGTCATTTGCCTCGCTCTTTTCCAGCTAAATGTTTTATTGCAGCTGAAACATGGACTGCTTTTTCTGTTTGTCACACACGGTTACATATATAGTAGGTATTTATTTTGATCATATAAACAAACGAGATTAACTGTTGTTTGCAAAGTGCTCTGAGCACCCTAAGTGCCAGATAGCTGCCAATATCACAGCTGAACCCTAGAAACACAAATCCTGAAGAAAATGCTTTTTCTTTCCAAGGTGTCCTGGGACATGCAGTTTGTAAAGCAGGGATATCGCTGAAACTGCCTTTTCTGTGGAGAACCTGCTCTGCAATGCTTTATATTGCACAGACAAATGTAACTTCTGAGTTAAAAAACCCAAACAAATAACAAAAAAATCCGCATGTTTGCTTTGCATTTTAAACAAATCATGGTGTAAACAAATGTCTTGTATGTATCAAATTCCATGATGTGTTATTGTTCTTTTTTATTGTTGTTATGTGAGTCATGTTTTAAGTGTCTGTTGTTTGGAACCGTAATAAACCTTGATCCATCTATTAAAGGAAGATTTTTAAAAAACAAAAAACAAACAAACAAAAAACCCCAACAACATTTAAAAAAAAAAAAAACAACAAAGCATTGGTGTCAAAGGAAATTAATTTCCTGGCTGGCTTGTGTTTTTCTCTGAGGCAGATATTGATGAGTGTGCAGAGGGCATCATTGAGTGTCACAACCATTCACGCTGTGTTAACCTCCCAGGGTGGTACCACTGTGAGTGCAGAAGCGGTTTCCATGACAATGGAAGCTATTCTCTTTCCGGGGAGTCCTGTGTTGGTAAGCAATGATCAGCATAGTGCTTTTTTTCCTCCTTCTGCATGGTGTTATAAAGTGACTATTGAGACACTGTCCTGAGCAGTTACTGTGTTTAAGGCTAAAATGAGAATGCAAGCAAGCGTGTCTGTGTTTGTCAGCATCCCCAGTCACGTAGCGTGGGTGCTAGTTCAAGACGTGTCACATTTTTGAATGGTTATTACAGCAGGGAGGCAGTCAGAGAGCCAAAGTGTGGCTTACTGCGCCTTGCCATTTATCATAGTAAGTTGCTGTAAAACCTGAAGTAAAAGTAGGCTTTCTGGGGAGCATAATAGGCCACAAAAGGGGAAGAGTTGGTTTTCCATTTTCAAATTTCAGCAGAGCAATATGAGAACACATTTGGGGTATGTCTGTGTTGCTTTCATTTGTTTGTTTTGCATTGTTTGGCATCTTCATAATTTTATTTTTAGAATTATGTGAACAGCATCAATCACTGTATGCACCATATTTGCAGGATAAAGCCCTAAGAGCATGAATGGAGAGGAATTTTTAGAGGGTGCAGAGGAGTTTGTCGGTTGTTTCTATGGGAGGACAAAGGATGAGGCTCCATGAGGATTTAATGCTGGTTCTTGCAATCTGGGTGCCCTCGACTCAGCTGTAAGACTTTGTATGCCACTACAGCAAGTAAGCAGTAATAAAATCATAGTGAAGGTGGTAATTGTGGCTTACCTCTGCCTTACGATTTTTCCATCTCTTTACTTATCCTCAGAAGCCCTGTACACAATTTCTATATGATGTTTTATCAGATGAGTTTAAAACTATTTAGAAAGGATCCCATTTTAACTTCTGTAGAGATACAGATCAACTTCTCATAGTTCTATGTCCTTTCTTTGGAATTTCAGTTATTTCATCTCTACTCAGTTCTATGAATTTTCTATAAAAGCTTTTCTGCTTCTTCTGTAAAAGACTTTTTTTTTTTTTAACACTGTAAATTTCCTTTATTATGTCCATAGGTGCAAAGGGCTCTTTCTAAGATCTTTTACAAATTTTGGCTATTAGAAGTCCTTGGGATAAGATAGCATCGTGATTTAAAAATGCAGAGGAACAATAATTATTTTCAAAACTGATATTTTGTAGATTGTCCAGCTACATTAGCTTTTTACATATTGTCCCAAGCTGACGGGGAGCTCAATAAAATCACAGCAGTGAACTTCATTGCGGTGGCTGTGGTTAAAAAAAAAAAGAAAAAAAAAAAGGCAAATTTTACAGCATTTCGTGACTTAATAAATAAAACACCACGTGACAGTCATGTATTTCTAAACAGATTCCCAAATGTTAAGAGTTCTCCTCTGGTTTCTTTAAATACTGTGAAAGGAATGACAGAGCAATGTTGAAAATACTTGCTTTCTGAGAAGTCAGAGCAACGTGACAAAACCTTCAAAAAGCCTCGAGGCAACTGGGGATGTGGGGCATTTGTAGCAGTCCTGATGCCTACCTGTACTGCTTGCAGGGGGAACCCCATCCCTTGCCAGGCTGACCTTACGTAGCTGTTTTGGGACGAAGAAGATCTAAGGCTCAGGCTGGTCTCAGGAGAAGACAGGTGCATAGGCAAGACTGTGGTTTCGAATGGCCCACAGCTAGGCTCGGTTGCTGAAAAAGTCCGTATTGCTGCATTGCATCGCTATTAAAAGGCAGGGCACTTGGCTCCCTCACAGCAAAAAGGAGCCCAAAACGTTCTGTATTCTGTGGAGACTGAAAGGATGAGTTTTCGTGAAAACAAACTGCCCTCATTTTGACCTGCGCAGCATGCTGGAAGGTTGTAAGGTGAGGGGCTCATCTTGCCATATGCAAGTTGTAAACAGAATGTGAAATAGTGGGGTTATTTTAACTAAATAGCTTTTCTGAACCATCTGCTGCAGGGTACCAGTGAGGAAGAGAACAAACCAGTTTATTTTATTTCATTATACTGGTTAACCAATTAAAAATTAATTGAAAGATTCCACTAACCCATACTGACAAAGAAATTTTGAACTGTGATGTTTATTTCAAAGTGCAGCTAAGAATTGGTTGAAATGACAGATCGATAACACTACACATTCTAGCTAAAACTCAGTTTCTTGAACACTGACTTTGATCACGTTACAGAGCTTGTTTGCATGGTGGAATATTTAGAGTCAGGGCCAGAGTCATTCCCTCTATTTCAGGTAAGAGGGTTCATCAGCTTTGCAACAGCGTTTTTTCCTGGCATATTTTACAGACCGTATACTAAAATCCTAGTGTGTACCTGAGGTGGCTTTGGGCCACTGCCCTTCAGTATGTTTTGAAACGTTTCTTCTTCGTCTGTGAAGGACAAAACTTGGAGACCAATTAATAGGCTAAGAACACAAGTAAAAACAGATTAAACTCTCCCCCACAAAATAATAATAATGATAACATCTACAAATCATAAGGCAGTGGGAGGGAGCACTCAGCTCTGACAGATTGCCCAAAGCCCAGGCAGCCGGTTGCTTTTGCTGGATGCATTTGTGTATCTATTGGTTAACCCCCTTTCCCTCCATTTACATGTAGGTGGTCTTGGAGCTGAGTCATTGCTTGCGGTGTCTCTGCAGTGCTTGCAGAACATTTTAAAAAATAACATCTATTTGAGAAGCGTTGTGATACCTCAGTGCTTCTAAAAGCTTTATTCTCATTGACTATGAGAAAACAGGTGAGTTTGTCACCTGGCAAGGGACAAATGTGTAAATCAATGGATGTGGCAGGGAACGTCATCATACTGCACCAGAGCTCGGGCAATAAGGGTGTATGATTTAGCCAGGCCCCTTCAAGCTTGGGAAAATTCTTTTATTGCTCAAAATATCAACCGAAGGCAGCTTTGAAAAGGGGATATATTTCCGTGGACATCCAAGATGTCAGCTTCATAAGGTGATGGTGAGCAGGCTCAAATTAAGAGAACGTAGTTTAATTTCCAGCAGTAGCGTTTTTATGACGCACTGGCCTTGCACAATATGTTATTAAGAATACTACTTGCAGACAAAGGACAATTGCTATACTAAGTGGCTACCAAAGTTTGCTTGGCAATTAAAACATGTAGGCTATAGTTGCTAGGTTGTTTTTTTTTCCTTTTTTTAATAGGAGCTTTGCTATACTTTAAGGTAAACAAACAAAAATACTTTAGAGAGAAGTATGAGTTGTCATATGATACATACCCCAGTATTAACTACTATCTACTGATACCATATTGAAGCAACTGGCATACATTGTTTTTTCCCTGCACTAAGTACCTGTTGCCAAATACTGCTACTTCATAAGGTAATCATTAAATAAACCCTCACCACTGAATTTTCAGTGATAACCTTTAAGATTATCAGAACCAAAAGAAGGGAAAAACTGGCAAAGAAATGCTGTATTCTGGGAAGTTAATAACGTCCACAAAGCTCGCTCCTATCTACAACAGAAAAATAAAAGCAAATTAAATTATACTTTCTAATCTCCATCTCTCTTTAAGTGAGATGCTTCCGGTCTGTAGAGAGCTGTTCAGACCCTGGAGTGCAGAGTTCCTGATTCCATTTTTTTCATGACGTTTCGTGTTTCTGGGTCTCTACATTGTGACTTGCAAGCACAGAAGGAAGAACAACCAAGGCAGCAGTCCCTGTCAGTTGTTGATTTTTTTATTTTCTTTAAGAATCAGTGCAAAGTTTGTAGGGAAGCTTAACACGGATCCTCCTCCTACCAAAAACCCACAGGATTCACCATGTATTTCATCCTGAAAGGTTGCATAGCTAGACCTCACTGCAGGGTTAGGGTAGCTGTGGGGAAGTGAAAGCTGGAAAAAGGTAGGAGTTAGCAGCTTGTGAGAGAAAACTCCACACATGTTAGGCTCCCACAAAAGTTGGGTGCAGCAATGCTTGAGGGTCAAGTCTGAATGGGTTTGAAATCAATTCCTGAAGCTTTCATATACTCCATAGTATGCTGCAGTGTTGATGTTACCTAGATTAGAAAGTAAGAGAAAAGGGGGTTTGTTCTTTGTTTATTTTGCCCCCTTTCTCTGTCAAACAAGAAGCTAGACCCATCCTTTGAAAATGCCTGAGAATTGCTTTTCTATCTATTGTTAGGGAAGTGGTACTTAGACAGAAAGGTTTGTGTATGGTACAGAGTATCCAAGACCAACTCTAGAACCTGCCGTTTTACAACTTTCTTCTGTTCTGCTCATAGAATTTCTTAAAGCTTATAATATCAGTCTCTGTCTGTGGATTTTATCCTGCAAAATAAAAATTATCTTGCTTACTTTCCATTTAGTAAATTCTGATTCTTGTATTCTGAGAGAAAGTTTTGTTACATGTCTTCAAGGTAATTGTGTTTAGTCATTTCTGTATTTCTAGAAAGCATTAATAATTCCTGTATTCAGAATCTGATTTACTATGCAATGTTCTTTAATGCCATTATGTCTCTATAGAATAAAAGTACTGTCATAAAATATTTTCTAACTAAAAATGAACCTGTTTAGTGATTTTAATTTTTTTTTCAAAGATGAGTCCAAATCACTTTCTTTGAGTTAGAAAGAAGGTGAATACATTAAGTGACAAGTTGCCTGTGAAAAATGATATGTCAAAACAGTGTTTAGTTAACTTGTACATACATTGGTTTGGGAGCCCAGCATACATTTTTCACGTTAACATTATACTGTAATGGTTTAATGTACCATAACAGTTAAAATTAGCACATTAGCAGGGTTCTTTCTTCTGCAACAGCTTATCGTGATATTACAGAGCACCACACTGCACGACTGGCTTGCACACATTTATTAAGGTGCTATAGAAAAGTCATACCATTAAAACCTGAATAGCCTTGAAAACTAAGAAATGAAGTAGCTAGGGATTGGTTTAAAATTTCAGTGAAACCAAGTTAATGAACTTGTGTTGATATGTACAGTCATGCTTGTCTTCTACCCCATTCAAATACAGTGGCCGTGGGACCTCTCATAATATCTGAGGCAAATTACTTCTCATTACAGCCAAAAAGGATGGAAAAGGAAATTGCATCTCAGGGGATTATTCTGTTCCATTTTGATTCTGATTTCTTGTCTGCCCACGTTACCAAGCTATCTTTATGTACTTTGAGAGTATAGTGGGAAATGAGCATGTCTTGGATGGTTTGTTTTCTTTCTTTTCCCATCCGCAAAATGTGACTAGTTGCATTGCGGCTAAAACACATATGATTAGGTACTTGTTGCCATACATTTGTTTAAAAGAAGCACAGATTGGGAGTGTTTGAAGAGTGAAGATCTTGATCAGTTTTATGATAGTCCTGTGCAATGTTTGAGGTGGCATGTCTCAGCAACAGTCGCTTTGCTGCTGGCTGTGTGTTGTTGATAGAAAATACCATAAGGCTAGCATTACAAGCAAGTGTCTGATTATGGTCATTTCCACTCTATCCCCACTTTTCCTTGAAAAGGAACTGTGTGGAGCAGCGAAGTAAAGCTCTGCCACTTTTACTTGCGTTAATGAGTAGTTTATGCCACAGATTATCTCAATATAATGGATAAGATTGCAAAGTCCTATTCCAGGTGTGAAAATGAGATTGCTTTCACAGGTTGACAGGATGCATGAAAGAACTAATCCCCCCAAAAGTCCACACAGACATCTTGTTCTTGTGTTAAACATACAGAAAGACTATGGAGTCTCCTTGCTATTTCACATATGTACTTGGCCATTGTTCTTAAAAGTTGCCTGATTTATAAATGAATATTACATCTTCTTCCTACCTAGTGTTGTTATAATAGGAAATCAGATTTGTGTACAGTTTTGCTTTGCCCATCATTGAATGTTCCAGCTTGGGGCCCGCATCTCTGAGAGCAGTTGTGGAAAAGCAAACGAAACCTGAGGGGGGCCTGTGGAATTTGAGCTGAGCAAGGATTTGAATAATATAAAAATAATCTATATGCAAGAGTCTTATCATACAATTTTCATATTCATTAGAAGATTGTTTTGGACATGTTCAGAATTTTAAACTAGGCTAATTCTTCAACACCAAAGTAGACACATTGATTCCTGTAGTTAAGAGAAATTTCACACTAAATATGGGTACTTTCTTCCATGTTTTGTGTAGCCACCTACATGCTGATCTCATCTCAATATGAGCAAGTCCATTTGATCTCCATTAAACCGAAATACTTTCTTGAGCTAACGATATGAGATAACTTGTCTGGGTTTTTTTCCTTCCCCACCCCCCAATCTGGTTTGAGCCTGAAAGAGTGAAAGGGACAAAAACATGTTACGCTTATAACTTCTTTTCCTCAAGTTACTGGGAACGCTGGCTGTTTGTTCTGACTTTTAGAAATGCAATCAGCGACAAGAAAAAACTGCCAAAGGGATGTTCTCAGAAAATTAGCTCTATTAAAAGTTCAGCTGGAAATGAGTGCAGTGTCCAAGCCTTTTATATTTGATTAATGACTAAAACTTTTAAATAATAAATGCCATAAAATAATAAGAAACCATCATTTGCGTAAAGAATGAAAAAAATGAGCAAACTGAGTAGCAATTAGGAGTTTATGTTCATGCTATGTTACTCAGTTTTGCTTGATTGGTTTCTTTGTCAGGAAGTCCCATTTACCAGTTTGGGCTGCTCCTAACGGGAGCATCCCTTTTATGTGTGCTAAACGGAGAACAGCAGTAGCAGTACGTAAATAAGGTGTTCTTCCCCTTTGGATATGTATAACAGATTAAGTTGGCTTTGTGCAGTGTGAACAGGTCTGTACTATTGAGAATATGAATAATGTTAGTTTCTATAATTGCTAACATCTGGCTTTCCATAAATCTGTTAAATTACATGGAAACAGAATTAGATTTCTGTGTCATAAGTAAAGCAATTACATGGAACTCTGTAGACAATATGGCTTTATATTAATCTGTGAAATCCTTTTAGTTTTGAACTGTGAAAGCTACCCTTCTAACCTGCACTGTGATCCTGCTACATCCTATATATATGCTATTCAAGGAGCCCTTAATATGGTGGGGAAGAGAATATTGGGAATACTTGGTGCAATCACCAGACAAAGTGAATGCTTCACTTATACCTTTGTCTTCAACATAAAATACAAGTCAAACGCTATTGAGAGGAAAATAGGGTATTTTTAAGAATACTTTAAGTCTTGCAGTAGCTGTTTGGGTATAATTCATTTTCGTACCAGTTCATTCATAGCTCTCTTCATGTCACTCTTCAT
This sequence comes from Pygoscelis adeliae, assembly GCF_000699105.1. NCBI lineage: Eukaryota > Metazoa > Chordata > Aves > Sphenisciformes > Spheniscidae > Pygoscelis > Pygoscelis adeliae. The sequence continues at coordinate 6,274,295 of NW_008824186.1, read as the reverse complement.
GGTTTTTCAGTATCTGATACTTCATGTCACTCTTCAGTATCCTCTGATACTCTGGCAGTTGTTAAACAATGAACTACAAGTTTTAATTTCTCTTAGTGCAGCGCCTTTTACACCACTGGTAGTGGACCTTTCAAGTACTCAGTAGTGCTAAGCTATGCATTAGGGCAATAATGTTATTTTTTGGCAATTAAGACTGTCAGGGCAGCAAAATACGCCATTTTTAGGGAAGTCTGACCGACGAGCAATTGAATCGTGCTATCAGGCCACTGGGAACATCTCTGACAAAGGACTGGCCCGTAGGTTAGCCCAGGAGGGAAGCCCTTCTGCAGTGCAATTGCTTCCAGCTTCTCTTTTTTAAGCAGAAAGAGGAACAGCCATTTTCTGGCGGCCCAGGCCCCTGACTCAGTTGTGCAGGCTGATTTTGCATTTAATCGAATCCAAGGGCACTACCATATTTCCACTTGTTCCTGGACTATTTATGACTTGAAATCAATTCCTGAAATCAGGAATTTTACTAACCAGGTCAGAGGGAATCTAGTGATTTGGTTGTTATGGAGAGTTTCCTTCAGCAGATTGAGAGAATTTTTAACGTTTTTTAGAGTTCTGGTTTTCTGAGATGACGACTTGGGAACCTATGGCAGTCATCCAAAAACTAGGGCCATCACATCCCACCTAAATTAGACTTTAGGTAATTTTCTTTGTAAATTCTATTGAATTTTTAAATTTGTTGTTTTAGAAAGGAATTCAAAGTACTCGAGCAATATTGAACAGTTATAAATTTCACACTAGTAATTAGGTAATTTTAAATGGTAAGTGTGAGATTCTTCCTTGTAATTTCTGAATTAATATAATAGAATTATATTAATGGAATTTTCATGATAGAAACCATCACGTACTTAAAAACCAGCCTTCCTCCTGCTGTTGCTTACAGTTTTCATTGTTCGTGTTGGAACAAGGGACACCCACCAGTTTACTGGTATTTTATCTGGACAATCTGTCAATATGTTGTTTATGAACAGTCCAAAGAAATACCTGTTTTTCACAATGTGCTTAAAAATCTCATGGCTTTTGCTGCAAGAAAACGAATCCCTAGATAAATTCATATAGCATAATTATATTTTACCTTCCAAAAGCAATTTTAATGGGATACTGTAATTCACTTTTCTCTAGTGTATAATGATTTTCTTTTGTTACTTATTTCTTTGTGTCATTGCTAAATCATACTTTTCCTGTATAGCTTTGTTCTAAGACTTTTTTCCTGTATAAGGTGCCTCTGATGTCTGTCTTTATTTCCTTTTCTTTTTTCTTCTTTTTCCATTTTTTTTTTTTTTTTTTTTTTTTTTTCCTTTTACCTTCTAGCAATGGGAAAAGGATGAAACTGACTGATTTTAGTTT
>NW_008824186.1:6260866-6272615 GCF_000699105.1 Pygoscelis adeliae | reverse complement strand
CCTTTTTTTTTTTTTTTTTTTTTTTGCAATTCATTTATACCTTCTAGCAATGGGAAAAGGATGCAACTGACTGATTGTAGTATGGGAAATGTTGATCATGCTAGGAACTTAAGAAGAATAGTGCATTTCTATTGTGGTGTAAACTCCAGAACTGAGAGTGATCTAATTGACAGAAAGTCACTCTGATTGTTCGCTAGTTTCCAGTCAGTGGGAAATCACTATACACCCTTGTCTGAAGGTTCAAATTCATCACTGATACACAGTTCCACTAGGTATATCAGTCTCAGCATTTACAATTACACCTGCTGGAGATAGTTTAAGAATTCTTGGTGAAATCAAAACAAACACTGAAGAATAACCTAAAAAACTCAGTGTTTAATGCCTAGCAAGTAAATATGGAAGATAGCAGAAAGAAGGCACCCTCTTCCACCAGAAAGGCAGATGAGCAATAATTACTTAATACAGAAACAAAATTTGCCCTGTGAAAAAATTGTCCAAAGCATTATAAATCTGCTGTTTTGCAGATATCGATGAGTGTGCCTTAAAGACCCACACCTGTTGGAACGATTCAGCCTGTGTGAACCTGGCAGGAGGGTTCGATTGCCTTTGTCCGTCCGGACCATCTTGCACTGGAGACTGTCCCCATGAAGGCGGCTTCAAGCGGAACGGGCAGGTGTGGACCCTGAGGGAGGACAGATGCTCCGTTTGTTCCTGCAAGGTGAGATCCAGCTGGTCTGGGTTTCAGGAGTCCTTTAATTCTCTGGGCTCATGTCAGAAACCCAATATTGCACTGCCACTGGCGTTGGCAAAAATACTAGCTTAAGCCCAAAGCGTTGAGGCAAAAGGTAAGCTCTGCTGTGGGCACTGAAGCTGTGATGGGGAAATTCTTCTGGGAAGTTGCCTTTTTTCCTTATTTTCCACAACCAGAGACACAGCTGAATAATGGCTAATCCTGCTGAGCTTCTACCGTGTCACCCTGTGGGCCAGAGCCACTCGTAGCGTGCCTTGATTGAGGGTCTTGCATTACCCTTTAATGGAATGTGCAGGTGATCAGCACGCTTACTAGAAATGTTGAAAACTCTTTCCAATTTCTCTTTCACATGAATATGCATCTCTCGGGACATGTGCTGTTGTCAGCCATCTTCCTGTTGATGGTGTTTCCCTTTACTTGGAATACACGTGAATTAACTGGGTGAGAAGGAAGGCCTGAGCACGAGTCAAAGTTGCAGCAGGCACTTAATTTCCTCAAGTGAGGAAGGGTGAAGGCCGGCTTTCTCCTTCTCATCCCAGGCTGGCTGTGTTGGCAGCTCTCCCACTTGAGCAGTGCAGCTCTCTGCACCTTTGGAGAAGCCAGGCGTAGTATAAGTAGATCTACTTGATAATTAACACTTAGATCAGTTTTTTGGTTTTTTTTTTCCCCCCCTGGAAATTATCAGGTCTTTTCTGAGTGTGGTAACCAAGTCAAAAGAACATTTGACTCCGCTTGCCTCGTTTTCACCTGTTAAAAGAGGAATGCTTTTGTCATTTTTTCAATGTCATTGAAATGAGAAGAATTTTAGAAATGCACCAATCTGAGAAATGGTTGGTCTTTTATGGCCACTTTGACCTGATGCGTTCATAGCACTGGTAAAGCTGTCCTTAGACAAAGCAGAACACTATTGGCCCTTGCATAAGTCTAAGTAAAATGAGATTTTGACCACTGTGAAAAGCTGAACATAGAGCATGAGAAGTGGCCTATTGGTCCCCATGTCTTAAAGCTGGTGAGCCAAAGAAGCATTAAAGGATTTGGGAGGGACAAGGGGGAAGAGTTGTTTTGAAGTTGCAAGAAGCTGAAAGCGTGATCATTTCTGTATTGCAATAGTATAGCAGAAGGGAAAATCAAGACTTTAGAGTGAATAGAACCCGCAAAGTACACTGCTGTTTTGGGCTTGAAAGGGAATATGTTCTTGTTAGTTGCTACATTTTTTACTTCAAGTAGACTCAAGCTCCCTAAAACGCCTTCCTGCAGAAGCTGAGTGTACAACTCCACTGAATACATATCAAGCTTTTATTGTAATCTTGGGGAACTGGCTGGCTTATGAAAGGATTTCCAGTCAACAGCATAAACAGTTTAATGTATGTGAAGACATCTGGTCTGCCTTTGCAGAATTATAACTATTAGTATTCCCATTTTTAGATTGCTTGTAATTTGTTTTATTTGCCATTTCTCATTGCACTTATTTCTTATGTTGAATGTTCTTATTAGTATATGAAAATACACAAAATGATTAACTAGTACATAGATATTTTAAACTAAGCCTGGCACTGTTTGTTGCTATGACTTTTCCTTTATATCTTCCTCACTTTACAGTTTTTTCCTCTGTGAATTAACATTTGCATTTAATTTCACTCCAGTAGCTGCCTTGTTTCAAGAGACAAATTCTTGTCTATAGAACTGGGAAAACAGGGAGAGCTCCTCCTCTATCATATCCCAGGCAGGACGTAAAGTCTTCACTCAGTGTTTATTGAAATATGTTATTAAAACATATTTTTATAAATAGTGATAGCTTCCAATCATAGAATAGTTTGGGTTGGAAGGGACCTCTAAAGGTCATCTAGTCCAACCCCCCTGCCATGGGCAGGGACATCTTGAACTAAATCAGGTTGCACCAGACTACTTCTCAAGCTTGCTGCAGGACTCTCTCCTTTTCGTGCAGTTGCATGGAGAGCTGGCCCTACTTGACCTTTTTGCAGCCTGCTCAGTTTTCAGTGAGGAAAAGGGCAGAGTGTAACTAAATCATTCCTTATACTTTTTACTCGAGCTTCGAAATGATCCTACTCATTTGTTTTATCTAGGAGACAAATCAGCATTTCAGATTTTTTATGAAAAGGTCAGGTGGGTGTATTTTGTGCAGTGGCTAAAACACATAGATCCCATCTTGAAAATATTTTAACTTAGAATCTGGTGCAAAAGAAATTAAATACCTTAACTTTGAAGTAAGGTTATTTGTGGAGTAGGATACTATGGAATATGAGAAATTATATTACTTCAGTTATATAATGAAGCAAAGTGTCATTATTGAAGCACAGGGGATTATTTCAGCGTGTCATCAGGCCCAGTCTTTTCAAACCATCCTCGTTCATCTGAATGAATATAAAGTTTACAAAAACATACATTCTCAAAACTACAAATTAATATAGTACCTTAAATATATTTGATGTGTCTTCTACAGGCATCTTCCTGAACTCTTGTGGATTTAATACACAAGACTGGTAGAAATTTGATGGGAGTTGGGGAGCTGTTTCTCTCTCCCATGAAAAAACTAAGCCTGGCTGTACAGTCTGGCTATATCTGGGCTTTTGAGTCTGTCCTCTTATAAGACAACCCTCCATTCCCTGTATGAAAAAAGCCTGGGGGATAAGCACAGCACTGGGAACAGGGGGATGTGCCAAGGTGAAGCGTGTTCCTGATGGCAAGAAGTGTTTGGTGGTTTGGTTTCTGCAGGGTCTGATTTCTGTCCAAATTGGCTTTGGGGCTCTGTGAAAACTTGAGTCACCCTTTACAGCGATTCCCTTGTGTGTCAGTTTTCCCTTTGGTAAAGAACAATTTTGTGTTCCTACCACTGCTGCTTATGAAGCATGTAGAACTGATTCAGTGAGGAACGTGGGGAGGGAGAGATACTAATAAGATGCTACATGTTATTACCCACTGAAAGAAAATAAGTTGCTTTCTACATATTTCTCAATTTTCTCTGTATTTCTCAATGCTCCTATAGAGCTGCAAAGATGCAAGTGAGATGATGTAGCCTAAGAGGCTTTGTGTCACTGCAGTATAGGGATAAAAATGTTTTTTGAAAGGCATGGAACTAATGAGGTTGTAGATAAAACACAGACGCTCAAAGAATAAAGAGAGTAGCAGTGTATTATGATTACCAAAAGGTCTCTGGCAAAATCATCAGGCTTTGTCAGTGTTCTGAAATACAGAGAGTAAAGGCAATGTAAAAGGTTAGCTGCTCCCCAGAGGTAACGGCACGGGAATTCAGAGGAGCACAGAACTACCAGCTGAAAGGGGAATTTGAAAACTAATCTTGAAAGCTTGGAAACTGAATTGGAACTAAGCAGACAGGTTATTGTTAGCCATTATTAATCATCACTCCATTATGGAGAGGAGAGAGACTGCCATTGTCGAGGGCATTGGGTTGCCTGGACGCCTGGTGCGACCCCATGTGCCTGGAGCTAGTCAGCCTGGCAGAGCTTTTGTGCTGAGCTGCTGCTTGATGTCTACCCTCAGCAAGGGGTGGAAGATGGTTGTGCTTTCCCACCTGCAAGAATGGAGATTTAGTCATAACTCTTCGTCAGGGAAGGCTTTCAGCTCTCTTCTTTCAGCACTTGCTGAAAGGGGAGGATGACTTCTTTCTTTGTTTTTTGTGGAAAGGGTTTATTCCTGGCATTGCATCTGGACCCGGCCGAACCTGTGGCTAAGGAAGCGGGCCACTGCCAGTCTTCCTTAGCTTATGATTTACTCAGACAGCTGAGTAAGGAAAGAAAGCTTGTTTATTCCTTCTCCCACACCTAAAGCAGCAAGCTAGCGACAAGTACAGAATCCTTAGTTATCTTAATTTGATACAAAACTGAATAAAGACTGTAGGGCAATCTAGTCCTATGCCCTGTGGTTGGCAAAAGTAGTTCAGATCCATGTTAACCTAGCACGTTTTCTACATTTCCATAATTCTGTGTTCTCTTCAGCTTTCCTTGTTAGGCATAAGAAATCATTTTAATTATTCTTACAACAGAAAGTAATACTCTAATCAATTCAAAACTATGAAGAAATGCAGCAGTGACACTGACTGACAAGGGGTATCGTGATTCCCTGATGCTGATTTTGTAAATGTTGCATTGTGGCCAAGATTGGCTTTGCTTAAAAACAAGAGCCAAACACAGATTCCTACATCAAAACATAAACAAAACAACCTCCCATGCTACATGCTGTGGTTATGGCTACGTTGTCTGCCTGTGGCAGAGAAATCCCGGGCTGCTGTCACTCTTTTTAGTAATCACTTTTTAAAAGGATCAAGAGGAAATAAATTCCCTTGCTTTGATAGGTATCCCTTTATTTGGTGGCAATGAAAAAAACTTTTCCTTCTTACATCAGATACAGGTTTATAGACTCAGAACAAGGTTCTGATGACAATATGGAAAAACTGCAATGAAAAGAGTGGAGTTGTTTTAGGGATTGTACAGTTGTGATCCAAAGCAGAATATAGCTTCATTCCTCTCACAGCTCTACCTTCAAATTGGCTGCAGGGGACACTTTGCTTGAATAAGGACTAATCCAAGAACTAGCGCTGAACGCAAAATAAGTTAATGTTAAAATTTTTCAATAATCTCCTCATTGTTAACTGTGATTTCAGTTCCGAGTCTACACGTGGCGTATCAGTATGTTGGTTCACCTACAGTAAAGGGTGTAATTTCAAACACGATAGTCTGTCCAATTTTCATAACTAGAATTAGAATCAATTTGGTTTTCTCTGATGCAGAGAATATATCCTTTTCTCTCTACAGGCAGAAGCAATTCTTCTGTTTATCTCAAACATTTCTGTTTAATGGTCTTTAACAAAATGGGCCATCCAATACTGTAAGCAAATATTTAGCAAAATCATATTTTGAGAGCCTGTATTCCACAGGCTCTCTTTAATACACAAACAGAATTATAATGGATGATGGTAAGTCCATTTAGCTTTAAGATGGTGTCCTGTAGGTCCAGATGTGGAACAGAACCAGTGGTGAATTCAGAGTAAAGAATGATTAGTGCCGCTGTGGTTTTGCTACATTGTTCTCCTATGAAGTTAAAGGGACCACCTTCTTCACTTCAATTTATCTATTCAAGTTATTTTCTTCACAGTGATACAGTCAGTCAAAGTAATGCTAAACAAATATTGTATGTATTAGAGCGGCAACTGCTTGAAGAGTTCGTTGATGTAACCAATGAGATATGAAATTGCTTCATTATATTTCTTCTGAGATACGCATTTCTTTTAAATTCAATTAGCTGGAGACAGGAAAACAGTATTCTCGGATTCAAACAGCATTGGATCCGTGCACTGACAGAAATTGGGACAAAACTGGTATTTGAGGTATTACAACTGGCAGGATCCAGTCCTTGTTGGCGGTAACATCGAATACATTAAGAACTTAGTATTTCCTGATATGCCAAAGACGTGCCCTTTGGTATATATACCCTGTGACCTTATCCGGGTTGCTGTCTGGCAGTTTGTGGTTGACGGCAGGGCAATGTGTCCTCGCAGGACGGGAGGATTTTCTGCCGGAGGACAGCCTGCGACTGCGAGAACCCCAGCGCTGATCTCTTCTGCTGCCCGGAGTGTGACACCCGTGTCACCAGCCAGTGCCTCGACCAAACTGGGCACAAGCTCTACCGCAGTGGGGACAACTGGACCTACAGCTGTCAGCAGTGCCGTTGCCTGGTATGGTGTCCACGACATAATGGGTAAAGCGTTTCGGAAGGGAGCAAGAATAATAAAGATTATGATTTTTAGCAAAGCATGCCTGGAAGCAGGCTCTTGGCTCTCTCTTCACCTGCTTTCCAGACTGGGAATGATGATAAAGCACTTGCGGAGCACCAGGGAACTGAAAGCTACACCATCAGTTTTCCTCTTACTGCTGAATAAGTAGGTCTAATGAACAAAATGAAAAGCTTGACAAAAACTTGGAAACCTTGACGCTATATTAACTTTAGCATTAGTCTACTTTTGAGAACTCTTATAAGGTCGTCTGATCTTTAAATGACTTTTTAAAGTTTTATTCACATGCGATGGATTTGGTTGGAGGAGTTTCAGCTTTTAATTACATATGCTGGTGTACCTGTCTTATCAAAATGGACAATGCAATTCTTTTTTCTTCATTCAGCAAATGCTGGAAAAATGGCGTGCCAGGGCCACATGGTGAATTAGCAAAACTTAACGAAAAAAAGTAGGAGAAAGAAAACTGAAATTACTAGACAAACATGCAAAATAAAGAATATTTCTTTCCTCATTAGGCAGTGTAGATTATTTCCCTAAAGCTGTAATTCTTGCACAGATACACTAATTAGTGCAGCAGTGAACTTCATTAAAAGTATCAGTTTTCCATTTATAGCTGTCTGTATAATATTGTCTTTATATATTATATTAATCAAGAGGTGTCTGAGCATCAGGAAACAAATTACATTCAAAGCTAAGTTACTATAAAGAGATAATTATCCATAATGTACAGCAGTTAAGTATTGTGTTTTATATTCTCCTAAGATTTTTTTTTTTTTTTAATGTTTGCAAAAGAACAGCAAGAAACGTTTGCAGCTAGCAGCAAGGGCAAATACTGGATATGATGTGTTTTACAAGGGATACCGAGTTTGTGGCAGCAGTTCTTGCCTAATTTTATGATTGGGTTAACAAACATACAGAGCTAAAAGACAGTGATGCACTAAATCAACGCTACATGTAAGGTTCTGTGCAGTCTGTGATGTTAGCAACATCTGAAGTGCTTACAGAGTAGCATAATGCAAGTTATTGGAGCCCTTTGCAGGTTAAGTTTAGACACATGGATCCTGCAGAAGCGACCTGATGATTCTCTCTTCTCCATCTTTCTATCTACTAAGCCGCTTTTGTTACAAAGTTAAATAATAAAATAAAATTACTCAGCGGACCGTAACTGGTGTTGCTCAAACAATTCCTTTAGGAGTTGACGGTAAAGTCGATTTTGGCTGTTGCTAGTTAGATCGGTGTTCAGTGCTTCTCAAACATACTAACCTACATCTATCTGCAGTGTTAATTTTCTATTTAAACAGTTGCTGTGATCCTGCAGAGATGTTTATGTGACCAGACAAAGAGAGAGGGCATGAGTCTGCAAGGCGGTCGCTGCAAAAATTATAGTTTATGGAAAATACTAGAACCCAATATTTAATGCTGCCTTTAAAAACCCGAAAGAACTCAAATTCTGCTCTAATGACAATGACAGTGTTGTTGTTTAGTCAAGAAACAACCAAATGATATTCTGCTACATTTAGGAAACTTCAGCTCAGTATTCAAACATGCATTTATATGATCAACCAAACTGAGAGCTGATCCGTTGAGTTTATTTCAGTTTTGGGAACATACAACTTTTCCGTTCAACAGGATGCAAAGTTTCTTGGTAGCTAATAAATGGCAACAAATTCAATGAGCTTTGCTTCAATTTTTACAGGAAGGAGAGGTGGATTGTTGGCCTCTTCTGTGCCCAAATCTAAACTGTGAGTACACAGCCATCTCAGAAGGAGAGTGCTGTCCCCACTGTGTCAGTGACCCCTGTCTGGCTGACAACATCACCTACGACATCAGGAAAACCTGTCTAGATGGTTATGGAATTACAAGACTTAGCGGCGCTGTATGGACAATGGTGGGATCTCCTTGTACAACCTGCAAATGCAAGGTACGATGGGCAAGGTAGAATGGTGATGGAAATGCATGTTGCTGCATAAAATCAGGGTCACTTTCTGCCCTTGAAAGCTCACTTTCAGATCTCGGGGAAGTAAATGAGACCCGAGAGCAGAAGCCTACAGAAAACCCACGCCTTTTGTGTTTTGCAGGGTTCTGTGCTTGTTGAAAATGTTGAGTGCAGATATGTAATATACTAGTGCAACTTTCAGACATTATGTCGGAGAGCCCTTCAGGCATTCTCAGTATGAATCTAGGCTAATATTTTAATAATTGTCTAATGTGGATGCTCATGAAAATGTGTTTTAGAGCTAGTAAGCAGAGGCAAAAGCACTAATAAAAGTTTCAGCAGCAAGTATACAAGTAGAAATGCGCTCCAGCTCAGGGATGAAGGCACTCCCACAGTAGAAGCGGGAAGGGAATGTCACAGTTTCTGTTCCCTGATCGCATCCTGATGTGTTTGATCCAACGGCTCTAATGCAGAAATGCAGTCTGTCCTCCCCTGTTCCATGCAGTGATGAACCCACTGTGCTAATATCAGAATTATGAAAATGTTGGTTTGGGATATATAAAATGTTCTTCTGTTTACTGTGGGAAACCAAGCTGTTGCTCCAGGGCTTTAAATTATTGAAGGTAGCTTTTTCCTAATGGTTTGTGCTGGATTTTAAAAAAAGGAAAAAAATTGCTCATTTGGGGTTCTGGTGGTTGCTGTAGTTTTTAATACATAAGATAGTTTGTAAATGACTGGATGTTGCAGAAAGGTATTTAACAGTGGATTAAACTCCAAAGCCATATGTTTTTTGGTTTTTTTTTTTCCCCCATACATATCTGCCACAAATCAAGAATCTGAACTACCTGCTTATTTCAGACGAACAGAAAGCTTCCCTGCATGGATCACATCAAAACTCTCTCCATTAACTTTCTTGCATGGGAGAAAACAAATCAAATCATCTTTGTTGCCATTGCTGTGCTGTATTTTATTATGGGGACCACTGAGTCTTTCACATCCAGGTTTGTAGTTCACGTGTAGTTCAGGCCAATTCAGTGCTATTTGGCAAAGCCAACCTCCTCAGAAAGCCACCACAGTTGGGACCGATGAGGACACCTTGGGATGATGGCTTAAGCAGATTTTTGTATGCAGTAGATGTGTCAGAGATGCATCTATCTCTGCGTGCCACCAACCCCTTTGCTCTTTGTAACTTGTTCTGCAGAGGTGATTGACACCTGCTTGTTTGTCTGTGCAGAATGGGAACGTCTGCTGCTCGGTGGATTTAGAGTGTCTCAACAATAACTGACGTAGTCAGACTGGACTGTGCCGAGGGAGGAAAACTGATGAAGTTAACACCTGAGATGAAGTCGTATGCGTTGGCGTTTTATACAACAGACAATTACCAAAGTCTCCGCATGAGGAAGATGTTTGGGAGTTGCCTTTGGGACCTATCACTACGCTCATCCTTGCTAGCCTTGTCCGGGTGACTTACAGTACAGCGCATATAAGTCAGTGGTTGTTAAAAGTTTTCAGTGTTGTAAATTACACACTTCTCCTGTCAAGACATTTGCAAATATGTTTAAATTATTTCATGGGTAAACTAATGATGTATTTTTGTTTTAATTTGTGTATTGACCACATGATAGAATTCAGCTCTTCTTACTTTAGATCTAGATTTTACAAATAAGACAGCCTGTTGTGATTTTGTCCCATGATATCACACACTTAGTTCCAAGGTCCCTGTCAGATGTATTTATGAAAATATGTATGTATGTACAGTCAAATTGCATAGTACTTATATTTCACAGCTGTCCAACATTTTAAAACATTCAAAGGTATATTTGATTGGACAGAATGGAAGTAATCAAAATAAGTCTGTCTTAAAAATTTATAAAATTAAATGCCATGAACTTAATGAAATGGCAAAAAAAGCACTTTCTTCTCCAAACATGCGGAGCAGCAGCGAGACTCCTATAGTGAGAAATGGAATGAAAAACACATTCCACCGCCAGTTCGACACATATTCAGGAAAGAATCACCGGTCATTATCAGTATTCTGTTTTGCAAGAGAAACTGCAAGTGCTGGAAAAGGGTATAATCCCTCTGAGTTGTGCAGTGATAAAACAGTCAGAGAGCCTTAAGATGATATAATTTAAATCGACTAGGTTAGAATTTGCTTTCAATTATAGTGTCATTGATGATTCAGAATTTTTTCTTTTTTGTATTTACAGTAATAATGATGTCTGCCATTCTCAGTTACTGCCACCATAATGACAAAGTGCAGAAGCACCTGTACCAGCAACATGCGGGACAGGAGACCTTAACACTTGGTAACTGTCATTACCCAATTAACAGCTCAGATACAGATTTTCTCTTTTTGTATTTTATAACATTCAGAAAAATTTAGTTTTAAATTTACCACGCACACAGTGTTGTTTAGTTCCTAAGTTTAGACAGAAATACAAATTAAAACTCTTAGCCCTATATCGAGGTTAGAGTTTAGATTCTCTTCAGCTGATGTCTGTTTTTTTCATGAGGCTAGAAAGTTTGTGGCATTAGAACAGGAATATATTTCTATGATGATGGCATCTACAGCTTAAATGTCACCTTTTTAACGTGCTGTTGTGTTTTGTTCTGCTCATTTGTGTAGTGTTTTTTGCTTTTTGTTTATTTAATTAAACACACTGAGTATATGGAAAAGAGTGCAGAAGTAAGTATAGTGGCTACAGTTTGGAAAGTCTACATTTGTGAGTTTTTCATAGTTTCATGCAGCAAATGTGAAACTGATTAGTAAGAATGAAGTGTGACTATACAGTGAAAAAATTAGTCGTCTTTTAAATGAAGTAATATTATGTTTCTTATAAGGGGACAGTGGCAAAACAATATAAAAGTTACTTGCAATCATTCAGGCAACTTTATTCCCATTTTTTAAACAGGATTTGTTTTATCTAACAGGTTTGTGTGGTAAAGTTAAACTTATTTTCTTAAAATGCCCCATCATTTTCAGCTACTAATGTATTGACTATATTTGCATTGCCCTAATGATTGTATAATAAGGGAAACAGTTGTGTTTTATATGATACTCAAAGGATGTTTGTAAATCATAATGTCAGCTCATTTTGTATATCACATTGTAAAACCCAATGGTAATTCAGTTGGATGAGATATCCAGTGGGCTGAGATATAAAGGGGAATGATTTAAAACTTGTGGGCATCTAAATAAACTCCTATGTACAGATTGCTTTCCCTTAGTTTTATTAGCAGTTTTAAAACACTAATCGCTGTCCTTTCCAGACTTGAACTCGTGGTGTTGCTA
>NW_008824186.1:6241666-6260435 GCF_000699105.1 Pygoscelis adeliae | reverse complement strand
CCCGGTAGCGAACACTAGATTTAGTGTCAGAGTGGTAAGAAATACTTCATTTATACTTACTCGGACAAAATCATATATTCCAGTCTGTCATACACACCAATTTCTGAAGCTCTGTGAATGGGATTAAAGACAGTCCAGGGTCTGAAAACCATTCTTCTCCCATTTACCTTGTGGTAGTGAAGCCCTTTCCCAGGATGCTTTCTGGAAGCTCCAGATCTTCTTAGGATCATATTCAACGGGAGCATGGAAGTTCACATTTTTCCACTGCGCAGACCAATTTTCTTCCAGAACTCAAATGCAGATTAATTCAGTAAAACCCTTTCAGAGCATTTTATGCAGCATTACGTATCATTATCTCCAGAGTGATACAGCTTGAATTGTTTACACAAAGTCAAAATATTGACACAGACCTGTTTGTTTATGTTGCATTTTAAGCAGTTACCCCGACTGTGATGAACTTTTCCTTATGAAGCAATTTGATCACTAGTCACATCACATTCACCTTCAGAGTACTCAGAAGCCATAGCCCCAGCTCAAAGAGCACACTGAGGAGGAAAATTTAATTCACTATGTTCCTCTGTGACCAAGGTAAGAACTTTCAAAACCTCTTTCTTGATGAAATTCACTATTCCCTATAAGCCTCTGGGTACTACAGTGAAACTGCTGAAAAAAAAAATAATCAAGTTTATTATAATAATTTCTGAAAAATCTCCTCTTTGTTTGTGCCATGGACCTTCTCTCTGCTCAGAAGATAAGAGCAGTAGTATTAATGTGAGGAGGACTACCAGCATAACTTCCGTGAAAGGAAACTCGCTGCTAGTTAAGGGACTTGGTCGAAACGCTCACTGTAGGCAGTTGGAATTTTGTAGGTGTTTCTACTTACTTGTCCTGTAAAGGAGTATTTTCTCTGCATGTAACACTTCTGATGACAAAAAAATAAATGAGTGGGAAACAGAAAGTGAAAATTCCAGCTCTGGTAAAATGTCTTTGCCTCTTCCTTCTGGCCAAAAGCTCAGCCTAGGTACTAAACCAGAACATTGTATTGTGTCTTGTGAGGGAAGCGACGTCTCAGTTCTGCTCCCTGTGTGTTTGCAAACTCACCTACTGAGATAAAGCAAGTGCAAGTGTTCCTTTATAGTGGCTCCTAGAGTCATGGACCACATTGAGCCATGCTAGTCACTATTAAAGGCCGAAGAAAATCCAAACTATTCCCCACAAATGCTGCATAATACCTACCTAAATCACGGGAATGTGTGGGAGATTTATTAGTGTCTCTGTGTTGCCTCAGAGACCTAGATAACTGTCTTCCAGTAATATAGCTTCTCCCAAGAGCTGTCAGTGAATTTTCAAGTATAACTGTGTACAACATTTGATTGATAACACCTTTCCAATCGGATGGCAATGACAAACAAAATATCGTCTTTTTTTTTTTTTTTTTCTGTGGCAGACGATAATTTTTACAAAACAAAAGGTAAAGTGTCAGGAGTGATTACACAAATGGTGGAGTAAATTGTAATAGAATTAAATCATAACTCCTACAAGCAATATAGGAATGTCTCACATCTAATGGTACTTACATAATCATCATTAATGAGGGGATTTTTAAAAGGGTCCCATGATACAGTTCGATGTAAAATTTTAAGTGAGTGTTGTGATAAGACATAATTGTTTGAGGAACATACTGTGCCATCAGAAATATGTACCTGCCAACAAGCTACTGTTCCTCTTAAGGCAGATCTTTGGCGCTCATCGAAATTTAAACTGGTGTAAGGAAGAATCATGGTGGTATAAATTAAAAAAAAAAAAATCCAACCTGGGGTGTCTGAATGCTTCATATTCGGTTCTTCTCTCTTACTGGTAGAAATCAACAATAATTCTGTTTCAGCTGGTCATTGACCTCAGAGAGGTGTTAGTGAAGTGCTGGTGTTGCTTGTAATCTGCAAATATTACTTGGAGGTGCTAACAGGATTATTACTTGTTACTAGCTGCTGGTGAACAGTCCCACATAAGCAGGTTTAGGTATACCTGAGAAGGGTGTATATCAATAAGCTTATAATAAAGGGTCAAGTTCAGGTTTTTTTAATGAAACCATCTCCAGGAGATTCACAACACATGGGCACATAATGTCAAAAATCATGGCCAGTCAAAAAAAAAAAGGCCCCCAAACCCATATGTGTGTCATTTAAATTCTTTCCTGCTACTTCAGCTGTGCAATGCGAGGGATGCGCTGAATTCTGATGAGTGGATTTCTGGCTGGGAGCGAAATCTTCACTTCAGCAGTACCTCACACTTGAATTCTTTTTCTTCCTAAATTTGTACATGAGATTGTTTTATTTAAGTGGTTTGATTGGAATTGAGCGGTGTTTGGAAGCAAGCCTTATCGCATTCTCATTGAGACTGAAGTCGCTACAACAGGATCTGGAGCAATTCAAGCTTCTTTCTTGTATGTGCCTCTATCCTGATGGGGAGAAACCACCTTGGGAAAAGGCAGAGTTACCTAGCCAGCTCACCTGCGTTTGGGTGGTACGGTGGTTACAGCCAGAGGTTTTACAGGGTTGTGATCATATTTACCCTGGATTCAGCAATAGATACACAAACCCACTGACAGTGGCTTTTGGTTGCCATTCTCTGTTCTGTAGTTTCTTTCAAACAACTAGTCGCGTCGTCCGTACACCATAACATATTTACCTATCCCAAAGCTCTTTATTATTGAATGCCTACGTGGTTATGTGTGTACCCATGTAGATCCACCAAGCACTTCAGTGAAGAGAAGCTTAGAGGTTCTGCAGCAGATCACATCATCGCTCAAACACAAAGCAGAGACCAGGAGCTTATCATGAAATTAAACCAGAGTTGAAAAATCTTGTTTTCTAATAATGCAGCTAATTTATTGCTGTTTGATTAACTCTACTTTTTCTGTCACAAGAATTGCTAATGTATTTGATTTAATCCAGTGCTTCTTTATACTAGTTTTGATGGATTCCCTTTCACTTCAGTATTAAATATGCAGATTTGTTTTCCTACCTGGATATTATGCAAAATTCTCATCCAGGTGCTAGAATGTGCTGGCTTTGCTACTGTTGTGTCTCTAGACTCTAAGTAGGCATTTCTTTACTCAATGTCTATGACATTAGAGTGAGAGAATCACTGAAGTATGGTCAGGTAAGCAATAACTTTAAGGGTAAACTCTTACCTGTTAAGATAAGGGTTAAGGAAAACTGAATATGTATTTTAAAAGTACCTTTGCAGCTGTAGACGTGATTTTTCAGCCTGATCACAGGTTTGGCCATTTACTCACATTTGTATTCAATTATTAGCTGATTAGTTGACTGGTTCACCACACACATTTATTCTGTGATTTGCCGGGTAGAAGGCAGCTTTGAGAACTAGGTAATTACTGTATGAAGTCATCCTGATGAACAGGTTTTCATGCAAAAATAGTAGTTAGAAATTACCACAGAAACACCACCAGCACTTTCTTAAAATCAGAAGCAAATATCTTTTGTGTGGTCCTGGGCAATGCGCTTTTGCCATATTTTTCTCTATTTCTACTGGCACAGCATAGCAAGCCTTTGGAGAGCACTTGGGCTGCTGAGACAAAATGCTATTTAACTGCGGCTTTGGCTCTTCTCTTATGCATGAGCTACCACTACCTGCAAGTGCGGTGGTGGGAGGAGGTAGGTGCTGCGGGTGCAAGGCGCTGGGACCAGAGAGGGAAGTGCTGCGGTGGTCAGTGAGCTGGAGGGTCTGGAGGAGACCCTCATAAAGCTGTTAGCAGCAGCATGGCAGCAATCACATGTTGTTTCTTCTTAACGGGTGAAGCAGAGCAATAAGCTTGATTCCTCCCCCTCTCCCCACCCTCCACCAAAATCAGGAAAAAGTCTTTGGAAGGTGTCTTCTGCTGGTGCCTTGGAAATGTCAGAAATGCCAGGAATGCTCTGCTTTTCTTAGTGTGTGGGATGGTTAAGGAGGAGCTTCCCAGGACTGGGTGGAGGATCTAGGACTGGATGGAAAGGATGGAAGCAATTAAATGCATAACACAGCAATCCTTACCTCAATGGGCTAATTAGTGATGTCAACAGGTATTACTAATTTGTCTTTTGAATTTGGAAGTATTTTAATTCTACTTAAAACAAAAAGTCACTGTTCTCTTCTTTACAGTTCATTCTTCACTTTCTTGATTCTTTTGCTGATCTCTCAGGCCTTCCCATCACTACGGTCCTACAACCTGAACAGGGACTGAGCAGGTAACATGAAAACTAAGCAAAAGAAATATTTGCTTTCGTGCCTGTAGTAAAAGGAAATTTGGAACCATAACTGATTTTTTGTCATTCAAATGTCACTTCTTTTTATACTAGTCATAGCTATAATTAATGTGTAGTCTGGAGCTCATTCTCAAAAAAAAAAAGTTGTTATTAAAGGAAGTCAGACCAAATCAGTTACCTAACTTGCAGGCGTAGCACCCCCTTTTTTTTTTTTAATGACTTTCACTTAAATATTTACTCTCTCAGGGAACAAGGGAACTATAACTCTGCCATTTGAAAGAATGACTCCAGGCTGTCCCTGAGCATGGTCTGCTCCACGTCCTTTCTGCCTGGAGTTCTCAGAACTGCCTCAGCAGTCTCTGAAAATGCATTTGTTAAACCAAGAACATGGCTGTATCTGAAGCCAAGTCGATAGACCCATAGAAGGGGGGATAGGTGATCCTGTAATTGATAGCAGTCTCACATCAACCCTTAATAAAACTTGGGCATCACCAGAAAGTATTTAGGGACATGCGGGACGGTGTAAATCGCGAATGTTGGCCACAGTTCTGTATGCCTGCAAAGTTCAGAGGCATTACACTGAAGGTTTTCATTGTCTTAAGTATTGCTCAGTGCGAAAGTTCAAAGCTATTTCTTTTCCCGAATTAAAGCATTATTGTAAGCTATATGGGATTATGGTGTGCACATGTATATCCTCTACAATTGGGGAAAAAAGACATTATCCCTGATGACCTTTTCACCTCTGAGTAGCCATCTCATTCTGTGTCACTTGTCAATCTTTGAGATAATATTTACAGAGCAAGCTTGACTAGTGTAAGTAATGCTATTTCAAGCGAAAATAAATGTACGCCATGTATTTCAGGTGAGTTGATCCACTACAAGGGTAGCAATGAGAAATGTAAGTCCCACATATTCAATAATTTTACCCCAGCTGTGCTAAAATTAAGAGAGAAGCTTCAGAAAAATACGTGTTTTGAAAATACACATTTTTCAGTGATCCGGGGGTTTCAGTGCTGAACTTGTGTTATTACTGTTGGTAAGACTCCAGCCTGCCCCGGGCCACAGAGGCCACTAGAAGGGCAGATGCCCAAGTAGCTAAAATTTCTGTAGGGAGGGGATAGGCCAGGAGAGCAAGCTGATGTATGGCGTGTGCCTTTCCCTGCGTGGCTGCAGTGTAGGCTGCTGCGAGCCCCAGGCTTCAGGGGCAGGCTGAGCTGGGGCGCCTGTGAGCCCAGCTGCCCTCCAAGGAAGGCAGTGTTTGGGCAACTTCAGGAGGGGCCACGGTCCAATCGCTGGTCTAAAAGATTGATGCTTCTGGTACAGGCCAAGCTCAACGTGCCGAGACTGAATGTGCATCTGAGCCTTCATCGACAATAACGGGCTAGAGATATCCAACTCCCTTTACGGGAGTTTGAGAGCTTTTGGGAGGCAGCTGATGCTGGAGATGGGTCTATGTTTGGAAAGGAGTGAAACATGGTGCTTGTGCTGACCTACTTTCAGTGTTTTTACTCTGAATTTATGCCAAAAGGTGACCAATTCTTGTGCCTAAGTGTAAGCAAAAAACCCCTCAAACCTGTGAGGAAAGACCCTCCCCCAAAACCCCAGAAAATAAGAAAGAGAGCCTAAGGAGAAACACCGTAAATCTTTGTCACTGAGCAGGCAAATACAAAAGTGTATACATTTAGCAATTTTAGTTCATAATGGGAATGCCATAGTATAGTAGCAGTGCCAAATTCATAGTCCTAGCTTTAATGCAGAAAAACTAGTCATCCAGCACCGTGCCAGTAAGTCATGGTGTGGTCTAACTGTGCACCACGGCATATCATAAAAGTGCATGCAGAAACATTTTCAACTCAGAAAATACATCCTATCCAAAAAGTATCTTTCAGCAAGTGTAATCAAAGTGAAAGAAATTGATCAAAACATTAAATTTAAAAAGTCACCATATGTGATTGGCTTGTGTGATTATTATGTCTTAATTTAAAATAGCTAAATGATTTGTGATAGCTTAAAAATAAGAAGAGGGTTGGGAGCTTGAATGAGGATAGTTCAGAGGTGGACAAAAGGATTGCAGAGTAGTGTAGTAAAAAAGATCCCGGTTAATGGAATTTCCTCTATATATGGGGTAATGATCAGTAATCGAGGCAGAAGGAATCATTATGTCAAAGCTTGCAACTGGAAAGGAGAGAACCAAAAGGAAAATAAAGCATTATGTCAAAGTGAGCGGTGAGTCCAGAATGAGATTTCTGCATTTTTTATGACATGAGAGTACTGCCTATAGCAAAAATAACTGGTTTATTAAGCTCAGGCTAGCACCAGACGCAAAGAAGATGTAACAGTTCACAGACTGGAAAGCCGTTATCAGATATGTAATGGGACATCACTGAATATTCTAGGTTACAAACATTCTTTTGGCTTTCTGCATGAGGGAAAAGTGGAGCTGAAATCAAGCAAATCAAACTAATGTTACTTAATGTTGGAAATATGATGTCATTGGGCAGTTTAAATTACAAGAGGAGTGTGCAAGAGAAACACATGGGTTGAAGAGCCAGGTAATATAAACACAGGCAATGATGCTTTTAGCAAAGACAAATGAATTCATGAAGCTGGTGACACTAAATGTGGAAGTGATTTATAGGAAAGACTCCTAAGCCAAGGAAACCAAAAAAAGTAGTCCAAAGGAGTCACTGCTCTAAAAGATTATTAGATTTTTTTAATTATTATTTGTCTTTAGGATGCGGGCACTCAAGGTTTGAAACTGCTTCAGCCTTCTATGCTTTGGTTTTATTTAAAAATAAATCCTGGCAATACTTGGTGGCTGGGTTGTGGCAAGTGGCCACTGACCCTGGCCACTGGGAGAAGGTCCAAGAGCAGGCGCCAAGGGTCTTGGAGCTGCGGCTTCCCCGTACTGGAGAGGATGCGCTGGGGGTGGACACGGCCCGTGGATGCCCTCTGCTCCTCCACGGCTGCACCGTGCAGGTGGGAGCAGGAGGCAGGAGCAAGGTGTTGCTGTGTTTTAATTCAGATGTGCGGGCAAAATTGTTTACAGAAGATAAGGGGGAGAAAACTCTGTTGGTTTTATAGGATTAATGGAGTCTGAGGTTTAGTTGCCTGGGATGAGTGCGGTAAGAGTGGGGCTGGTGCCGGGGCAGGGGGGATGGGAAGGCAGAGCGGACAGCCAGCAGCGTGGCATTTCCTAGCTGCCTGGCTGGAGTTGTAAAAGCAAGATTTATTGTTGAAGCAAAGGGCTGTGAGTAAAATAGAGCAGGCCTGGGATTCTGAGTCTCTACATTGTTCATTTCTTTCTAATGAGCAGTCAACTCGCTGAAGAATTGGCAACTTAGAAGTGATTACTGGAGGCTTGAAGCTTTGTAAACCTCCAAATTAAGTTCTGCTTGCAGTTCTGCCCTCCCCTTCCCACATCCCCACATTCATCCCTGGTAGAAAATTTCTTAAATATTCTATGGGATGCTTGAGACTTTACAGTGACTCTAGTTCTTCCCAAGTTGTTCTCAGATGTTAGATATTTAACGAAATGGTACCTTAAAATGAGTGCTGAGCTCCCTAGATGATTAGTGAAGAGCAGTAGATACCTTTGAGGGCCTCTACAAGGATGCCTGAATTGAGGCACACAGGTGAGCTGAGCAGTCACCTCTGGACAGAGCTGTGCAGAGAGGGAACTCTTTGGAGCGAGGTCGGTGCGCGGTGCTCTCAGCTGCACGTCTTGGGCCCGCTCCGATCAAATGATAAATGGTAATAATAAAATTGCCATGTAGGATCTAATAATGTAATATATCATACAATCATTAACACTGAGTTTGAAAGGTAAACAAAATATTTTCTGATGACAGTGAACTTTCACAGGGAGTTCCAATTTATCTCTTTCTGCAGAATTTCTGTATAACCTAACCATTTCAATTACTTAAATGGTAAGGCAATTAAAAAGCTTTTGATACGATATTGTCTTAGACTTTATAAAGGAAATTGTTTCTTAGTATGGCAGTAAAGGCTTTTGCTGCAGCAGAGCATGCTTTGCAATGATAGAAGCAGATGGTTTACAAAGTTACTGAATAAGAACTGATTATTGATTTGCTATCCTCTAACAACATCAATGTCGAGTGATAATGTACTGTACTGCTTGTTACAGAGTAAATAGCTATTTTTATATTACTTGCTTTCTTGCAAATTGGCTACTAGCGGGGAAAGTAAAATATGTGGCCCTCTAATATCTTGAAGCAGTAAACAAATTGCACAGGGGGAACATCAGTGAAGCACTGCAGAACACTTGCTGATATTTATAACTTCTGCCTCTGTCAAAAAACTCCAAATCAAAAGTTCACAGTTCTCCTAATACCAGGCATAGTTGGAACCCTGTTGTTTTACCATTTACTTTCAATACATACAGTTAGTTTAGCAAAATACTAAATATGTTCTATTTTAGCAGAACTCAAGAGGTCACAGGATTTTTAGCAGCCGCTGAGCATACAGTGGAGTATTAGGTTCAGTATTGTTTCCCTGCCTAATTTATTCTCTCGGCTTGAGGAAAAGAAAATTCTGGAAGGTTAAAAATGCAGCTAGAAGCAGGAGTGATATTATAATTCAAGGTGACTGCGTAGCATGTTTAAATAAACATGCAGTAAATATTTTGCCTCTTGTATTGTGGTAGCTGTTAATAGCTGCTTAGTTCAGGTTGGGGGAAGGGAGACCATTATCTCTTAACAAGGTTCTTTTCACTCAAGTTGTTGTTCTTCTAAGAAAACAGACTTCTTGCAAGTCCTGCCATGAGTTATGCACCCAAAGTGTGCAGCGGACATGGGAACGCTAATAGGTTTTTCGCTATCAATTAAATTCAGTTTTTGATCATTTCCTCTTTTGCAGGTTAGTCTCTCAAACTTGCTGGATGCTGATCCAGCCTGTGAGTTGACTTGTTGCACGGTGTTATCCCAATGCACGTTCCTGGGGGCTGCGGTATGGTCCGGGGAGCAGTGCGGTCTGGTAGGTTGGTGGTGGTTCGGTAGCCAGAGAACTGGGTCCGTCGGTACCTCTGCCCGGCTTTCCCCGCCGCCCCAGCCTGCGAAGCCCCTGCGAGGCATCCCTGGATGTGGCTCCTAGGTCCGAGAGGTAGCTGGCTTGTTCTGCCTGGTACAGGCATTGAAAGGGTTAATGTGGCACTGAGTAAATAGTGGGGAAAAGAGAAAAAAATTGTGTTTGCAAAAGAAGAAAGGACCTGTCTTTTCATTACATTAATCTAGGATGAGGACCAGGGTCTTTTGATCTTATTGTACGGTTCCTTCTCTAGTTTTTAAATATGGTGGTTTTACTTACAGCTAGCTCAGGAAGGCACAGTAACCTATCCTCACTCACGTACCGAAGTGAACACATACAGGTTATTAGGACGTAATATACTTACCGTTTGGGTAATAACATGGCAAGGCAAATAAAAGATTTTATGACAAATTTAAACAGCGGTGGATTAAAGTTCAGGAGGGCTGGGGATTAAGAAACGGGACTTCATCTGGTCAAGGTAGATAGTGGCCATTAAACTGTCCTCTGGGAGATTTGCTGAGCCTTGAATAATAGGAGCATGTTTGTGTGTGTATGAATTGCCGTACCTTGTTTTTCTTAATCAAATACAGGCACAAGCAATTCCTAAATGGTGCCTTCCTCCTTCCCTGCCTCACTCCCCCGCCCCTCCTCGCTCCCGCCATTGGCTCCCTTTATTCTGTTTATGGGCTTATAAGTGGGAAATAGAACTTAATTGACTGCTTATGCTGTATTTAAAATGGTGACATACCTAAATCCAGTTATGCAGGGGAAGATAATGAATGCCACCTCATCAGTAAGGTGCATTGCCATCAGCAATGTCCATCCTATTTTCCTTTCTTTCCCTTTCCTACAATGCCTGCAGTATAGGCAGGTGAGGGGAAAACTGTTCCATCATAAATACTGTAAAAATGCTTTGTGCATAAACCCGTCTCTCCTTATTGTTGTAAATCTGGAGTGCTCCAGTTTATAGAAGATCTGGTTGTGCTAATTAGAATGCTGCAGCAAAACCTTCTCTACTACTGGTATCACACTGATAAATCCCCATGCAATTTTTAAAAAAAAGTGTTGATTCATTTCTTAAGTGCATCTTTTTAAGCCATGCAGTTTTTTGAAAGTGCACTGGGATTTCTTTTGAAGCACATCTTGACTTTTAATAAATATATCAAAAGTGCTTTAAAATATATCATAGCTAATTTTGATCTCCCACAAATCCATCACTTTTTATTACCTTTTAACTAACTCACCTTTTCCCAGAACAGAGGGGAAATGGTTCAAATCTCTCGATGGTATGTCTTTCTTTCAATTTTCCTGGCTGTCAATATTTAAGGGAAAAAATTACCCAGAAAAAAATCTCCTGATATATCAACCTTAAAGGAAAGGAGGACAGAAATGTGTTCCCTCATGACACCTGGGCTAACTGGAATATAATATACCTAACGATACCAGGTAAAACGGCAATACTGGAGCAGCTTACAGTGCACCATGGCAATTTAGGAATCCAATTTCATACAGCTGGCTGATTCCTGTCATGGAGAGGTCCAGGACTAAAAACCAGCTCTGACAAACTTCGGGAACTAACCTGGGGTTTGTTTGCATATCAGCCTCTTGCATTTCTGCTGTTGCCTGTGGGCTCCTCGGTGCTGTTTACGGAGGAAGGGAAATACCTGCAATTCCAACTCAGATGCTTGGACCTTCAACGGCATTCAGTTAATGCTTGGCAAGTATGATATGATTTGTAAAAATCATCCTGTTGCTTAATCCTCTTCAGTGCCAAGGGTTATTAGGTAGGGATTGCAAACAAGATGAGAAATTGGAACATTTATATGTTACGGACTGAATGGGAGAACCTTCAAGTAGCTTAAAAATTCTGGAAGGTTGGTTTTTTTTAGCCTGTGGTAAACTTTGGATTATCAAAACAAGTATCATAAAAAAATTAAGATGACCTCTATCTGAGTAATCCTTTCCCTTAAACCTTGAGAAAAATCACTGGCAAATCACAGCACAAGCTGACTGCTGCCTGTTGCCACTGCACCAAGCTGGATGCACAGAATTGTGCCAGGGTTTAAGAAATAATCTGAGTAAGTTTCTTTCCCCGTATGCACACCTAAGACATGTTTCCAAGGCACGTATGTGAGATTTCCCACTTTTTGCCCCCTGAAAGCTTTGTAATCTGTTACATAGTTCAAAAGAGGAGGAGAAGAAAATTTATTTCATGGAAAGGAATGAGGCAATGAGTTAAGAGCTGTCATTTTGGGCTTGCCATCTTCGCTCTTACTGCCCGGGCTGAATAGCTGCAGGGTTTCTGAGCTGTTGCATGCAGCATTTGCAGCTGGATATGAACTATGATAGGCAGCCGATAGGTGTTTCAGGAATGAGCTGCTTCTGCGTAGTGCTTTTCCAGATGCAACCTCCAGGAGCCCAGTCCCAATGTATGGGAGCATGCCTGTGAGTGGGGAAGGAACAATGCCAGCGAGATTGCTTCGAGGAAGCTGGATGCGCCCGTTAATTTGTACTAACCAGTTTGGGAGGAGCTCAGCCTGCAGCTATGGAGCTTGCGATCCACAGTGGGAAAGCTGCTTTATCAGGCGTTGAGCCACACGGTGTCTGGCAGTGTTCCAGTGTCATCTCACTGATGAGATAGCGGTTTCCACATACGAAGCAGACAGCAACTTTAATGGAAGATATTTTATGACAGGGAGCTTTAAAAGTTATTCCGCTATCCTGCAGTTATACAATTATGATATTCTGTAACATGCAGCATGCTACAGTTGTGATGACAGTAATGCACTCTTTCGTCAACTTACAGATAAGATGTGGCAGGAACTGAGATTTGCAGGTCTCAGACGTGCTTCTGAAATATCCATGGATTACCAAAGTTGCTTGATATATGAGGAAGTCAGAGTAAAGTGTGGGATACCTGGACTAATTACTTGGAAATGGCAGCCTGAGGCTGGCTAATGCCAGATCTGATTAGCATTCAGTGTCAGTGCTGGCAAATGAGGAAGAACAGAAACTAAGAGAGCAACAGGAAGATGAAAGGGTAGTGCTTCCTACCTGTCCTTCAAAGTCCCCTTCCTAATGAACCCCCTCTGCAGCGCTTGCGGCCTGTTCAGGAGAGGGCTCAGCGATGAGACGTCTTGCTTGGGTGTTGGGTGATACTGGTGTGTGGGTCAGGGAGCCCGTGGGGCATGTGGATGCCCATCATGTCAGAGCCGTGTATCCAGCGGGCTTCGATGCCTGTCCCCTCCTTCGGGGGAGGTAAGGAGAGTACGAGGGATGGTGGGACACCTCCCAGGCTGGCATCACGGCTGGGAGCAACCGGCCAGCAAGGTCTCAGCACGCTTGGTTGAAGACGGTGTAAGAAATTGAAGAAGCCAAGTGCTAAATGCGTGGCCAGCCGAAATCAGGGTAGAGCTGTTGAAGCACCAGGGCTTCCCCAGTTGCTGCAGTGTCCCCAGTCTGTCTGGAGGAGGGTTTGTCAAGGAACACAAGTGCTTTCTGTCCTAAACGTGAAGGTAAAAAAACACAGTGCCTTTTTTGAATTATAAAACCATTTTTCACCATTAGTTTTTAAGTCTAATAATTGCAGCTTTGACTTGCTGGTAGCAGACAGAGGCCCGTGCTTTGTGCAGAATGATTATTTATTTATTTTAAAACCAAAATCAAGGCTGTCTGTGATTTGGATCTAATTTCACATTTATTTTTCATAGTTTGTTTGCGTAGTAGCTCTGCAGTAAGACAGTGATTAGTTAAATCAGTTATACATAAATTCAAAGACTTGTTCTTCATTTTAGATGTTCAGACTTAATTGGATTTAAATCAGACTAAAAAGTGACTTCTGAGGGTAAAATACCCCCAAGCATGAAAAGATGGTTACTTTTTTTAACTTGTCACATAAATGGCAGTAGAGATTTCTATCTTTATAACATTTATTCCCTGTTACAGCTTACAATTCTAGTTAACTTTTAAAGAAAATACTTATACGTTAAAATGTTAGCAGGGCAGAGTAGGAGGAAGCCGCTAACTTATCTTCCTCAGAATAGCCTGTTTTCTAGTCCCGAGTATTTTCTTCAGATTGTAATGGAATTTTAAACTTAAACATTATGAAAGAAGGTCATTCTATGAGTTTATTAATTGCTGTGAAAATCATATAATGCAAGCTGTATTAAAACAGTGGAAGAGACTCTGTTCCTCTCCCAGGAGATGCCCTGGTAGATCCAGATAGTTTCTCCCTTGGGGTTTAAGGGACCACCAGAGATTTACTTACAGGCTTGGGTCACATATGTAAATATGAATTACTGAATAATGAAAAGCAGGGTTGGAAGAGTTTGGACGAAGATGCACTAGTTTTCAGTACTATGATAGTAGTTTGGGATCTCCAGAAACAACGTCCACGAACCCAGCAGAGGAAGATCCTTGCAAAGGAGCAGAGCACGACTCAATCCTGAGTGTCAAGCACAGATTATGCTGTGGGGCAATAGCATTTTGCTGCCTGGCCTTTTGCCTAGTTTACTAAATTTGAGCATTTTCAGACAGGCATTTGGACAAACAGGCCAGCTGCAGGATCAACTGTCTGTGGCTTTCCAGGCTCCTCATGATGCAGAAGATTGAGGACTTTATGCAAAATCAGGTACTTAACCATATGGGAGGCAGGATGAATGTATAGATTTTGGAGGACAGAGCAGAGATTTGTATTGAGATAATTCCCCATCTGGAATGATGCAAGGCTGGGGAATTCAAGCCATCTCCCCGAAAAGGTGTGTTCTCTAGGGGGCTTGACAGAGAGTACTGCTACAAAGAAAAGAAAAGGCAGAAGGAATAACAACTGCCGACTCCAAATGCCTATGCTCATCTTTCCCATCAATTATTTAGACAAGAAAGATTTACATGAAAATTAATCATTAAATTTTGAATTGCTTCTTTACATCAATAATGAAATAGCTGCGTCAAATACAAACAGATAAAGAGAAAAGGATAAGGAATCATCCTTAATACACAAAAGGAGAAGTAATATTTTAATGAAACTATAAAGATCATTACTGCTTTACAATGGAGGGTTACTGTCAGTGACCTAGAATAAAGAGCTTTATATGCCGAACATGAAACCTCTTGTTTAATCTATTATATTTGACGTTGGCATATTAAAAATTGTGGGCTGGATTCTGCTATATTCTATAAACCAGTAATTTCTGGTACCAAAATAACTTTCATACAGTCAGGGGGTTGTCTTTCAAGTGTGTGCATCCAGAAGTATCATGGTAGACACTAAATTTCAATATTTTAACCTTTTGAATTGTTTAAACCAATTTTGTCAAGTATATTTCTTGACAAAAGAGATTGAGTCTGAGACTAAGCCTACAAAACCCAATTTAATTGGTAATTTTCAAATTATTGTCAATTTCTGTGGTTGTATCATTAACCTAAAAATGCTGGGGGAAGGGCTTGGTATGCTTCTTGATGTCGCAGCTGAAACACAGTAACCTAAAACTTTAGCTTCTTTCGCCCCTACCCCCAAGTAAATTTCTAACGCTCCTGTCCAGAAAAAAAATGTGGGAAGCATGGAGAATAAACAACCTGTATGCATAAAAATCTGCAAGTAAATAAAATTGATTTCATTATTTATTTAAGTAACATGATGTTGGTGTTATATTTAGGATTTCTGAATGCTTGGTGTTGAGAAAACTGCAAACTAAGTCGGATACAGCATTGACCTAGAAAGCATTGAGACCCTGCAGTATATTTGGTAAGTACAAATGCTTTTCTAAATTCAATTACTTTTAACTTGCCGGTGGATCTTTTCAAAGCCTCGTGTGTGATAGAATCACCTCCAAAGGCATATTGTGTCCTACATCAGTGAATATAAAGCACAAAAGAAATGGTAAGCATTTCTGTGACAAAATAACTTACATAATATGTAAAGTTATGCACTACTCCCTGACCTGCTCCAACTCCTTCGTTTAGTGTTGTTTTCATTTTGATACAGGTTTGTCTTGCCATTTCCCTTCTATATTTCACCAGATTGGTACCTTTAGTGAACTAGAAGGAAGACAAGCATAAAGTCAATTCCTCTTGCTGTAATTCCCCAGATTTTATAAGGGAAAGATGTTTATTTAAGTTGCTTTGCAACCTATGAGTTCATAAGGTTCATTAATTTCTCGGGAAGTAAATAAGTTCCAGTGTTTTGTTCTCAAATTTATCACTTTTTGTCTATTTCCATTTTAGCTGGTAATTCAACCTCTGCCTCTTGCTTGAGTGAACTCTGTGAGAGACTGCATCTGGGCTTTTTCAGCTCGAGGCATAATTGTGCAGATACTAGAGGTATTTTTTGCCTAGTTGCTCTTGTAATTGGCACCACATGGCTTCAGGAGCACAGGTAGCACGCGGGTGTGGGTTGTGTTTGGGAGCACCTCGCCGAGCATTGCACCGACACAGGCCAATATACCTCTTTTACTGGTAGCAGGGTGGGCTGCTTGGGCATGGATGTTACTGGCCTCACAATACCTGCATGTCCCACTGAGTGGCACGAGGAGTGCTCATGGGCATGCCAACCAGACAGGCGTTGTAGCCATGGAGAGAAAACTGTAGCCTACTTGTCTGCTGTCTTCTAGGAGAAGGGAAACGCAATTAGGTGAGGAAGTTTCATTAATGAGAACAGAAGTTCTCTTGAGGCCACTTCATTAGCAGCTTTTGGTGGGGTGGGATGTGGAAATGTTAGATTTAGAAGATAATCAGCTGGCATTTTTATCTCTACTTAAAATAGGAGAATCGAAAATTATCTTATCTCCATAAACTGCTATTTTTCACTTAGTAAATTATTTTGCCACCCAAAGCAGATGCCACACAGAGAGTTGTGGTTGGGAGGCATGTAGTTATTTATCTCGGTCAAAATGTCTCAGTTGAAAAGCTATCAGTAGGAGATAATAATAATAAATATATATGGCATTTGGCTAGATGAATACAAGATTATACTAAATAGAACACATTTCTGAAAAGAATAATTGTAACTAATTAGAAATCTCCGGTTATGCTTAGAGTTGTATGAAAGTGAAATCAAATTTAAATATGCAAGGTCCCAGTTGTGCCAAAGGTATTGTAAAGAATATCTTTATGGAGCCATTCAGTATAAGAAACTGATGGTGCTATTATTAGCATGCTTGGTTGCACATTTTCTTTATATTAGTTTGCACATTTTCTTTATATTAGCTTAAAGTTTAATCATGGTATTTGTAGGGCTAATTGCCAAGAATCTGCATAGCCCTCACTGGGATAGTGACCCAAAAGGCATCCATTTTTGCAACAGTAAGTTATTGATAACTCCAAAGTAGCTTTGACTAAATTCTTTATATTAAGTATATGTACAAACAGGTACTTAAAAGTGGAAACGTCTGCGATCATGCCCGCAGTTCCTTCATTCCCGCATGCTAGCAGAGGACTGCTGGCCAGCATCAGGATTTACTACAGTGAGTTCAGCACTGTGCTGGGAGATGCTCTGAGAAGGGTTATCTCAGGCGATAGGAATGGTCGGCAGGCTGGGAGCAGGGAAATGTGGGCAGGAAGGCAGGCTAACAGTCAATAGCCGTATATGTTCCCTGACAGCCAGCTGTCTAGGAGTGCTGGGAAGGAAAGCGTAGTCATGGAGGAGCACTGATCATGAGAAATACGCTGTGACATTAGAGGGATGCAGGAAGAAGATTTGATGAAAAAAAACCCCGTTAATTTTGGAATTGACACAGAAGTCAGGTATGGTTTCTGGGTTGGGCTGTGCTGCCCAAACCATTTTCCCATCCTTTCCTGGCAGCTCTGCCACACGTAGCGAATTCTGTTCCCCACCGCAGCATCTCTGGAGGTGATGCTAACAACGTGGATAAATGAAGCTTTCAAATACATGCAGGTCTGCCCACTGATATCGTCAGGCCATGCGAGGGAAAGCCTTTTCTTCTCAGTTATAAGAGCTTTTCTTTCCAAGAGCACTATGTGATTCTCAGCCCCAAAGGTGACTTTGCTGCCAATAATGATCCCTGCAGGCCATGGCCAGGCAGTTTTGTCTTTAAACCCTCCTGGCCTGACACACCAGCACCCTCTTTTTTCGTCCCTGCCTACCTTGAAGATAATCACAAGGCAACCGTCTCTCTCGCTACTGCTCCTCTCCCCTGCTTCACTGGATCACATTAAAGCATTAGCCCCAGGAGCTGACTGCGGGGCTGATCCTTGATTAATGGCAGGGCTGCTGCCCGCTGCAGCAGGAGGGGGCTGGCTGGGGAGGGATTTATCCCACTCATCTGACGCATGGCGCTTAGCTCTTCTGCAGCGTGGTGGATACAGAGCCAGGGCTGAAAGCCTCGGTTTTCAGTACCTCTGATCTCCAGGAGTGGCATATACCTCAAACATACCTTAAAAGAGAAAGGAGCTGTGCCGTGGATCTCAGCCTTGACTGGCACGTTCCTGGGCTTTGCACTCAAGTATCGGGAGGGGAGGCAGCCAGAGAAAGGCAGCAAAGCATAGCACAAGTATTTGTCCCTGCTGATCTGCGGGCAGTGTTGGAAAAGAAGGGTTTGTTCCTGCTACTGAGAGTGACTGAGAGGAACCTGGGGTGGGATTGACTTCTCACCACCTCAGAAACCTGCGATGTATATATATCTGCAGCTGAACTGGGCACTCTAGGCTTCCCTTATTAGTTAATGGAGGTGATTAGGTATTTTTAGGCATGACTCACCTGTCCTATTTTAGCTCTCTATTTTAGTGCATGATGAATTGTACGATGTCCATTAACTTTAAAGAAAGTCTAATCTGAGTAGCTCAGATGTGGACGTCTTAACTCATTTATTCAGATCAGTTCTACCCCTGTCTGCCAAGGTCTTTAAAGCACCAGGTATCTTCCAAGGCTAAAGCCGAGGCAAACAGTGAGAGAGGCGCAGCGCAGAAAGCTGTCTTTTGCTTGCTTTTCCCAGATAGCAGCATCTCTTCAGGTGTGACTTTGGCAGCCAAACGCTTGAGTTGGCTGTGGTCATTTTGTACCGTCAAAAGTATTGTTGGTCCTATTCTAGGAGCAATGCAGTCTGCATCTGTACAACCTCCATCCAGTTGGAAAAAGAAACGGATTTTTAGTTGTCTTCCCTCTCAAACATCTGCTTTTCTGTTGACAAATTCCTCCCTCTCTCTCTTGTCCTAGCCCTGCCCTCCTTTTCCTTATGGCTCTCTATCTTGACCCTTCCTGATACAGCCAAACTTGTCAATTCTCCTTAGCTCCTCCGAGGCTGCTGATCTTCCTTACCTTGTGCTGAAACTAAGCAAAGAGGCTCCCTGGCATAGAGGCGGGAATATCAGCTACACCTCAATAGTGCAGCCACTGCGAGACCTGCAAGAACAGGCCCCCACATGTGTCCACACCCTCTTCTGCCTCCTGCACCGTACGCAGAGCTTGCTGTGGGCTGGAAGAGGCAGCAGGAGGGAAGGCTGGG
>NW_008824186.1:6235886-6241476 GCF_000699105.1 Pygoscelis adeliae | reverse complement strand
CCATGTGCAGGGACCAGCCTGGGACCAGGCGCAGGCGGGAAAGCATATCCATAGGAATGAAGTACAAAGATGATGAAAGACTGATATGTCTCACACACCATCATCTTGTACGTGTAAGACACTGATATGCCTTACACACCATAGCATGCGCTCTCTGCCTATTGATAGAAATAAGGGCATCATTTTTCTGAAGCTGACATGGGACCATGATGTTTTCCATGTGGGCAGAATTCATACATAGCACATCTCTGAGCCTCTGGCTACATGGGGAACCGCACAAGCTCCTTGATGATGCTGCAGGCCATGAACCATGGGTGGCTGCTGGCTGCCCATACCCTGCCTCACAAATCACCGAAACAATCAGCTGGCCGAACAGTGCAGGCTCTCCCAGTGGTGGTTTCCATTATGATGGTCTCAGGGCGAGCTGGCCCTAGAGGTGGGTTATATGGAGACTGAGGAATGAGACATTCTTGATAAATTCGGGTGCCTAATAGAACTAGGATTGAACTTCTCATTTCCAAGCCTTGCTTGTAGCCTGAATGTTGGTGCATCTCTTCCTTCCCTTGCTCTGTAATCTGAAGGATTTAGCTTTGTCCTGGTTTCGGCAGGGATAGAGTTAATTTCCTTCCTAGTAGCTGGTACAGTGCTGTGTTTTGGATTTTGTACAAGAATAATGTTGATAACACACCGATGTTTTAGTTGTTGCTAGGTAGTGTTTACACTAGTCAAGGACTGTTCAGCTTCCCATGCTCTACCGACTGAGAAGGCTGGAGGGGCACAAGAAGCTGGGAGGGGGCACAGCCAGGACAGCTGACCCAAACTGGCCGAAGGGACATTCCATACCATGTGCCGTCATGCTCAGTATATAAAGCTGGGGGAAGAAGAAGGAAGGGGGGGGATGTTTGGAGTGATGGTGTGTTTGTCTTCCCAAGTAACCATTACGCGTGATGGAGCCCTGCTTTCCTGGAGATGGCTGAACACCTGCCTGCCCATGGGAAGCATGGTTTGCTTTGCTTACATGCACGGCTTTTGCTTTACCTGTTAAACTGCCTTTATCTCAACCCACAAGTTTCCTCACTTTTACTCTTCCAATTCTCTCCCCCATCCCACCGGGTCGGTAGAGCATGGGAAGCTGGAAAGTCCTTGACTAGTGTAAACACTACCTAGCAACAACTAAAACATCGGTGTGTTATCAACATTATTCTTGTACAAAATCCAAAACACAGCACTGTACCAGCTACTAGGAAGGAAATTAACTCTCCCCCATCCCACTGGGTGGGGGGAGTGAGCGAGCGGCTGCGTGGTGCTTAGTTGCCGACTGAGGTCAAACCACGACAAGCTTCAACTTGTTTCATTCCTTCTTACATCATATATGGGTCAGTGGCCTAAAACTCTGCTTGATATTTTTTTTTAATCTCATTCCTGGCCTGTGTGTGCATAACAGCTGTCTACTGATGGTATAATCATGAGCTCTGAGAGCTGTCATCCCTAAACTCAGTCTTATTGAATCCAATACCTGCTCTAAACTGGAATATCTGTGCACTCACACACACACAGGATGGGTTTCCACCTGCTCTCTTCCCAGCTAACACAGTGAATCCTGGCTGGACTGAGCACACTGAATCCCGCTTTGTTCTGCTCACCATTTGCGTTCTGTTTTCAGGCCGTCATTCCGAGATAGCTGAAGAACTTGGCCTGCACAGGCTTTTTCAAGGTTGGGATCAGCATTTTGATTAATTGCAGAGCCTTTGCATAAAGGGTGACATTGATCTGCATGGAAAGGATTTCTTCTCTACAGGAGAAGTGCAGATGTCCAAGGATGAGTAGGATGCAGAGAATCCACCTTGTGCAACTTTATAAACCTGAGTTCAGAGTGTGCGTCCAGCTGTTGTGTCAGAGCACAGCAATGATGCAACTCCCAGTAGGCTCTGTCTCTTTTCCACCAGGATCTTTCGCCAACAGGTGACCTGAGCTTCTCCAAGCTTCCAGTGCAAGATGATCCTGTAGGATGTCTGATACGGAGTGCTGGTATGTGTCTGTGTCCCAGGACCCCGATTCCCAGTAATCTTCCTCAGCATAAGGAGAGAAGAGCACACACACGGCAGGTCCTAGGTATATCAATTACTGCACACCTGAAATGTGTCCAGATACTAGAAGGATTTCTGTAAGATAGCATAAAATACATTTGTACGTTTGGCACACTTAGGGAGCTCTATCCTACAGTTCTTTCCCCTTCTGCTTCTTGTGTTGCTAATGAAACAGCTGCTCTTTGGTTTCAGGCTTTAACCTATTTTTAGATTCCTTTTATGCTCTTGGCCCTTTGAAATGCATGAATTGCTGTGAAAGAAAGCCAGTGTCATTGCTGTGAGGCAAGAAGGCGGCCTATAGGTGAAGTCATGTCTGGTAATGAGAGACTGTCTCACCTCTTCATCTCCTCCCTTCCTTTATTTCTATAAAGCAACTCCGTTCCCTTGGGCACATGGTTGCATACCTTTTGTGCTTTTATTTAAGCATTACAATTATATCAGCCACAGCCCTTCATTAGCGCAGCACCAGCGGTTGGCTCCCTCCTTTGGGGGGGCTGTTTTCTTCGCATCTAGGGGGCTGCAGAGCCGGTGTGCTCTAGTGCGGTCTCAGTACATGGTCCTGTTCCCACCGCAGGAAATGTGCTGGCCCAAAGTGGAAGGGGAGGCGGAGGAGCTTGGATTTCAATGAGAGAAGCTGGAAAAACGCAGAAAGGAGGAAGCTGTGAATGAAATAGGGGGCAAGCGGAAGGTAGGATTTATTTGTTGGATGAGCAGTAAGACCCCATTTCTGTGAGCTGCTGGGTTCTAACTGGGATGTCAGACTTTGCCTTTGTGCAGTGGGGTTTCACATAAAGGCATGCGGGTGGGCAAGTAGAATATCATCATCTAAACAGTCAAGTTATCCCGATGACTGTGGATGCCAATAGATACCAAATCCAGAGTCACTGAATCAGTGTATACTCTGATCTGACCGATATGACCATGGGTGTTAGGTTTGCG
The DNA here is from genome assembly GCF_000699105.1 of Pygoscelis adeliae. Classification (NCBI taxonomy): domain Eukaryota; kingdom Metazoa; phylum Chordata; class Aves; order Sphenisciformes; family Spheniscidae; genus Pygoscelis; species Pygoscelis adeliae. The sequence goes on along the minus strand of NW_008824186.1, from coordinate 6,238,450 downwards.
GTGGTTTTAAATGTGATATAAATCATTGCATTACTTCATTAGTTACTTAGCGCCTACAATGAATTAGTTCAGCACTAAACTAACTTAGGCAGCGGTTCCTCATGGGATTTACAGTTCGGAGGCTGAACGCCCAGCTGTGTCTCAGCCGACACTAGTGAACACGCTGTGGCTAATTGAAGTGGGAAGAAGCATACCTAGTGTCTTGGTTGCAGTACTGAGCTGACTCAGTATTGACAACTTACTTTGTAAAGTAAGTGTAAAATTGACAAATTTCTTTGAAAACCCGAGCCAGGCTCAGCACACTTTGGTTGCTTAAAAAAACAAAATAATTTTTGCTCCCTGGCTTCTGAGTTTTAGGCTCCTGAAAAATATTTCTGAACTGCTCGAACAGTTTTATCCTTCCAGACAGACCTTTATTCTCATCGCTGCAGCCATTACTGCCTTGAGGCAGTAAAAGAGGACTTCTGTTTGCTCTGCTCCCTGCACTGACACACAGTTTCACTGGAATCAAGTCATCTCCAACATATCTGCTAAATCCTGGCTAAAGACATCTCAGCACAGCAGGGTTTGCTTTTCTTTTTATGGTTAAAAATGTGTTTTGAATTCCGTGCTACAGAGAAGATCTAGCAATGAAATGCATGTCTCTGAGCTGTGGTGGCAGCTGCTACTGCAGTTTCATATGAGCTCGGTTACATACGGGGAGGTTTGTGCACGGATAAATTATCAATAGTCTGTAACACTCTTGATTTTCTGTTGGCTTCGCATAGGTTCCTACACTGATGAAAGTGCATTTTAAGTTGAATTTTTCAGAGCCTGTGTATGTAGTATTACGTAGATTGCAGATATCTGCCATGATTTCCCCTGTTTAGAATAAAACCATCTACAACAACTGTATGAGTATTTGCATTCTTATTTGCACAGTAGACAATGAAGTCTAGAAAGCCATAGTTTGTTAAACAGAGCATGGTTAAGGAGTTAGATGGTTGGGAAAAATCTTCCTTCCTAAGATTATTAGCACTAATTCCTATCTGCTTTTCCTGCCCTCACTCTCAATATTTTAAGAAAATATCAGGCTTTTGATTTCACCTCACAATGCAGTTGAAAATACACACATGGCGTTAAAATAGTGTTGGATGAGGAAGGGAAGGCCTAATAAAAGTGATCGACGGGAGCAGCTGGAGAGATAGTGAACATGTCTGTGATTTTTGAAATAAATAACAATGGAATAAAATAAATTTTGTGAGTTTATAATCATGTGTTTGACACTGTCCCCAGCACTAAGTCTGCTTTATGTCTTTGTATAACACTCAGCAGCAACTCTTGTTTTTATAAATTAAGCTAGGCTTTAGCACCTTGTGTTTCTGAAGATGATGTCTATTTACCACCATCTGAGGTCACTGCAGCTGTGAAGAGGTCTTCACTGTCCTTTTGCCAGTGAGATCACTTTCTTAATTTCATTAATCTGCTTGCTCTGTGTAAATCAGTTCCTCTCTGGCTTCTCTACAGGCCGCTTTGTTCAGGTGCGAGCAGGGTTGGTTTTGTTCCGTTTTCCCTGGGCGCGATAGCGAGAGCTATGCATTTGAAGCAGTCAGCCAAATCATGGATGGGAACCAAAGGCAGAAGGCAAAAGGAGGATGATAAGACGAACTGGTGAAAACTAAAAGCTGAATGAAAGGCACAATGAACTGCTCAAATGTAAGAGAATTGGAGGCACTCGCTGATGGGAGGAAGCACCCCAGGGCTGATGCTTCCTAAGGGAGGGCAAAAGCAGGGTGTGTGGCGCAGGCTTTGGGCTGCGGCTGGCTGAGAAGACGCCATAAGAAGAAAGCAGAGCAGCGTAGTTGGAGAGCTCAGGAACCAAGCAGCGGCAGTGGCCCTCCCCAACAGCGAGCTGCAGATGAAGGGAAAGAACCGGAAGGGAAAGATGTGTATGTACAGGCAAATTCCCCAAATGTGGAGCACAGCTGAAGGCCAGTGAGGCCGTTTCCTGAGTGACTTAAAGCAGAGGGACCCAAAGACGTGCCTGGGCACGACTGTGGCACCTTTTTCCCTCGGAAAGCCCTAAGCACAGTCAAGAGAGGGTATATGAACTGAGATGTAGCTCAGCAGAAAAGGGGGGGTGGGGTACTTGTGCCAGGGTAGGTGTAAGCACCCACTTGCGGCCCTCATTGACCGCTGCAAGCCTCGAAGCATGACCAAGGCAGAAAGGGAGTACACAGAGGAGCTGGACCTGGGGACCATACCCTTCACCTCACATGCCAGAAAAGTAGTATTTGGGCTCAGTGTTGGACTGAGGTCAGAGGTGTCTCACGTTGGGCCAAGACTGAACTCGGAAGCCAAACAAGCACCAAACTGGAGCCGTGCATCACCCGTACTGAAGCAGAGAAGAAAACTGAGGCAGCATGGTCCAGCCAGATGGCTGAACTGAGTGACCTCAGAGCACCCCTGCGCAGGGCCCATCAGGTTAAACCTGATGTCAAAGGACCCCCATGTAATTTTGTGTGACCTGAGATGATTCCACCCCCCCCCCCCCCCACCCCCCCCCACAAACCACCACAAAACAC
>NW_008824186.1:6213199-6235762 GCF_000699105.1 Pygoscelis adeliae | reverse complement strand
GTTCTTGTTGTTGACCTCATGTGCCCTTGGGCGGCCTTTTTGGGGTAAAGTTGACCTCCAGTAACCCCATATGTTAATTGGTGACCTCGAGTAACCCTGAGTGCTAATTGGTGACCTCAGATGACCCCTGAGCAGACAGTTTGCAGTAAAGTTGACCTCGAGTAACCCCATATGCTAATTGGTGACCTCAAGTAACCCCATATGCTAATTGGTGACCACAGATGACCCCTGAGCTGAAATTTTGGGGTAACATTGACCTCACATAACCTCATGGTAATTGGTGACCTCGAGTAATCCTGAGTGCCAATTGGTGACCTCAGATGACCCCTGAGCCAAAATTTTGGGGGTAACATTGATCTCAAGTAACCCCATATGCTAATTGGTGACCTCAGATGACCCCTGAGCCAAAATTTTGGGGGTAACATTGATCTCAAGTAACCCCATATGCTAATTGGTGACCTCAAGTAACCCCGGTGCTAATTGGGTGACCTTGGGTGACCCCTGAGCAGACATTTTGAGGTAGTTGACCTTGAGTAACCCCACATGCTAATTGGTGACCTCAGATGACCCCATGCATTAATTGGTGACCTCAGGTGACCACCCTGAGCAGACATTTTGGGTTAACATTGACCTCAAGTAACCCCATATGGTATCATGTGCTAATTGGTGACCTCGGATGACCCCATGGTCTAATCTATGACCTCTGATGCCCCTCCAGACATAGCTATGCAGCGTGTGTGATTTTTGGGGTCACCAGATTAGCTTCTAGAGATCATCTCAAGTTGCCCATGCACCAAATTTTCCTCTACAGGCTAGCTCAGGCCAGTCCCTTTCCGTATTTGTTGCTCAGGCATCCCCTGAAATGTCCCAATGTGCCCACAGGGTCCCTTGAAGTCATTTGGGGACCAAAAGTGCTTCAGGGCAGCCACTGAGGTCATCTTGGTACCCAAAATGACTTTTGGGCTAACCTGGGCTCAACAATTAAGCCCTACAATCATCTGGCATCCCCCCCTTGTCTCCTTGTGATCATTTGAAGTCACGATAGTACCAGTTATGTCCCTTGGTGGGGGGGATCCAAGGTCAACTGCTGCTGAAGTTAACACCTCAGCTGCCCTCAGATGCTCTCCAGCGCCAGTGTCAGTTGAAAGGAGTTGGCCTGAGATCAAACCACTTCTAGATTTAGATTTCATACTCGCCCTGAGTGAAGCTTTCAGGCAAGACCTTTTGAGAGGAGCACACGAAGAGCAAGAAGGGTGACTCCCATGGACCTTCCCCCTACTCCCCCCAATAGAAAGCACAGTTTAACGAAAGGGTAATGTCAAAAATGGAAAACAGGCATCAGTCCTCCTTTATTTCAGGAGGGAAGGATAAGATGCGGCTTGTTTTGCTAAGAAAACTGTTATGAGGTAGATGGAAAGCATCTTCCATCTGTGCGACCTCTTTACATCATAGAGAGTCTATAAAGCTTTTGCAGAGTCTCATTCCGTGAAGGACTCCGACTGCATCCAGTCCATCATCTCTCCTCTCTGGGCCTCTTGTAGCTCATCGCTTGAGTCCGTTCAGCTCCCTGTTGTTCACTTTCTGGTTCTGCCTACTAAAACCAGTTAATGGCACCTTACTTACTGGTTGTCTTTTAGGAGGAAGCTACAAAGGGAATAAATTTCCTGATATCCATGCACATTGCAGGTGGAGCAGCAACATCTGCTCGGAGGCTCTCTGCTTTTCACAAACACTTGGGCCCCCTGTGGCAGACCCCTGCAAGTTCTTTAAAGCTGGAGTCATCTTTTCTTCAAGTATTTTGAGATAAATCACACCAGCTCTCATTAAAAAAAAAAAAAAAAAAAACAACCCCCCCCCCTCCCAAACAGTGAGGGGATTGGATGGGAAAAAAGATCATAATGCAAATTATTCCAAAAGGGGAGGAGGGAGACTGGCTACAGGGAAGAAAATCAGACAATGCAAAGTCCAAATGTTCAGTTCCAAATGCCCAGGCTTTGAACAGCACTAACTAAAGCCAAAAGAACTCTCTTTCCAACTTTTCCCTTCCTGCTTTTTTGTGAGCCACATCCTTCTGGAGTTACTCAGAGCACGGAGACAACAAAACTCTGAAGCCCGAGACAACCCAGCTTCTATCCAGGTACCAAAACATGGGTGAAGATGCTTCCATTTTGCATTAACCTGTTGAAAAAAAACAGGACAAGACTGTAAGCATCCAGCAAACTCCCAGGGAGTCCCAGGGGCTGCCCCGCAGGGCAGGGGAGCCAAGGCAGCACAGGGCAGGCACAGGGCAAGGCACCATCCCAGGCAAGGCACCATCCCAAGCATAAATGAGGCACAACCTTACTAAAGACAATAAATAGTGTTGCAGCACTTTTTAGATGCCTCTTAGAGGTTGAGTAGATCCATAAATTGTAGCGTGCTTGGCCATGCCTTGCAACAAAATATACCACAGGCCACATCCTGCTCCCTTCAAATCAGTGGCAAAACACATACTGACACTGATGTGACCAGCACATGACCATTTTATAAACCACCATCAGCTTCCAGTTTCAGTTTCAATCCCCACTCTGTGTTTAATAGGCCTGCTCATCCTGTCAGAAAAAAATATATTCTGGTGCAACTCCAACAAAACCAGTAGTCAGAGCAGAGCATCAGATGGTGTCCACTCTCTGCTAGACACTTCTTCAGAATGCAATATGCAGGAAAGCAAAATACCAGGTCCTCAGGTAAACTCTGGGCAAGCTAGATAAATACCAGTGGTGTTGATTTGATTGAAAATGTTGTTTGGGCCTTTATTTAATAGTTTGGTTACAGAGCAGACTGCTTTTCATTACCATTTGAAATAGACATTACCACTGTAGTTAATAAATTTCATGGTATTTTTACCATCCAGCAACATTATTATTTAGCCTTGAATTATGAACGTTCTGCTTTTCTCTGGCATCTTATTCATATGGGTTTGGGGTTTTTTTCTGCTAGAACTTGATAATAAAACATCCAGGAGAATCATGTACTTGTGAAAGAAAAAGCAATGGAGCTGAAACCGAACACCTACCTGGTCAGCAAGAAACCAGCAGTCATGTTCAGCTCCCAGCAACCTGCCTGTTAGCCTGGAATATTGCTGTAAAATCCATGCAGCTATGCTACCTTCACACCGATGCTTCAAGCCAGATGAAGTCTGTGTGTGCAAGTGTGCATGTAGTTAGTGCTGGGGGGGATACCTGAAATACTGCAGTTGCAGAACCCTTTCCAACAGCGTAAGTTACTTGTTGCTTGAATAACAGGCATCCAAGAATAAAATTCACTTGGAATTGTCCCACTGACTCACTAACAGCACACAGCAAAACAGTCCTTTGCGTTCTGGAGCTTAGCAGTGCTGCTCTGTCCATGCCTGTACAGAAAGACACCCACGTAAGCTGGAAACGAAATGAGAAGACAATAGAACCCCCTAAACATAATATTTTTCCCTGCTGATTTGTGTTTGTTCAACAGATAGAGCCAAGTAGACGATATGACCTATATACTCTGGTTATAGACTTCTCATCTTAATGAAATTTAATGTTTTGGTAATCCTAGCTGCTCCCTCGGGACTCTGGGCTTAGTCTGTGTTGATATCTCAGCTTGCAGGAGCTGTGTCCTAAAATTAGTTCCTCAGATAAAACCCTAGGGAAGTTGCAAGGCTGAAGGAAGAAGCCTGGAAATAAGCGGTGGTGGAAGACGGATACATTGAAAAGCAAATTCCGCAGGTCTTTGTAGTGTTACTTGTAGGAAGTCACAGCTACTTAGCCTTGTGAAAAGAAGAGCGTTCATTGAAGAAGCAGAGTGCAACTCTCTCTTATTTAAATGTATTGGTTGACTGAAGTGGGAATATTCAAAGCAGATTTTTCTCCTGTTGAGCAAGTCCCAGCTGCTGCATCAGAAAGAAGTGCAGGAGAGCTGATACAGCTGGCTCCCTTCCTTGCCACGGCCTCGACGTGGTCCCAGAGCACCCCAAAGGCTGCCCTAGGCTCTGCCTTCTGGTAAAAGATCCCAAAAGATGAGAATTGGTGATGACCACTCCAGTAACATAGACAACGCCCATCTCCTCTCCTGCCTTGATACGACTTCAGAAGAACTTTCTTATGGATGTAGGATGCCTTTCAGGTCTATCAAGAGTATTTTAATATGTGGAAAATTCAGTCACACCATGGCATCTCCAACTCGAAAAATAGCTCGTTCTTCTCCTTCTCTGCCACTTCTGCATCAATAAAGCTACTACTGGCTACTACTGAACTGTTGGCGTTTATTCAAAGAGCAGCAAAACTTGCTGGGTGCCAGGAGTTATTAAACAATAAAGGGCTAAACAGAATGAATGTGACTAAGGTCTAACTGAGATATCAGCAGCTAAAAATACAAACATCAAAGAGAGACGATTAGAAACAACTGAATGATATCAAAAAGCAGTGAAGCATTGGTTTCGGAGCAGAAAACCTTTCTGACAAAAATAATAGATGAGCATACAGAACTGATTCCTAGAGGAAATGCTGGCAGCCCATTGACGGAGCAGTCAAACTTATGGAACCACTAGAAATTCAATGCAAGACAGAAAAAATATTCAGTGAAAGTCATCTAAGAAGTGCATGCCACTTCTAACTTCTGTTAGTGCTGGGTGCCATGGGACTACGAGTTCTAAGCAAGCTATAATTAGAAAGCAACACAGGCATCAAAAGTTATTCCTATTTCAGCTATTTCTAAGGGCATTTTTAATTGGCATTATTGAAATACAAACTCCCCCAGACATGAGTAACGACACAGTCTTCAACTCTCTCCTAAATTATTCCAAGTTTCTCAGTGAGAGATTATTTTAGTATGAGCTAGTTATCGCCTGTTGGCCATTTAAAATAATAAGAGAGCAACTTTGGTAGATTCTGAGCTAAACCTTCTTGAAACTGGTTTGCAGTAGAAAAGAGAAAGAGAAGTAGCTCAGGAACGGAATCAGCAACAGAACGACTTGTTGGAAGGGAAAGCTTCAATGTGTTCAGAAGACTCTGAGCACTGAGATATATGTGTATATGTGTGTGTATATATACATATCCATAAACACCTCAGAAGAGCATGAAGAACCACCTTCAGGGTTGGTGTTCTGGCTGCAGAAATGGGTTGCAGCCATGAGCAGAGAGCTGCTGTTTGTATCCCTCTCACATTTGAAACAGCACATTCTCATGACTGAACATAATTCATCAAGGATGTCTGACTCCATCACCAGTTTCTACACTTAATCAAAATATACCATTCTTTCATTAGTCACTTGCATCAAAAGGATAATAATACTTAAATTCTTTATTTTCCAGAGAGCTCACTATTAGACAATTCTTAATATGACTGCTCAGGATGCAGTGACTTTGAGCAATGACTTTCTCTTATCGTATATTTGTGAAGCAAAATTGTTTCCTGATGTAAATTAATAGCGGTGGCTTGCAGGAAGCGCAAAACCTATGCATGTACGTTACTATGAAACATGCTAGCAAAGCATTTATTTTATTAAGCTACAAAAGACCCTGCAAGATGCACTGAATGACTAACAGCAAGGTAAGGAGGGAAAAAAAAACCCAGTAGTAACACAGACTCCTGGCACGTACCATTTCACAGAGAGCTGCTGCGGAGGGAACAAAAATGTGTGAGGCAGGTAAGGCTGTGTTCTAATTCATATCCCATTGGAATTTAATTAACAGATTGGTTGATGTTTTCCAATTATCTGAAAATAGACGTACTGGATAGCAGCAGTGCGTGTGGTACAAGTTCCAAACAGCATGCACCACCGAAGGACACACACCTATTTGTGTTTTCAGTAGAAATCGAAAACCTCTAACAGCTTGAAATAAAGGCCCCCTTTGTGGCTTTATTGGCGGTAGACAAAGTTCTTGCACTTTCAAAGCAGGCTATGAAATTTCTGACGGAGAGGAATGGGCGTTGTCAGACCTGCTGGAGCCATCAAGGAAAGCTGATGGCCATACTTCTCCTGCTTCAGGCATTTGTCAACACAACAGGGTCACAAGGACCAAAATGCAGTTCTTTTCCCTTAATTTGTTTTTCCTTTTGCCCCTCTTGAACACCATTTGTTCTAAAAAGCATATCTCAAGCAAACTGAAAACAGGCCAGTCACCTGCGGCAACTTCATGCTATCTTAATATAGAATTTATAGTATAGTAGTTGTAGTACAGGTGGTATATCTTTCTAAAGGTTGAAGAAACAAGTATAATTTATATGAAAAAATGCACAGCCCTTGCATTAGGTTTTGGCAGCATTTTTAGGAAATTCTGCATTTCTAAATAAAAAAAAGTAATATTTTAAATATTTAGTCCAACTTTCTGAGCCCCCCAGTAGTTTAGAAATCGTGTCTACAGACGGGCAGGTGGGAGTCACATCTATCCAGAGGAGCCGCATCATCCATGACAGACATGCCTCTGCCTTCCTTTTCACGGGAAGGCTTCAGAACTCGAGGAAACACAGGCTGGGTCTCCCTCCCATTTTCCCTTCCCCAAAGGTACTGCTTTTCTCTACCTTGTAAACTGCCATAAATGGCTCCTACAGAAAGAATGAGAATTTGATGACGATGCATCACACAGACCAAGGAACATGAATCAGCATCGTTCATCCCGCGGCAGCATAGCACCTCACAATAAAACCCACAAGGGAAATCTGAACAGCAACAATTTTGGCTTCAGATTAAAAGAATTCTTTAAATTTCAAGGAAATTAAGCCTGAACTTTACATCTAATTAATCAGTGAGGCAATTATTACATGCAAATAATACATGCAAATATAACATTTCAGCTCCAGACCTAAGTATCTCCAAAATATCTGAAGCTGTTATTTTGGTTAAGGTATGCTTCTAATAGTAACTTACGCATTGTAAATGTGAAGAGTTACAAAATAATATGAGAAATAAGCACCTATAAAATAGTTGTTTATTCTCAGTATTCTTCTCACTGTAACGAAGTACAATATTCTTATATCAAGGTCAGCTCTTTGATTCAATGGTGTCAAGTGCCTTAGAAATGCCGCTAACTAGGCACATTTATCAATAAAAATCAGCTATTTGTATTGAGCCCTTTTTAGAGTAGATAGCTCTGTCAGCATGCAAAGTGAGATCAAAGTTGACAGGGTGGCACAATGCCTGTATTCATGTTCTCCACTCATTTCAAAGATCACCACATTTCTAGTTCATCACATTTAAAATACAAATGAATTCCACAAAATAGATTGAAATCCATGAGCAATTAAAAAAATTGTGAGTCAAACACCATTATCACTGCATTAGAAAACTGGGCAGGAGCATCATTGCTTTGGTAACATCGCAAAAAATGGTCCCATAATTGACACAGGATAGATAGCTGGAAAGGAAAAGAATGAAGTTGCCCAGGGTGAATTTGAAGCAGTGAAGTCTTTTAACTAAAGACAAAATAATTGGAAAGTTTTAGCTAAGAAATAATGGGAAAATGAACAGAAAACGACCATAGAAATAGCTTGTGTAGGCTTAGATAAAAAATAGAGCAATTGAGACTTGAAGACAGCATAGGCAGTGATTAGAAAAGTAGAGACAGAAAATTAGAGAAAATGACAAAATGTTATGCATAGATGCCGCCCTCTTTTAAGTCATCGTTTTCTATGGAGTTGTTCAGAAAGTGAGGCGTGAGTTGGGAAAGGGGGTGAAGAAATGAGACCACACCATTGCAGAGGCAATCTTCCTTTAACGAAGAGTAAACCGTCTCTGGATTAATGGTTTCCTGTGGTGCTGGGGTGCATAATGCGTGATCTGCACTGTTCTGTTTCTTCATCTGTCAGAACTCGGACAGCAATACAGGCACATGCCACAGTGTGCCCAAGCCCTGTGCATGCACATCACGATGACTTAGCACATGCACAGGTCCCCAAGCACTGGACTTAGCACCCATGCAGAGCAACGCTAGTTGGCAACAAACGTGCAAAGTGAACTGCATGCGCATTTTGCAGCCAAAATCTGATGATTGCATCTGATCTGGGTATAGGGTATGGCATTTCTCTGCAATCCTCAGTGGAAACTACTGTCTCAAGTGAGTTGCCTAACATTCAGAAGAACTGGGTACATCACTATATTCTTCTTTTTTTTTTGCCTGGACAAATTTCTGAGAAAGTAAGAGTACTCCTCTGGGACAATATGTGTGGCATCTCTAAGCTTGTTACTGAGATCTGTAGGTTTCATGCACTCTGTCATCACCACTGTTTTGCTTATCACATCTCACTCTTTCAGCCAGCTAAATCCTTGAAACAAAATGGGGAAGAGAAACAGAATCATGTAAGCAAAATATTATTCTGTACTCTGCAACCATTTTGTAAACAGTTCACACTGATTTCAATACCAAACTTGGGTGAGCATTATAACCGAGGTGGCTTGGCTGTAGTCCCACTTGACAACAGAGTGGTTTAGGAATAGCCCTTGTGCCTTGCTCAGCTTCACCCAGCCTGTGATCTGAGTGGGATGCAGAGGTGACTTCAGTCTCTCTATAAGCATTCCTTATTCAGGAGTAAATCATCATCTGCTGCAAGAGAAAACAGCCTCAGAGATTCCCTGTTCTTTGTCTGCTTCTTAAGGGGTGGGTCCCAGACACCCCTGTTTCTGGGTACCCTTCACCAGTAAGAATGAAGTGGCCTGGCGCTGTAGCTCTGTCCTGTACCTATCACGTTATGCTCCCCCGGGAAAGGTATACTAACCACGTTTTCATTTTTGCAGTCCTGCTAGGAGTGGCATGTATGCGCATGCAGGGGAAGATATCAGAGGCTCCGACCTCAGCAGAATAACGTAGGTAAACTTCCACAGACTGCTGTTTTGCTGAAGCTGTTACTAAAGTATATCAGAGAAGGAAAAACCTCCACCCTTCTGTCACCTCCCTTGTGCCCCTTCACAAAGGCAATCTATAAACTGGAAGAACATAAAGGGCAACATTTAGAAGAATGTAGTAGTGTTGGCATATTATAAGTGATGAGCCGCAACACACCTAACCTCCCCTTAAGATACAGTTACAGCAGTAGTATTTTTTTAATTAGCTAATCCCACTGGTTCCAATTTTCTGCAGATTGTCCAGCCTTTGCTTAGATTTTCCTTTGCTCCAAATTTTAATTTCTATTAATTGGTGCAGATGTGCCTGCAGAGAGATTTTTCATCAATGTATTCTGTTAACTCGCAACTAAAAAGTTGTCAGGAGCACTATACTCTTTTTAATAGATGATCCTTTCATAGAAGATACATTTAAAACCATCAACAATACCCATGACCAAATATATATAATACCTACATATAATAGAAATATCCTTTCCTACAAAAGTTAGAGATCTCAGATAAAAGATTCCAAACCTTTAGCTTGAGAGTATGCATATGCAGCAGCATCTTACAGTATCTGTTCATTCAGTGTTAAAATTGATTGAAGATGGTTACTAATAACCACATCATTTGCTCCTCCCTCTTCTCTCCACTCTTTTTAATATCCTTTAAATCTTTAATATAGGATTTTTCCTTTGCTTTTTCTACCCCAAGGTTAAAGCTTTTTATTTCCACCCAGTAGCTGAAAATGGAGTTTTGAAATAAGCAGTGGTGGTTGCAAGGATTGCAGCAAGGTTGGATGAACAATTAAGATAATGGTGGGACTATCCAGCTGAATAATCATTTAGATAATGATTGCTGTCTTGGAACATTGTATGAGGTATGGAATAAAAGGAAAATCAAAAGGAATTCCCTTTGAATAGATGTTTGGCATGGCTGAGTGCTGCAGCAGCATATCTGAATGATAAAGGATGTTCACTAAGACAAAAGCAGTATTCTTTGCTAGAGAAGAGGAGGATTTAATTTGTTGCTTCTTTTTGTCCCCTCCAGATTTGTATTTCAAATGCAAAGTGTTGCTTTCTTGGATGCTCAGTTATTGTTTGAAAAGATATGCTCCAAAAGAAAAAGAAAAAAAAAGTGCTTTTACCTTTGTTGTGCCAGAGCACAGGGGTAGAAACAAGCTGCAGAGAGGAGGTACTTGGGAATTCTGTACAGGAGGAACCAATCTTTGTGCTGATTCTCTCCAAGGAAACAAATAATGGCTTGAGGCAGAAGGAATATGGGCTATAAGCTGTGTTTGATTACTTGGTTATCTGGGCGTATAGACTTCCTGGGGCAGGTACAATACTATGGCATCCCTGATTTGAATTTGTTAATCCAGCAGATTTACATTCTCTGAGAAGTGGGACTCCAGAGACGTTATCTACACCTTTTTCTCAGGGAGCCAGATTATAACCTCTGTGTTTCACTTACTCACAGCTGCTGTGAGTCACCAAGGTGTCAGAGTCATGAATGCATTAGGATCCTTAAGTGTTTATTACTGTGGCACCACCTTTTGCAACCCAACAGTTTTCTTAATTACATTTGTAGATTTTTATTACTTGGAATAAGTTTTGATCTATATTGTTTATTGAACTGGTCTTAATTTGTTGTTTGGTTTTGGTTGGCTTTGGGTTTTTTTAATAAGAGTTTACTAATCAAATTCCAGGAGTGTGCCTGTTAATACAGCAGGTTCAAATTTCTTATGGTTTAAAGATCTGTTATTTTGGACTGGAGGGGAAAAAATGCATTGTTTTGCTTCAGTCTCCAGGAGAACCAAGCCTTCCCTTTTTGCCAACCTTAATGAGGCAGCGGTCTATCCCCAAAGCCCAAATGACATTTTTCTGAAATAGTTCAGGCAGAATATATTGAACAGACATCCCTTGCAATGTAGTTGCTAACAAAAGTAAATATTTCAAATGACCTTTGCCAGGCCCTGTGTTTACCAGGGGCATTAATTAAACTTCCATGAAAAAGTCCACAAGGATTACATGAGAACCAGGAATAACATCCCTCTGACATACCTGGCCTATTTTGGGTGTCGTTTAACTGACAGTACAAGCTATTTGGACCTGTCACCCTTTTCATTAGTCAATCTAAAAACTCAGTATTCTTGGCTTAAAACTCCAGACAGAATTATAAACCTCTAGTTTAGCAGCAGCAATTTTCCATTTCACTCAGCATGACGCAAACCATCAGATGCTCTGAAGGTGCTTCAGTATCTATCTGCTTTGGCTGGCTGATACTGTATTCCTTGTGGTCCTAAGCAAGATTAAAAGAAAAATCACTCATACCAAATGATCCATCTATCAAGCTAAGATTGATTTCTTCAACAGTTTCATAAGTACAATCTTTAGCACTTGTCTATAACCTTATGATTTTGGATGAGAGAGGTAAACCTTACACGCCTGAAAATATGCAATCCTTTTCACTGTGAGATGCATATTCTTCTGTTCTACAAAGCAATAACTTAACCTATGAGCTCAACATCCTACCTTTGCTATTGCAGTAGCGTTGAAGGAGGAGAAGAGAAAACAGTGGCAACTATCTTTGGGTCCTCATGCCCCAGGTTAGAATATATTAAAACGTACTTTTCTATCCTCTGGAAGTGGCCTGACTTGGAAACAGCAAAGTAAAGAAAGCCAAATTGAGTGAAATTTGTCTCTAGAGGCAGTAAACCACATGCAACACAATATAAGCTCCTTTATGCCTTCCACTGAGGAGCCTTCCTTACCTAGAAGAACCAATGACTGTCACTGTAGCCATGAGAATTTGTATTTGCTGAAGGTCCATCCTGCAAGTCTCACGAACAAGATTGCTTTGTTATGCTCCATGTGGCCCCAGGTCACATTGGTCTAGAAAGTTTGCATTTGCATGTTTGTCTACAAAGTTTGGGAATTTAAGGTACAGGAAAGTGTACATCTGTTATCGCCGCAGTCTTAAATGAGACCTGCCTTTGGGAGCACCTTGCTCATATCACGTGGCAGACTTGCCCCTCTGGACTTTACAGAGCAGCTTCTGGAAGAAGGAAGGATGATTCTGTATAAACTTCATTAAGATCTCTATTTAATTCTGCATTCCCAATAAAGTTTTAAACTCACAACAGACAGGAGCAGATAGCAAGATGAACACTTCATCTAATTCATTAATCCATGTTTTACATTTTTATTTGAAACGGAGTGTCAAAGCACACTAAAATTGGATATAAAGAAAACAGAGGGTGAAAACAAAAGCTTAGAGAGACAGATAAGGTACTCCGAGATAGGAAGAAATGCAAATCTCCTGTGAATACATTGGAAAGAGAAACATACTGGAGAATTTAAATGACTAACTGAGTGTAATTTCTTTTGTTATCACTCTCAATAAGCAGAGAGGTTTTTGGTTTTCTCTCCCTTCGTGTATTTATGGAACACTCTTTGTGGCAATTTAAAGATACTTATATGTTCTTCCAAGAAGTCGGAACCATTGGCCTCTTTACAATTATCCAGTTTATAAGAGAGAAGAAGATTGAACCAGACCTCCACAGTAGGGAGGGATAAATGGAGTTTTATCCTAAAATGATGCTTTGTTGAATCTTGTTGCAATGAAATTATGATTAACCCATAGCAAAGAGAAGGTATATGTGTATAGGGACCACTATTCCACAAAAACACAACTATAACTCACTATATTTTATTTTGATCACAACTATAATACAAATGTTCTCCTGGATGACAGCTTGGATCCAATAAGGAGATAATTGGGGATAGGTGCTAATGTCTTGTTAAAGTTATATAGATTCTTTTTGAAAAAGACATCTAGTTTAAGTGCTCAGTGCCAACTGAATCCTTATAACCAAAGGCAATAATTGCTTGCTGCTGATGTGTATCCATGAATAATTGAAGGACTTGCCTTCTCTATCCTTACTTTGGCTCCTGGGACTGAAGGGACCCAGGCTTTGCATTTATTAAATAGATCTAATCTTGTTTTTATTTAATTTCCATTTTTATTGCATTTCTGTTCTCTGTTCTCATTCATGTTAACATTCTTCCCCTATTGTTACACACAGAGCTGCGTGTGTAACAGCACCAAAACAAAAAGGTGCCTGAAAGCATGTCTTGTTTCTAGTGCTTGCATTTCTTTAAAAAACACAGCTTGGTGGGTTTTCAGGGGAATCTATGTCTGAAATATCTATAGAAGAGCTCTCCAAATGACAAAAAAGCATTTACAACAAATCATACTAGTCAGTAGGGTTTCCTTTCCTTCTAAAAGAAGAAAGTCCTCATAACAAGCCCTTATGTTACATTTCACAGTATTTCACAGAAACTGCAGTTATGATGATAAGTTAAGCTTCCTTTTCTTTATGCAGACTTAGAATGTGCTACAGGCTAGCAAACTGATGTTTTCCCTATGTTTATTAAATCCAATAGCCAAAGAGGTATGTTTATTCTTGAGAGATATCCTTATCAAAACCTCTGCATGTGAATTTTAAAAGAGCATTTTACCTTATCAGTCGAGCAACAGTCATTTTCGTATTCAAGATAAAAGAAAGAGCCTGAAGATAATTTTATTTACACACACAACCACACACACACATACATATATATGCAAAATATAGGAATGTTATCTTTTGTATCTGTTTAGGCTGAGATAAGGGTTGTTAACAGGTAGTCTTCATGGCACACGGAGACCAACTATGAATGCCAACAGTGGAAGGAATTGCACCCTTTTCTAAGCACACAGTACTAAACAAATGACTACTTATCTGGGGCTTGCTCCTGCTTCCATTTAACTCAGAGTCAAAAGTGTCAAGAGAAAGAACATTAGATTCATTATATTCTTTTAAAAAGTATGCAAAGTGCTATATACTTCAACTGTTGACCACTGCTAAATGCAATTTAATAGGCTCAATGAATGCAGCATGCAAAAATTATATATGTCCTTACAGTTCTTTAAGAATATGCTATACATTATTTAAAGAATAGTGATGTTAGCCCTTTGCTAGCCATTCAGAATGAAGGATTAATTATCTGGGACTACAAAATAGATGAATATGCCAACATATTTGTTAACTCTTTTTGGGCAGTAACTTAGGAAAAATTTTCCACCTTAATTTTGAAACCGTAGTGTATTTCTGCAAGTACTCAGCACTCCCATAGAAATACAGGAAAGAAAAAGCTCTAAAGTATAAATGGATTAAGACTGAAAAAACAGGTTTCTGCCTCCAACTCATCCCCTCTTTTTATCTTATAAATTATCAGTTCCACATATAAGAAACAGATGTGCAATTCCCAGTTAAAGAGGGATGAAATAAATGTTTCAGATTTTTCCTCTGTTCACATGCAATTTGCAGGTGAAAACAGAAGTTACTTCAGTGGCTCTGGATGTTGCAGTAAGCTTCCAGTGGTTACTTGGTTAAATACTCAGTAGAGTCATTTCTAAAGGAGATATTCAAAAGGACCTCTGCTCAAAAGCATGTGCAACATCACGGTTGGGACATTCACTTTTAGTATTGGACCACTTGGTTCAAATCTCTGCTCCCTACCAGGTAGGGAAGGGATATCAAAATATCAGATTAGTATTGTGGCATGTGGGTAGAGGGATAACGCCGGCTTCCCTCTCATTTTTGAGGAAGAATGGGAGCCACTTATACACCTAACTGCATGTAGGAGAGGAATCCAAGATGGTAAAATGGCACAGGCACAGAGACAGTTACTGTGGAATAACAGAAAAATTAAGTGTTCATATCCCTGATCAGAGAGAGGCATAACAGCGTGAAAAAGAAATAAACTACCTTGCATTCACCAAATTTATCACAGAAAAGAGCATGCACGTGGAAGTTTATCGCAAAACCAGTTACTTTAGTACATCGGCAGCAAGTTACCTCCCAGTAACTCCCAAAGCCTTCCTTACTTTCCTGGGTAGGATTTAGGCCACAGCCTCTCCTTAAGATCTGTAGAGGCTATCTCAGACATCTCTCTGCTCAATGCAACTGAGTTTTTTATCGTGCACACTGGTCCTGCAAGTACAATTTTCTTCTTGCTTTGTATAGGAGAGCCTAGGTCCCTTATACAGAGGTATGCTCGTGAAGCAGGGCCTTCGTGAGCCGCCGTCAGTGCCTTACCTGCTTCTGAAGTAGTGCATGGAGACTCGGAAAGTTTAATCTGTCACTTAAAAACCAAACAGCCTATTCTCATTCCGCACGCCATGCCTACTCAAAGACATCTGGCCACCTGCTTTTAAAATGCTGAATATAAACACATTACATTAACAAAAGTAGAAAACAATATTTTTGATGGAGCCTGTTTTGATCTGGGCTACTGCCTTGCCTTGCAGATCTGCAGCCTATTGATAAGAGCAGTCTGTCCTTCGGCTTAAAACCGAAGTAATGCTGTTAATCTTATTAGATATCTGCCCAGAAGTTTTTCTACAGCAAAATGAGTCAGAGCGTAGAATGGTTATGGAATTTTTGTTAACTTGCGAGACTTCTTCCCTGGCTTTGGAGCATTCACAGCTACCAAAATGAAACAGCTTATACTCTGCAAAACCCTGTAAGCCCAGCATAACTCATGATGTAAGGCAGTTCCAACTGATTCAATAACGTGAAGGCTACTTTCAATTGTTCGAATGGTGCATAGACAGCTTTTCTATAGAGGAATAGCTTGACAGTTTAGGTTATTTCAATGGACTATTCACATTCAACTAAGTTGTCACCATCTGTTCCACCTTACAATTATAAATGCAAGCAAGCATTGTTCACGGTTTCAGTTGGGGTACATTCTCCTGCATAGTAGAAGCCAGACATCTGTTTTCTGGCAGGGAATGTAGACCCAAACTGGGAAAATTTTCCTCTTCTGATACTACAAATTTTTTGAAAAGACCATAGTAGTTTTTAGATTATAATGTGGTGTTTGCGATGAGCACCAGATAAAGTACAAAGTGTGTAAATGATGTTTGAGAGCACCAGTCCCCTTTCACATTCTCCGCTATGTTCCTGACTCTCTACTACTTGTGTGCCCAATATATTATAAAATCCACTAGTGAGGAAAACAACCGTAATGCAAAAAGCCTCAAAGGGGATACTGTGATATATTCTCCTTGCTTTTTCTAATATTATAACATTTTTAAAAAAATGGAAAATGAATAATATCTCACCATGCTGAGAATCAAAATAATGCTTATTCTCTTTCTGGGATTATGGTCATTTAAAGAATTAACTTCAAAGCACCAGTCCAAGTAGTTCTCAGCCCTTTTGTACCAAGGAAAGCTGTTGTATACCAGAATCGGCACCTGTGCTGATTAGTTCCAAACCCAGAGCTAAGCAGAAGTGGGCCATGCAGGAGCTGACTGCATTCTCCATCTTAAACAGAAAAGAATCAGGTCTTAGGCAACTGTGACAGCTCCATCTTTTTAGAGATCACATGCTGAAGACATCCCAATTCTCACAGTCATCAAGATACAAAATTTATGCATGAATAGGTGTGTTCTCCACTGTGTCCTAAGCAGTTTCATTTTGCATTTTGTTTGCTCCCCTTCAACCTCTAATTTACATTGGAAACGTTGTTCTAAATTTCCTACTACAAACTGTTGTATAAGTTAAAATCTTTGAGGCATCAGTTGAATTTTTACCGATGGGGGACTAAAGCAATCTCAGTGACTAGGTCCACGTAAGAGAGCTAGGCACAGCTTCACCACACCTAACCCTAAGTGCCCTGGTATTGTCCACGCCATAATCTTCCCAATACAAGCACTAAAATTGTACTAATCCAGAGAAGCTGGCACTCTCAATTATCTAAACTCTTGGCAGGGAATCCTAAGGAGATGGGCTTAAGTTTCACCTCCTAAGAAGGAAAGGGCTGCAGGAAGGCTTCAATAGCAGAAATTTTAAGAACTTTATCTCAGACCGTGCAAGCGCATGCTCCTAGAAGCAAACTCCTGCCTTAAACAAACAATAGGAGGATTTGAAGCTCAGTTTCTCATCCTCTGTGTGGAAGCTATAAACACCAGGTTGTAAGTAAAAAAGAAGGGAAATACACAGCACGTTTCCTCTTCCTTTCCCCTGTGTTCAGTATGAAATCTCACCTGGCTTTCTGTTCTAAGAGTGTTCATTTGATCAGTCTTTGCAGGTGTTATGGGGAAGGGAAATTTCATTTCTGAATCCTGCTGGAGATTAAACACCATGCCGCTCACTAAAGAAAAGGCTTATGTGTTGGCTCAGTGGACGACTATTGAGGTATCCTAGTTAGTGGACAAGTAGGTCTCTGCAGGCTTAACTAGTCACGGGGAAGGCTTTGGAGAATCTCTTATTTTGGATTTAGCCATATAAAAAAAATCAGTCGAGCTTTGCGCATTCTGCGGTTACAAGAAAATTCACTAGCCACAATTACAGGCAGTGGTTTCTGCAGTACTACAGTTTCCTTCGCGTGTGTACATCAAAAGGAGACAACAGGGGTTTCTCTAGTAATTGGGATCTGTGTGTTGCCGAATACTGATCATGCACCAACAGTGACTTTCTCTGTATTTCTAGACTCATTTAAAATGATTTTGTAAAGTGATTTGGACTCCTGTCTAGTGAGATTAATTTCTGAAATTTATTTCATATATCATAATATGTTTTGATAAATACTATAACATGTACCCCAATATTATGGTAACAGATGCTTTAGGAATGTGAACGTAGGTGATTGTAGTAGTATAGATTGCACAAATCCTGATGGAAAGGGATCAGAGAGGTTACTTGCTGGTGGTTTTTCAGTAATTTTATAATGTTCGCTGGTTTCACCCTAGTCCCGTGAAGCACATCACAGAAGCTCTTCCCCTAACTAGCTCTACTGATGATCTTTTTGACTATTCTTTGCAACTTGATTCTGGGAATACATCAAGGAGTTTTCACAGTGATCCAAATAGCCCCACTGGCATGCTTGTGCTCAGAAACAAATGAAAAATTTAGGTCTTTCCAGGAGTATAATATGAGCAAATAGAGATGTCCAAGCCTGAATTAAAGATTTTCAGTCACAAAAGGGGAAGTCAGTAGGTGACAATAAATTAACTCTTTTTTTCCCATTGAAATTTTCCTTCTCTAACCCTAAAAACAATGTGAACAGAAATTCAGATTTTTGTTCACGTAGATCTGTGACTGAGGATTGATAACTTTCAAGAGAGTTCACAAACACTAACATTCCTTGGATACTTATATATATTATTATAGCCATACATCTGTTAAGAAGAGAAAAGAAGTAAAAAAGGAAGCTTGAAGATTTTTAGTGACATCATTTTCATCTGCAACAACTTGGCATAAAGACTTTTCATTTATTCTTTTGGCCTGTCCAGAGTCTGCACTTTCCAAATTTTAATAGCTTGTTTTTAGTTAGGAATTCCATGTCTTGTTCTGGTTGCTGGCGACTTTGCAGTCTTTCAGATTTCAAATCACTTATCTCCTCCTTCACCTTTAATTTACAGACTTGATTACTTTTTAAAGTACTGGAATCGAAGTATATTTTCAACAGTTTAACTTATCTTGACTAACGCCATTTTAAAAAGTGCTCTGCCTGCTCTTACCAGGTAGTATTTTAATTTTTATTCTATATTTTGTACTCTAAATATCATTCTGTACAGTCACTGAACTGTAACTCTAAAGTGTTCTGCATTTTTAAATCAAAATCCAACTCTATTCACTTGGGGAAAAAAGGTAAATTTTTAGCATGAAGATTAGTGATGTGCTACCTACAACTCCATGATGGGTAAGTGAAAAAGACCTAAGTTTTAATGGGGACAATGGCTTTATTTTTACCCCCACATGAAAGGCCTGAGCATATATGTTTGTGTGGTGAGACTCAGGGTCATCCGAAGCTCAGAGCTTAATGAATTTTCCTTAGTCGAGGAAAAATCCCAGCTACTACCAAAACCCACCCCAAACCTTAAGGCTCAGTCTCTCCTCATTCTTCATGTGAACATTCTTTAGGTCACTTCCTTGTGCAACGGTCAGTCCTTAAACTGACTTTTCTCTTGGTTTATTAATTTACCAAATGACCCTTTCTTGAAGAGAAACCAGTACATAACTGGTGGGTCTAACTGTGCCTTTAGTTAGAAGTCATTTTATCTATATATATACACAAGCCTCAGATACATCTGTGAAAGGCAATAAAATTAGAGCTATTAATTTATGAAGTTAGATTTTAAAAAATGCATGCATAGCGTCAATGAACAGTAATTGCAATATGTAACTACACGCACAAACACAATTAGACAGAGAGACTTGAATGTATAAATATTCTACTTGCTTATTCAGGAAGGGTTGCTCTAAATGAACATCAAATAATAGCACATTTGTTTTGCAAGTGCAGTTACGAGTTTTGCCTCTCTGACTCATAAATAACCAGGCTTTGTTTGATGTTACAAGTCAAATTGCATTCATATATACACTCTTGGTCTAACACTGAACATACGATTAACCGATACTCTTTAAAACACCGATTTATGAACTTGCAACCTTTGCTTTTATAGTTTTATCCCTTTGTTTGCACTAATTGTTATGCGACAAAACTTGACATCCCATATACTAGAAGTCACATTCATTCTGTTCTGGGTTTGGCATACAAAAGAGCAGGTCTTTCTGTAGAGCCCCAGGGGATAATGCACTCTGTTCTGCATAGTGGAGGAAATGTGCACCATTTTCTTGAGTCCAAAAGTCTTCTGCACCTACAGAAGCCAGGTCAAGGGGCCAGGCTTTGCAGTGCTCTATGTCAGTGCCTGCAATGTGCATCTCAGCCTTTATTATGGCAACTGGGAAAAAAATAAAAGTCCAATTGGTTTTAATCTTCTTTATTTTCACTGTGTTCCTGATTTCAAAACCACTGACTGTAAAGCATTACATTAAATCTAACTGAGCTAGTGTCATAACCCCATCATTATAGGCATGTTGCCACCACATAGAAAATATCAACAATTACATACCAAATTCAGTTAATGAGAAGAAGGAAGAAAAATTCTGCTTGGTTTCACAAGATACGTAGAAATCAAATCAGCTGCATGGGTACAACTGTATTTTGCAGGCAAAGGAAATATATTGTCCACGAGAATATTAAATCAGATTAGGAGTAGTTTAAAAGTACATTCCCAGAAACAGTAACTCCAACAAAGCATCTGTACCTTATTCTTTTTACATGTATAACGCAATGAATTTCAGAAAACCTCTCCATCCCACACCATGATAATCTCAGAAAGGTCAAGAGTCTTATTCAGACTGGATTCAGGCCCAATGTAAATCCAGTTTGGGGGTGTAGGATGATTTTAAATGAAAAACTGGCTGAACTCTGCTCTCTTGTCATTGCTGTAAAACCAGCATTTTGCTGCCTTTAGTCACTGGCTTAAATTGGAAGCCTGGGAAGAATAAAGTCTAAAATGGGGGCCAGATACAATGGCAAATCTAGTTTAACAAACTGAGAATGTCACAAAGGCAACAGCTTCCCTTTGCTCCCTCCCATCTCCCAAAATGTTTAAAAAAGAGAATGGCTGGATGAGCTTTAGCAGTTCACTGACCTTGAAAAGCTGTGTCCTGGATGTCACCCAGGAAAAAAAGGCAATTTTGCTGAATTCAAAGATAACCTAGTATGCTGGGCAAGGCTCAAGCATAC
Source organism: Pygoscelis adeliae (assembly GCF_000699105.1). Classification (NCBI taxonomy): domain Eukaryota; kingdom Metazoa; phylum Chordata; class Aves; order Sphenisciformes; family Spheniscidae; genus Pygoscelis; species Pygoscelis adeliae. Next base: position 6,215,275 of record NW_008824186.1, on the reverse strand, counting down.
TACAGACCTGCTGGCTTGGGTTTTCATTGTGGGCTTTTATTCTTAGGAATGAATCATTCCTGTACATTTCTTCAATCTTTTAGCAGTGACAGGCCTGAGCTGTGAATTGTGAATAAGACCTGAAACTCATCTCATATTCATTTAAAATAGGAGTCTTACTACTGCATTCAGAGTTATCAAATAGGTGTGAAATTACTGAAAGAAAAATCAGAACCAAGTGCTTCCTGGGTTTATCTTGATGGATTGAACATATGCAGCCAGCAACCTTGAGCCACTGTGCTTCCCAATTCTACCTCATTATTTTCTCGGTCTAGCCCTTTTTAAAGACAAGCACATAACAATTTTATTTCTCCTTGCAAAACACCGAGTCCACTTAAAACCGTGGCACCAAATCATGCCAGCAGAGGAAATCACACCGCACTTCTTGTGAATTCCTTTTCATCTACATTGTCACAAAACAGCTACCAGAACTTGCTTTGAAACTGTATTTTCCCCTCCCTCTGCTTTCAATAAGAACTATTCACAGTAGCTTTTGGGGAAGAAATAACATAAGATTTCGCACTTCAGTGTGATAGGTACAAGGAACACCCATATGAAAAGATTAGGCCGTTGGCTTTACTCCTTTGGAGTGGTGGAAATGATCATTTCTTGTATACAACAACTTGATGGGACTGAATTGTGTGGTGAAGCAATATACTGTGAAATGCAAACACCTTTCTGCATTGTCCTTTGAAGGAGAGGAGAACCCTTGTGTCTTTGTCCCTACTGCAATGATGAGCACTATAAGCATCGTCACTGCAAAAAGAGCATTTTTGTCAGATTCAGCTCTGTAGAAAAACACAGAATGTATGTAAGAAACTTTGAGATCTGTTTTAGAAAACCCAGGGGAGTAGTTGCACAGTTACTGCAGTTCACAGACATGTTTAAGTTGTACGATGCTACAATCAATTGCCATCTTAGAGTCTGCTGCACGGCTGTCAAAAAAATTTGGGTTGGAAATACAGCCCACACGCCTGCCTTGCTTTGCCAAAGATCAGTCAGAATAATGAGAGTGGAAAACGAAGACTCAGAACAGACTCCTTAATCTGCTGACTATACTCTTCCCAGACTGGTTTTCACTGAGCTCTTGTTCTTACCTTCTGTGACTGTTTGAAGGGAAAAGCAAAAAAAAAAAAAGCACCTTTCCAATTAGATTCAAACATTTAGATTGCCCTAACACATTGCATAAGAAAACTGATATTTAAAAAATTGATTAGGGAGATCTGACAGGTTCAATCAAATGTGATATAGCCTACTACAGAATAAAAACTAACTTTGAAACAGCACAAGACTGAGATGTATCAGAAAAGCAACCAAAGGAGCAAATGCTCCACAGGAGGCTACTATGGCAACGAGCTCTTCTGGGTTTTTGAGCCCCGCAGCACTCGTGTCCCTCGGGAGCCCCCACCATGCTGGATGCAACAATTATATCCGATCTGGAAATTAGCAGGAGCAGCATACGCGATTTCAAGCCCAGCATTTCAGCCTGCACAGAGCTGAGCTAGGATACAGTAAAAGACTGAAAAATGGCAGCAGAGCAGAAGCTCTCTAGAACCTGTTGTAACTCAAGGTTTTATTTGAAACCCGCTGATTTTAATTGCAGCTTTTCATTGCTATTTTTTAACTTTAGAACAACCACAGTAATAGTGTTGGAGCTGGGGAGGAGCCTGAGAACGAGAATTAGATGTCCCCACTGTAGCCATCTGCGTTTTTGCTAGTCAAGTAAAGTCACATGAGAGTCAGTGGAGAGAAATGAGCATTTCTGGAGCACAACTCATCTGCTTGTATTTACATATTCACTGCAAGAAGAAATGAATCATGCTCCATAAGTAGCTTTTTCTTTCCTCTGACTAGAAAAGGCATTTAGACAATTAGTTCAGACGTTGATAATAATAGATATATCAGCATTACATGATATAAATCCTAACCCAAGCACTTTATTTTCACACCTTTTCATCTCTAGGTCACTTTCTCCCCCCCTCCCCAGATTAGGAGATTTTTCCCCTGCTAAGCATTCATGTACTATACAGGACTGCC
>NW_008824186.1:6205078-6213183 GCF_000699105.1 Pygoscelis adeliae | reverse complement strand
AAATAATTTCCCAGCCCTGCTGATTCTAGCCTCTGTTTTCACATTCGCTTGCACTCTCATCTCTCTCAATGTTATTCTGGTTGCTACCTTCCCTGCAACAGTTTATTCTGAAACATTGTGATTGTGGAAAAAAATACAGGGTTTATTTCAAACAGCAAAGCTTGAAAGACATTTAAGGATTTTATATCATCCAGAAATATCCCGCACTGTGGTCATTGCTATGCTTCCTTTACGTTTCATAAAACAGAATGAAGCTGCATTGGTTAGTGTCTTTTAGTTATAGATAAAGATAAAAACTGATGCATAAGATTAATGTATATTCATGAGTAGAATTATAGCTGTGCATGAAAGCACTACATTAGTGCTTGGTAATCAACACCTACTTTACTTTTTTTTTTTTATTTTAAAGTTAGCACAGTCACTAATCAAAGATAATTACGCCACTGCCATTTGAAATGTTTATCAGGAGTTCTGTAGGAGGAAGAACAAGAAGTGCAATTTTTTCTCTACAGGGACATGCAGTACCAACACCACCGTGATTTGGCTTCGCAAAGCTTATTTGTAAAGTTTTGGCATAGAAATAATAATTGTAGAGAAGTCATGTTTTGTATCTGAATACAGCCTTCTACCTAAGAATCTCAAGGTGAGAGTAAATATTAATAAACTCTCACTATCTACAATACGAAGTACAGAAGCACTGAACCCCCTCTTAACGGCAAAACTGAGGCACAGAATAGAGTAAGTTTCCAAAGAAGTACGATAAATCAGTGGCAAAATCAAGGACAGCATTCAGATCCCCTTGTTCTCGCTTCTCAGACTTAGACAACCTTCTGAAAATAAGAATGAAAAGGAAGAATAATTTCCATTCTTTCCAAACCACAGAGGAACAGGACAGCAAGGTTTTAATTTTGGACTACTACATATAAATTAAGTAAGCTCTAAAAAGGACAGCTAAACAATACTTCATTTTAAATTTGAAATACGCAAATTCTATGGAGGAGATGGTGATTAAAACCATATTCTAAATTTGGATTTGGTTTAGATAACATTTATGTCTGCACAGATTATACAGGTAATTTCTTTACAAAACTGCTCTTTCTTGTCTTTCTTCATCTGTCCCAGAAACTTCACAACTCTGTGCAGAATCCTCCACCACTCAAAACCCTGTGTTTCACGTCATTATTTTTTTACTAGAGTACCAGTTCTCCTTTCTCTTCTTTCATCCAGCATTTTCATTAACCTGTTATACTCTCCGATTCTTTGAGAGGGAAGACAGAGAGAAAGTAAGAACCTTTTTGCTCCCATCTTTTCTCCTAATATTATGTGAAATGTAAGGAGACCATTTTTATTGTGGTAGACATAGGATATGAAGGCAGAACTGGAATCATACTTCTTGTACGCAGTAAGATATCCAATAATATTGACTTTAGGATGATGCAAAGAGTATTTACAAAGTCCCAAGCCTTCTTCTTCCTAAGTCTTGTGGCACTGGGTATGAGGGAGGAGGTGGAGAAGCCAAGAGGCTGTTCGAGAGGAGAGGACGGGAGGCAAACACATTTCCATTCTTGGTTCCCAAAAGCTACAAAATAGTGTGATTTATTCAAGCACCTCATCAATAATTTGCCTGTTATTCATAAGCAAAGGTTAAAGTTTTCTGACTATCAAAAGTATTGCGAAACAGCTTAATTACTTAATGCTAAAGTCAGGTACAAAAGTTTACTGTTTCGCGGGTCACAAGAAGGTACACAAAGATGGTTGTTCTACTGGTTCTTTGCTACGTCTCATTTTAAAACCCCATTTTCCCAGAAATCCCAGAAATGTGTTCACTCTAATTGGAAAATAAATTACACTTGAAGACTAATTTTCAGACATGCTGAGCACCACCTGACTATCATTAATTGATTGGGAACAACTGGCACACGACAGTAACAAAAATCAGAATTGTCCAGTGTTAACCATCGTTTCTCATCTTCATATTCAAGGCAGTCACTACTTGCTAAATAGTTTTATAGAATCCCGAGTTCATTTCAGGTGTTGTGAGATAATATTGGAGTACCACTCTGAGTACAGAACTGCCAGAATCATAACAATTACATTGTACGGGCCAGTCATAGCAACATTGTATATTTTTGTTCTTTCAAAGGTTTTTTATGTATTGTAAAGATGGATATATGTTTGCTCGTGTATGTAAATTATTTAATTTGGCTTACAAAATGATCCAAAACTGTGTTGCATTTTTTTCAGCTTTGTAAACCGAGGGCGCAATAATTTTCCATTAGTGTACGTAGAGAATCCTGGAATGGGAATGTGTAATCGTAAGTGAAAATGGTAAACTTTTAATATTGCCTATTATACCTGGAAATCTTAAACTTAGACAAGCATCAAGATAGGATATGCTGCTTTTAAAGTGCTCCCATCCCATCCGTTACGGCTGAAATAGTGTTGTCCCTCTAAAACCATCAGACCGGGAGCTATTCACGAGAGGTGTACAGTACTGAAGAATGCCATTATGGCTTTATTGGCACAGCCCTGAGGCTTGCATCACCTGGGCCCCTGCAAAATTCTGCTTCAAGTCCTGGCAGAGCTGCCTCCGTCCTTTAGCCTTCTGGAGCAGTAAAATAAGTTCCATGTAATTTGCTCAGGAAGGATCGTTCAGAATCAGTCTCTAAAACCAAGATGCTATCAACAATCTGTGAACGGTAATGATCTTCCGGTACTTTTCAGATCGGTCCCATTCGAACATCTAGCAATAAAATTCATTTGTGAGAACTGTGCTCCAGCTCCGGTGCCTGACTTCACTTCCCATTCTGTGATTCTTCTTTTACTAGCAATTCAAACTCCAATAAAATCTCAATGAAAGCCACAGCATGAAGTTTCTTCTAAAACATAATATGCTGCTTAGGTTTCCTTTCAGATTTCTTAGTTGCAGACCTCAGCTCTTTCTGTTTTGATCATTAACAAAGAAGTGCAGGGTTAATACATCACCTTGGAAATCAATGGCTACATCCAGTAAAAGCTCAAGGTCTGTTCACGGGCACAACGTGCTCCATGGTCTGCCCAACAGCCATCCAGATGGGTGCCTTGGGACAGCCTGCACTCTACCTGCTCTGATGGCAGAGGCAAGCGGCTGCCTCGTCTGCCAGGAGCATGGACCCCACTCTGCCATCCACAGAGAGTTACGTTACCAGAGGGGCTCTGCTTCGGAGGCTCCCTTGCTCTCCAGGCAGCAGTTTGGACTTCAGAGCAACCCTCACAAATCAAGGTTAAGCATCCTTCAGAGTCAATGTTTTAAAGCAAATTTTCAATACATGCTAACATGGAGGATTGACAGAGGAGTCCACCATCCTATTGCAGCATGGACTAAGAGGCATCTGTGTATCAACCGGTTGCCGTATGGTAGCAATGGAGCTAGGCCAGGTTCTTCTGCCAATGCCAGCAGAGAGATCTCTGCAACAGAAAGACTAGCAGAAGGCAATGTAGCATTGCAGCAATTACAAAGTCCTGCACACCCGAGGCCTGCACAGAACCCATGCTGGCTCAAAAGTGGCTAACGCTTACTGGGAAATGAACACAGATGATGTATCAAATAGTTGGGAAACTAGTGAACGGTTACAAGAGAGAGAGATCATAATCCCTCTTCTCTGTGCCTCACTGCATTGTTTTTTAGGACCAGTATCTTCTCTATCACATTTATGAGAACACTTGGAGCTCTCAGACAGCCAGGGGTATGACTGCAGTATTTCCCAAAGAATGTGTAATTAAAACATAATCAGGAATCACTGTTTGAAACAGAATAATCCTTAAAAATGCTTAATATGAAGCTCAAATTCCATGATACAACCCTCATATTAAGGTCTGAAAGACTGTGACTGCTTGAAGAATAAGTAACAGAGGAAGTTTGACAGCAGGTTGATATCAACAATTCCCCAGGCATCAGCTTCTTTGGGTCTTAGATAGGGCCTCAGCTTTGTTAGTCTATAGCTACTGAGGTGGTGATGAGCACTGCAAAAAGATGAGAGAAACAGCCCTGAACTCAACTGCGGAGTAATAAACACATCAACATGCCACTTATAAGCAGAAATTACTGCAATCTCAGTGCTTGAAAATTAATGATGGGGGGAGGTGACACATGCACAGCATTCACTGAAAGCAGTGTAGGATTTTTATTGGCAGTATCCGCCCATTTATGCTGGAAGTTCATATCCCTCATATGCATGATAATTAGAGTCCATTAACTGTGAGGAGGACAGAAGAAGAATTTTCATGAATTGTGACAGCACACTGAGGGAGTGAAGGGGGGGAATACACCATTTATTTGTTTTCCAAGAACAAAACCTCCCATTTCCATGAAAATGGGCTTAATTTAAAAAAAAAAAAAAAACCAAACCAACAACTGTGTGTTCAGAATCACACTATTCAGGATTTAATAGTACAGCTGCTCTGTGAATCTTCATGTCTCAAAAAAGACTAATTCAGCTGCCTGTAAAAACTGGAGTGGAGACCCACAGATGGGAACATGCTGTTGACAGCCTCTGAGCGGGCTGGTTAACCTCATGGAGAGCCCCGAGATGGTGGCAGACCACGGAGAACTGTATTCCCTGGTGCTGTTTAACCTCAGAGTGATGTATAAAGCTACAGGAGATGGTGTGTGGTGTCCTGTTGGGAAGGGGAAGGAGAAGAATGGTATGTAGCATCTCAGGAATACGGGGCTGAGAAACAGCAGGTCCTGATTTCTGGGTACACTGTAACTTGATTAAGTTCAATGTCCCAGCTTCTCCAGTTTCATACTGGGAGTAGGAAAAATAACAACTTTAAGTGATTAATTACACATTTGTGTTAATTAATGCTGCATTATACATTGAAAATATGCTCCAAAGATTGACACTTCAAGACTAGAGTCTAACTGGCTCATGGTAAGTACGCTGCTAAGTTTCAGTTCGCAGACTTCTACATGGTTCCTAATTAATTAGTCACAGCAGCAAAGCTTTTGTGCCTTCTTTGTCTTTCTAGCTGGGCAGGAGAGAAGTGAATTTAATGGGCTGGAGGAAGCTCTGGTCAATCATGCTAATTTTCTCACATTACTTGCATATATGGTTAGGCCTCTGTTAAAAATAAGGTATCTGGGTCCAATCACTGTTGAATTTCTTTTAAAAAAACAGCCTGGAAGTGCAGGATCACATGCATACAGCTAAAAGCAGTTGTGAGCCAGAGAACTAAATGCAGAACCAATCCAATTTGCTTATAAACTGAAAGGCTTTTTGCCAGATCTAATATGCCATCTATGATGATACAGTGATACAACTCTCATGTAATAATTACTGCTAATTTTATGCACCTCCTGGAATAATTTAGGTTGCACCGTTACTGAACATTTCCAAAGTTTCCACAGTCTCATAAGAAACTACACTCACTGATAAATTTCTGGTTAGCTCAGTATGCATTTCAAAGTGCAGCGAGCTGTTTCCATTTAGCCATTTTAATTATGCAAGGCCATAAGCTGCTTTATGAATTACATTATAAAACGCATTTTCATTCTTATTTTGCTGTTACGCAGTTAATGTGAAATCAAATGAGAATGCTGGGGTTTGAAGTCAGATTAGCAGAAATACATACAGCTTTAAGAGAGATACCATCACCAGGGCCAAAATCTGCAAGTGGGTGCAACTCCTTTAAGTGGACTTAATGCCAGCGGTAAATTCAGCCACTCTTTGAAAAGGTATGCACTTGCTTTGTATCCAATAGACAAAGGTTTGTGGCTGCCTGTATGGCTGCTTCCTTACTCACACCACCAAGAAACCTTCATTCACCATCTCTTTCACGCATAGACTAAACAAAATCACATCCTAGTTCTCTCCTGAACTAAAAAGTTTGCTGTCTTTTGTGTGACATCTTCTTCTGATCAACTGGGGTGAGGAGAAAGCAGAGATGAGGAGTGAGCAGAATTACCAAAGCAATGTTCTCGTCACCGAAAGGACGGGAACTCTCATGCTAGTTGTCAGAGAAGCGGTGCAGAGAGAATAAGGGTATCATTCTGAATGCAGAACAGCAGTAATGACAAGATCTATTAAAGCTCCTCTTGGGACAGGAAAATCTTACACAGAGAATCCATAACAGTCTCCCACAAGTGAGGCGTGACATCTTCACTACTCTGAATAAAATGCTTATTTTTTTTTTCATTGTAAAAGTCTTACATTTTCCGAGGATAATTCTCCACACCTGTCATCCTAGCTTCTGGCAGCAAAGTCAAAGATTCTCAGAGTAATACCATCAGAACACATTAAGAGAAAGAAATAATATTAAGAAAATGCCCAGCAATAGCAGTGTCTGAAAACTGCAACTAAAAAGAAAGTCAGTGCAAAACAGAAATGTATAACGGCGCATTTTCATTCTCATGCCAAGTACCTGGAGTTAGGTTGTATCCACCTATCAGGAAGACTGTGCCTAGAAATTCATAACTTGAAAGTTATTACTGAATTGCAAACATTCAAGGTAAGCAAAAACAGAGGATGAATTCCTAAATTTTTAGTGGCAAAAGTGAGGCAGAAGACCTCCCCCCGACATCATAATACCAGCATATCCTTCAGAAGTGAGAATAGTGGCAGAAGAGAGCTGTTTGGCCAAGATAGGAAAAGGAGATGGGAGAGTAAGAACAAAGAAATATTTTTTGAGGTCCGTTACCCTTCTTTTTGGTAATTAAGACTCTCTCTAATACTTCTATATACATTAATCTCTGAAAGATATTTTAAGGAGGCAGCTTATGTAGACGCTGGAAATGAACAGGCATGTTGGCCCTATTGCAGAACAGGACAGAGACAACTGATATGAAGGAATATAGCCCATGGTGTTTCTGGGACTTAACAGTTACAGAGATGGGCAGGATCAAGCCTAAGGATTTCTTTCCATTCTTCCTTCTTAGCTTACTTTGTGGAAGCACAAAATAAAAATCTTATATGGAAGGACAAAAGACAAATGAAGACAATTCTTTATTCCAACACACCAACTTTCCTCTTTAAGCAGGTGCTATGTTAATCGATTCCCTTGGCTTTGACCTTTCTGGAGGAAATAGTCTTATTTTGCTACAACATTTATCACTGGGCCAAAATGTCAGCACTCTAGGTGGTGTTTTTTAACAACAGTTGTTACAATGGCTTGCATGTAATTCTGGAAATGGCGCTTCTGACATGCTGGTAGATATGGTATCTCCTCCAGAAGGGGCACAAACAAAATGGAATATCACAATCACTTTTTCCCAGTATAAAGACTCACAACTTGATTAGAAAAACTGTCAGGGAAGATTGTTATTGTTAAATATATTATGTCTATGAAGGCAATAAAGGTGGCAGCAAAAAAGCCTAAATAGGTTTTCTTTACCAGTACTGTGACTCTGACAGTTTCCCTGCCTTTTGTTTTTTCTGACACTTTGTACTGATTTGTTCAATAATCTGAATGGCTGCATTCATCTGAACCATGGTGCATTATTAAGACTGCCTTCCTCCTTCCTTGAGTCCCCCTCAATAATGCCGCTTTTCAATTCATTTTCGAAAGTCAATACCACAATGAATCAATATACTGGGTGTTGTGACTATAACAGCAAAGACCTCATCAACCAAAAGAGGCATTTTCCCATATTATCAGTCATCTTGCATACCACTTAATGAAGCACAAATATTGTGACCGACAAAACACTTATCTGTTCTAATTTAGCTATAAAAGAATATGCTTTCTATATAGATGGTTAGGTGTGTTTTGTGGGTTTCTTACCATCAGTAGCCTTGCCAATATACTGGTGATGTGTGGTGTTTCACTTAAAAGTCAGTAGCAAAGAATATGAAGCAAAAACTGCTGCAAAGATTTAAAGTATGTAACAGTGATTTGTCTTACTGGAAATACAGAAGGGAAGTGGTACAGAAGCTGGGGACAGTGAATGAGATATCAACAGGACTGTTGCTTTCCCCACATGAATTGATCATAGAATCACAGAATCATAGAATCGTTTAGGTTGGAAGAGACCTTAAAAATCGAGTCCAGACGTTAACCTAGCACTGCCACGTCCACCACTAAACCATGTCCCTAAGCACCACATCTACATGTCTTTTAAATACCTC
>NW_008824186.1:6176649-6201976 GCF_000699105.1 Pygoscelis adeliae | reverse complement strand
TTCCCTGCAACTGGAAGGATAGAGGAGAACACTACTTGTGCTCCTGATCCCTTAACCAGTTGTCCCAAGGCCCTGAAGTCTCTCTTGATTGCCCTTAAACTTCTTGTTGCAACTTAATCGCTGCCTACCTGAAAAATCAATACTGGATAGTAATCTGAGGGCCGTACCAGGGTAGGGAGTTTTCTCTTCACATCTTTTACCCGGGCCCCAGGGAGGCAGCAGACTTCCCTAAGAAGGGTCCAGTCTGCGTATTGGGCCTTCTGTTCCCTTCAGAAGGGAGTCTCCTATGGCAATGACCCATCTATTTTTCTTTATGGAAGCAGTTTTGACACTGGTTGTAGGCCAACTTAACCTCGGCAACACCTCCAACCTAGATGAATCATCATCCTTGTTATCGTTCGGTTCCACTTGCAGAGCCTCATACCTATTATGCAAGGGGACCTGGGAAGGTGGGATAGTCACAGAGGAGATGTGCCCGCTGTGCCAGGCAGGAACGTGTTGCCATTGCCCCCATCCCTTAAGTCACTGTGTTCAGCCAGACGGAGAGAGGATAGGGAATCCTCTGTATGGTGCATCCTGTCTGCCTGTTGGGCCTGTCTCAGGGAAGGTAGGGTGCGATTCCAGTAGTGTCTGTCTCTCTCCCTCTCCCTGATACTCCTCAGCCTACTCACCTCCTCCCAGAGCTCTGTCACTCCGCGTGCCTGGGCGCACCTCCCACAGGTGTGCTCACTGCTGCCGTCCGGTCCTGGCGTCAGAGCAGGGCACAGCCTGGTGCCTGGCTGGCAGCGTGTTCCTGCCGGAGCTCTGTCTGGGCAGCTGCGTCGGTCGTGGTGGGTGCAGAGCTTGGAGAGGCCACTGCTCCCTGGTCGAGCTGGCAGACCTTCAGCGCCCTTCCTGCACGCCCTTCTGCGCAAACTGCCATGCCATGCCTGGCTAATGACAGCAGTTATGATTGTTCTTGGAAGATTTTACATTAATTTGATAGATTACTATAAATTTATAAACCTGTAATAGATCACCATTTCTTGAAGCAAGTGCAATAGTGGAGTCCACTTCTACTAACTTGACCCTAGTTTGACTAAAGTGACTTTCGTTGGAGTCAGATAAGTCAGACAAGTCAGGTTTAACAGTTTTCAATCAGTTCCTCATGCTTGAAGTTAGGCCAAACCCAATGGTTTACAGACCCACTGCCAGGCTTTATCTGCAGTCATGTATTTTCAACATTGACACGATGACTACGCTAGAAGATATTAGATATAAGTCCTATAAACCTATGTCCTACAAGACTAGGCCTATTTTTGAGTCTCCTGAATCTCGCCTCTTCCCTGGGTAAAGCATTCATTCTTCAATGTACAGAGTCCTCTAAAGATTAAAATCTATTTTCAGGCTATCAGATGTCTGGTGACTGACTAAAGAAAAAAGGAATGAAAACAGTTAAAGTTTGTATCACAGTTTGTCCCTTCCCCACTCGCAGAGTATCAATATAGAAATTAAAGTCATTTAAACACCTTTGCCTCTGTAAGGATAATTTCATTTCACTATTGTCTACAGGTTACACTCAGTAGGAACGTGCCTTAATCTGTAAAGCCTCAGAGTTACCAGGTAGGATGATAATAAGATTCTGCAGCATCTGCTTTTCTTAAGGTCCATAAACATATTAAAGAAAGCCTCTCTGTGCATCCACAGACTGTCTCTGCTCCTCATCCCCACACCCTTTGGTGCTGCTGTGATTTTATTAAGATGCCAACAAAATCTTCTGGCTAGCAAAGTATTCAAAGTGGGGCTAGAGCTGCTTTGCAGAAGTTAATAGTTCAGATCCTGCACACTAATGGTTCTTAGTAAATTGATATGTTATTATTGCTTAATTTTGGTAAACATTCTTACTGGAAAGTAGTCTCTCAATTGCAGCCCATCTAAAATAAGCTCATTTATGCTAATGTCTTTCTCCTTGACACTCAGTAAATTCTTCCTAATGCATTAATTATGACTCCAGATAGACCAATGATTATTTCATATATGCTAATTAGGAATCATTTTATTCAGTCTGCCACACACATCAGTAAACAAGTGGAATGAATTCCCCACAGAGAGGGGAATAAAAGACAATGATTTTCTTTCCAATGCAGCTTAGAGAATTTACCCCACAATCAAGACGTAATTAGAAAAGTAATGAGGAATTAGAAAATACACTTACAGGTGTGAGAGACACCAAGAACCTGTTCTTTCTCAACGACAGAAAAAAGTGGATTCTTAGTTAGTTCATCTTTAGCTAAAAACTCATTCTTAGTTAATGAGTTTTTACTATATATGATTAAGAAGTGCAACTTCCTCTAAAAAGTAAATAAAAACTACAATCAAATTAGTTCCATTTGTAGTAGAACAAATTGATATGAAAAAAAGTGTAATTTCAGCCTTGGGTTTGAAAAAGATACAAGGTTGAAGAAGATCGTGTGATCCATTACTCTCATTTCTACTCACTGAACGTCAAGGTTAAAACATAGCGGAGAAAACTTTTTGCTTCTAATACTTATGATCCTTAGTGCTACTAAAGCTCACAATTCTAAAACTGGATCATGTACACGTCTTGTCCATGACTTCTGTATAACTACTAAGAATATGTCCATAAAAACATAATTTCAGGCTTGGAACCAACCAAAGAGAAACGTAAAACGAATGTTAAAAAATAACATCACGAGGATATATATTGTTAAGCACAAACTCTTAGATCCTCATGACATAAATGATAATATATTGTAGCATGAAAGCTGACAATATTTATGTGCAGGTCAGGTCCCTATATATACATTTAGGTTTGTACTTGGAGAAAAATTTATTGTATGTGGATATGACAATTTGTACTTCGTTCTTCTCTTCATGTCTTAAATCAAATTAGCTCTTTTTATAAGTTTACACACACAGGGGCATAGAGTCCTGCTGGGTACTTTCTGAAAACAAGAATAAATAACACAGAATACTCTGCAATCTGAATTCAACTATCAGTTTTGATGTAAGCCAATCTACAAACTGATCTGGTCTTCCAAAATCAGATATTTCTGTGTTTGAAGGTTGACTGGCTAAAATGGATTAATTGATCAAATAGTAGCCACTACAAATAGGAAAATACCATAAGGTCATTACTGAATGAACAGGCCAAATCTGGTTCAGAATCAGAGTATTACTCTGAATGCATATACCGTTAGGGATATGCCATTTTTGTATAAGCTCTCTTTCAATCATAAGTATAAGCCTATGTTTTAAAAAACAAAACGGCAGACAAGCAATTGCCTGCAAGAAATTTGCACATAATACTATCATGAAGCCTATCACTACAGAAGTGGGATGAATGGCTGCAGGCATACCCTTGCGCCTGCGCTGTCCTAAAAGAGACACGTACTGTTGCCTGCATGGAAATAAAGTGTGAATTTTTATCTGAATTATTCTAGAGCCCAGGAGTATTAGGACGAAATCTGAGCCAATTTCTGGAATCTAAAGAAGTAAATTTAATCCTAAAAAGATCCCAAGGAATATCAATCTTATAAGTAATTAATGTTGTCAGAAGCACTTCTGTGTGTTACTTATGCTGAAGAAAAGGAAACTACCTTTCTTTAGGCAGATGAATAAAAACTTATAGTTACTACAAATGAATGTAGTTCATGTCCTTGTAAGAATGTGTTGGTTCTGGATGTCACGTTTCACAGCAGTGACCAGTCTACAAAAGCTTTCAAATTCATCTTGCATATAAACTGTCATGTGTAATTTGTTTGGGGTTTTTTGGGGTTTGTTTGTTTTTTTTGTTTTTTTTTTTTTTTAAATTTAACCTAGGGAATTTGAAGAACACTTTTGATCAACTGGGAAACAGATAGCACAGTACTGAAGACATGCCATTAAAAACAAAAGTCCTTGTGTGAAATCATCCCTCTACATTTACACTACCGTCATCATATCTTTTTTCAAGCGAGGCAACTCCGTACACTAAGGGTCAGCAGGTATACAGAGTTATTCCTAATGGAGGGAAAAAAAGGCTGAACTCTGCTAAAGGCTCTCTGAAACATTAAGGGAAAAAAGTCTAGGATTATTAAAATTAACATCAGTTAGCTTAGACAGAAAATCCTTAACTGTCCAGTTAGATTACTCAGCCATTCAAACTCCTTGGAGATAAGGGCTGCTTACAGGCTGTTTAAACTACACTACAGTTCTAATGAATGCAGGATAAGTAACTTTGGAAAGCAAGCACCTTGAAAAAAATACTAGAAAATGCAAATTTTAATTTAATTCATGTACTTTTGTGTATGGGGGCTGCTATTTGGTTGAGTGGTTGTTAGAGTTTATGAAAAAGGTAATGAAAGATCAGATGGATACCGTTCAAGAGCATTAGCCATAATGATCAAATTGTAAGCTGTTAGCAGTTTTAAATATATAAATATATAGCTGCTAATGGGATATGCGTTTATGATGCCATAGCAAGATTATTTTGCCACTAATGATTTTTTAAAGAGAAGAAACTGAAATCCCAAGTTATCTGCATACTACACGATTTAAAAGGGAGGCCATTCCCTCAATGTTAATTTAAACAAAGTTACGAAGAGCCAAGTTAAACTAACTCACATACAACATACTGAAAACTGATTAAACAATAACAATATTCCCTTGCTGATAGTACAGCAGTAGCGTGCTTCACTTGTCTTTTGATACACTGTCTTAATATCCAGATATATCTATCTCACAAAACATCAAATGAAGCCATGTGGAAATCAAAATTCCTACTGAGTTTTAGTATACAGAAGTAGGGGAAATTTCAATGAACTTTTTTGTCCTTCATGGAAATCAAAAGGTACACGAAACCTTCATAATTCTATTTACATCTGTAACATCCATCTTCTCACTAGCAAATGGTTTCCATGGTTTTGTTCATTTTCTAAATTTTTATTTATTTTTGAAACAAAGAAATTAAAGCAAATAACTGAAGGTAGGTAGTCACCTTATTAACACCTATTTAATGCTACACATGAGAGTTACTGACTTTAAGGAAGGTAGGACTGTCCCTGTAGGCTTCTTCATAATGCTGTATGGACATGAAATTTTCACCCACGCAGCTAGCACTGCAAGCACTATGGCATCTGCTTGGAGGAACAGTGAGAGTGTGGAAGACAGGGATACTTTGCTACTGACTCCACAATCCTTTGCAGGATATCACATCTTAGGGGGTTTTGTTATTCACTCAAGTTTGGGTTCTGCATTTCCAGTACAACCATGATTAAAGACACCATGATTAAATCAGCACAATGCCAGATAAGGTGGGTCTCCTCAGTTAGACAAGGAATACAGAGAGATAGCATATTAATAAAACCAATTAACAAAAGCCTTCTGAGTGCCAGTCCTCTGAAAAGTCAACGTGAATGCAGGTTCCAACCCCAGATGGCATTTCTAAAAGACTGACAGAACAGTGTCATCTCAATGCTACACAGATAAGACTAAGTTTGCTATCAATGTTTTTCTATTTGCAGCTGGTATTGAGCACCTTTCTACTTTTGATATGTTTCATATGAATACAAAGAAGAAACTGATTTCTTGGTCAAAATTTGCATTTATATTCTGACATTCAACCTAGTTTCTTTCATTTGTTTATGCAAATTCTTGTTCACCACTGCTAGCGTTTTCAAGAAAATGAAATCATTGTGCTCTTTATAATATTACACAGGGATAGGATCTGGGAAGCATGATCTAAAAATGCTTTGCTACATTTCAAGTTACATTTGTTTAAAAGCACAGAATTAATTTTCAAGACACTGAGGATTTGCATACTTGCTTGGGGGGGTGGGGAAGCACTGCTGAGGGAAGAAGAGGATATAGTAAAAGCCAGGCACTTGATTTTCAAATCTGGGAATAATATTCTTTTCCATTGGAGACAAAACCTACTCTCTGGACAAGACAGACATCAATTATGTGAAAATTTTTAGAGCATTCAATGTAATGGATGATAGTTTTAATTACTTAAATACATAATTGCCTGACAACTAATCCTAATCATGATTGTGGTTTGTTTTTTTGTTGTTTTTTTTTTTTTTTTATCAGTATCAGACAAAAAAGGAACACTCAAGTATAATTGTTTATTTTAAAAAAAACCAACTAGGGTCTATTGGTAATTGCATTGTGTGCTGTTTATCGAGAATTTTAAAATTACAAAAGAGCTTAAAAGACATGGATTTAACAGGGATTTGGCACACAGAGTATCATAACTTATCAAGTTTATGGCATTAACTAAATCTGCTACTTACAGCAGTGCCCAGCTAAAAGAAGTCAAAACAATCATAAGGCCACATGAAATTTAAACTCAAAAGGGAAGAATCTCTCTCTTGTGAATTTTGAAGAGAGAAGAATCTCTCTTTTGTGAATTTTAGCTGTGACAGAGAATCCTTGCTCTTCTCCATCCTTTTTACCTTAAATCAGCATTGCCAAAGTTGGTACTTCTGCAAGACATTTCAGATGTTATGAAATCCTAAATTATGACACTGTAACCTCAAAAAAGCTCTTGCAGTTGATTCACAAAGTGTCTGAGTATTTGAAATGCAAGTAGAAGTACAAAAGACAGTGAAAGTAACAGTGGAAAACTTCCTGCCAAACTCTACACATTTCATTCAATTCCACATAACCACTACGCAGAATATCTGATGTAGGGCTCCAGTGTGTGTGTTCCTCATGGCATAGATAACAGAGTCATCCTGCACCTAGAGGGTTGCTTGAGTTATTAATAATACATTCACCCAGTTACTCTGCCTGAAAATGCACATTGCTCAGTAAAGACAAAACATTTTTTCTCAAGTTCCGTATTTTAAAGATTGGAAGGGTTCCTAATGACTGAGGAAAAAAGAAAAAAAGGCTAATGATATGCTAATATTTAAAAAAGGCAAGAAGGAAGATCAAGTAAACCACAGGCCTGTCAGACAAGAATGTAACTGGGGACAGTCAGCACAGATTTACTAAGGGCAACTTGTGCCTGATCAATCCGATTGCCTTCTGTGACGAAATGACTTACTTTGTGAGTGGGAAGAGAACAGTGGATGATGTTTACCTTGACTGGAGGAACAGACTGACAAGAATGTTACAAAATGAAATAATGAAAAGTACAAGCAAAGCATTGTCCAATTAGGACTGTACATGGTTCAATTGTCCCAGTACAAGCAAAACATATCCAACGGAAGGCCATGAGGGTGGTTAGGTGGCTGGAGTGCATGAGGTACAATGAGAAAGCTGGGTTTGCTTGACGTTAAGAAAAAAAGGCTAAGAGGGTATCTAACTGCAGTCTTCCACTGTGAGAAAGAGGATTATAGAGAGAAGGCAGGGCCAGACTCTTCTCAGAGGCATACAGTGAATAGACAAGAGGCAACATCCACAGGTTATAGCATAGGGCATCCAACTAGATATAAGGCAAATTATTTCACAGTCAGAGTGGTGAAGAGCTTATTGCCCACTCTGCCACTGGAGATATTTAAAATCTGACCAGGACATGGCCCTGAGCAACCTGCTCTAATGTCAGAGTTGGTCCTGCTTTGATCAAGAGGTGGGACCAGACCACCCTCAAGGTCCCCTCCAGCTTAAGTTATTTAATGATCAATAAGGACATTCATGAAATGTTGCTAGGCATAAATAATGCAGTATGGGGACCAAGAACACAAAAAATAACAAGGTAATTTCGCTTTTGCACCTAGGCTCCACTAAATTCTGGGAAAGACAAGATTACCAGAGCTGATCTTTGCATATTTGGCCATAAGTTTAGACTATGGAAGAAAAGATTGGCAGGGTGGAGATGATGTTGGAGAACCAATGGAACTCAGTACAGTTTAGCCAACTAAACTCACTCCTAACATACCTCCTATACTGAGGTGAGAGAGGGTCCTACACTAAAGCATCCTTCTGGCACCTTCCTCAGACAGCTTCTGGAAGAATCCAATCCTCTCTTCAGCTATAATCTTTGGTATTGCATAAATAGCACAAACATGCTTTGACTTAAAGTGGGAGCTCGACTCATGTAAAAATGTCAGATGATCTATTAAGAATATTTCTCTATGGAAGGAGCGTGAATCTTGAGAAATATCTAGAAATCAAAGTCATATACCACAATTCTGTTATGCTAGGAGCTGTGCAAATGTAAAATCAAAAGTATTGGTATTCTAAAAATAAATTAGAAATATACACAGGTAACACTAGAGAAAAAGCAAAGGACTGTAGGAAGAATGAACTCTTTACCTCCACACTTAGAGCTGACTAGGTTTAGGAAACCACCCAATAGAAGGGTTAAACTGCTTAGAAACAGCCAGGAAAAAATAAATACACCCTTTATTACATCCATTTACTGTAGTTAGAATAAAATGCCTTCTATTGGTGATCACATAATGAGATGCACTCTGCCCTGGAGCAGGGTTCCTCTGACACTGAACTCATATCCATGCTGAGGTTCCCATCTGCAGGTGCCATGCCACCCTCCTCTCCTTTCAGCTTACCGCTTGGCCAACCACATACTAGTGTGTCTCAGCCTCTTAAAATATTCAGCATTAGGCCTCTCCCATTCCATTAAATTTATAAAATTATCTCTCTTACATATTTCTTTAACACAATATCTACTGACACTATTTTGTTATATTTAATGATCAGTTTAGTTAAGTGGCTTTTAAAAATCTGTTCTTTGGCATATTTTTTTTTTCCCTAGGAACTGGTTTCCCCACTTATATTTGGGAGTCAAGAAGACATTGCTTGACCAGAAAAGTTGACCTTTCTTGGATGAACAGTCTCACTGGAAAAGAAAAAGAAATTGAAACAAAACTGACATGATTATTAACCAAAATGAGTGAGAATCGAGTTCCACAATATCCATGTATGACAGTGAGAGCGTTCAGTATTCATACAGAAAAAAGTAAAGTAAATATTCAGCAAAATATTATATACCATGTAGAGCAAAATCAAAAGCACACTGATTAGAAAGAGACTTTGCAGCAAACTGTAATCAAAGTTTTGATTTGGATTTTCTGCTTCTGTGGCTGTTTCAAAGGCTTCTTCATTCTCCAACATAATGTTAGAAAATTTAACAAAAGGAAGCTGAATGGGCATGAGGAATTTTGGAGATGCTCTTTACCTTCTCTATCATTACAGTTCCTAGAATTCCAGGGAAATGTAACCAGCTTGAATACATCTTCAAATTGCTTGGCTGAAATGCTGTGTGTCTATAAGTCACCAAAATGTAGGTTTCTGAACAGAACATCTATGGAAAAAAAGAAAAGTATAAAACCTTCTGCTTCCATACAGATTGGAAAACCCGAAAGAAAATTAGCACAACTTACAGAACTAATTTTAGTCATTCATGTCTTTCATGCATGTTAGCTGAGCATTCCCATTGCTCCACACCTGCCTTTATAATCACCACAAAGTATGACTGGAACATCAGACTGTGTTCTTCTGTGATTAGAAGGTAATTAGTTTTAATTTGTTGTTAATGATAAAAGAACCAGCGATGGGGGTTTGTTTAAAACTCTGAATCTTTTTTACTGTGATTTTTAGTAAGCCCCGCTTTTTTATGGTGATATAAGACCACTATTCCTGATTACATTACCCCTTCTTGTTCATATGGGCATTAATCTTTCACGGATAACGTGGCCTGTTTCTAATGAAAGCCTTAAGCCTTAGAATAAAAGCACTCAATTTAGGTTCTTTAGAAATAGTGTCTCATTGAAACGGCATAGAAGGTTGGTTAAATACCGTGCTGTCCAAATGACTTACGAAAATTAATGGACCAAATTGAAGTAAAAACCTCTATGTTCTTTTCTTGTAACAAAATAAGGACAACCTAAATGTAAAAAATTGCCAAGGAGATTATATAAGCAATCAGCTGCTAACAATGCTTTTCTAAGTGAGCCAATATATCAACATTATTCAGAATTCAGGCTTATTCAGGCTTCATTGGGAAGAGTAGTTATACCAGAGAAAAATAGTAGAATTTTCTCTGTTCTTAATTAAAGGGTAGTAGTAGAAGATTTTTGGAGGTTATTATAAGGCTCGTGAGATATTAAGATTAGGTGTTTTCAGAACCGGAAATGAAAAACCAGGAAAATGTAGATCCATCACTTCTTCATATCTCAAATATCTGGACGTTGGTTTCCAGACTGGTGGAGCAGTATCAACATCAGTTTCTGCACTCTGTTCTGCATGTTAAGCACGTGTCTAAATATGCCTGTAGGGAGATCATTTCACTGCATTTCACGCTGCTTTCCAGCCAGAAAAGGCACCCATCACCTTACTGAAAGATCGCTGGAAAAACCTACCAGAACAGCAATCTAGGCCTACCTTACTTCTTTACGTAGACTTCCTTTACACTATGTATTTTGGGGAGCAAAATGTGTCTTTGTATTTATTCAGTATCTGATGCAATGGAGCTCCCTCTGAGATGAATTGATGCTACTGGACTGCAAATAGTAACTAAAAATCTTAAAACACGACTGTCAGTGAAGGTAGCTGCTCACAGAGAAAAAACTTAAATGAATTTGGAAGTATGTTTGTGAATATTAGGCTCTGTGCTCCTACATGCCTACATCAGAGAACAAATTGGTAGTGCTGACAGTCAAAAAATGAAGCAATTAAAATAATGGATTTTAACTTGCTACCAGTACTGCATGAAACTGCAGTAGAACAGTCTGAAGTTTAAAAAAAAAAATTTAAAAAAAAAATAAGTAACAGCAATGTGCTCTGAATCAGGCATTTAAACGAGCGGCCAAATAAAGGCACTGAGGGCTTACAGCAAAACACAGGACATAAGGACATTTTGTAGAAGATACACCTGAAAGATATGCTGAGAGACTTGCTAGAATATCCACCTTAAGATATACCTATTTAGTAATGGAAGACAGCTTTAGGCAAAAGAATACAGGAAGTTGACTGTACGTGGCTATGAACAGGCGATCTCCACAAACAGGTTAAGAGTGTTTAAACCTCTTTAAACCTCAAAGCCACAGGGTCCCTGGGATCAGCAAAGCAATGCAAGACCCGCCGGGACAGAGAAATCCGTTGACTGGCTTTGGTACAAGATATTACTCGGGCAGATGAAGTACACAATAGCATAACGCTACTGTGGAGCCGCTTTGCAAAGCGGAGTCATCACTACACCTGCCCTCCCTGCTTACTTTTTACATTATTACATTTTGTCCCATTGCTAAAATTAAAAAACAGGCTCCCGCTTCCACAGTTGACTAGGCTGCTGTGTTTAAACGATGTCCATTAATTTCAGGATTACAGTCCGCAGAAGACTTGTTTCAGCTTTCCAAATTTCCTAAGGAGGCCAAGAGTTTTATCCTTAGGTTTCCCTGTATTGAAACGTGCTGGTAGAAAATGTAACTTTTAAAGTAACCTAACATTGTGTCAAGTAAGAATTCCGAACTTTCTTTCCTCCCTTGAACGAAAGCGTTACTACATTTTAAATGTTACATTTTCTCCAACAGCCCATCTCTAATGTGAAAATTATTGCAGAGGTTCTCAAGCAGGGCACATTAATACTGAACGTATTAGAAATTGCTGCTTCTATTCGATACCAATTAGTTGGCTTTTAAAGTTATAAAATGGCCATCCACAATTGCATTTTATTGATTTACATTTTTAATTACGTTTTGCGTAATATAAAATTAATTTCCAAATTATTATCTAGTTAGCAAGGATTTTAAGTAATTACAAGATTTGAAAAATCTTTCATATGAACCAAGATAGGAAAAAGTGAAGGAAGGACTTCAAAACTGTATAGTTTTGTGTTAGTTGCCAGAACCATTTCAGTAGTGTGGCAATACTGATGATTGAGTCTAAAAGCCTCATCAAACCCTACACCAAAGCATCACAACAGTTAAAATAACCACACAGATATCTGCTTTTTATCGCAATTATTTAAGAAAAATTATATTTTGGCTAAAATGTAATGACAGCCTTTATGGTTTTTCAAGAGGAAACAAAAGAAGTATTCTAACCACCTTATCTTGATTTGATTCTACTTTTTTTTGAAACAAAAAATAAAAAAAAATACTTATGTGAAAAAATCACTAGCTAGAAGGTGTTGGGGAGAAGGGCACCTCTCTCTCCAATTATTTCTATTATTCTGGCATTATTTTTGATACAACTAAATTGGAAAAAAATAATTTAAGAATAATTGAATTAAGAATTTTGCAGCTTCAAATACATTTCCTTATTCCTTGCAAGTAAAAAAAAAGTTAAATAAAATGTGAAATTGTGTGGACCTAGGGTCTCCAAGTCTACTCTGATTTGTTGGAACTAATTGGTACTGAAATTTAGACTGATGAAATAAATTTTAGAGGCATTCCCAGTTTTTATTTTGACTTGTACTACCAATTTTTACAGCCCTCTACAGCCTGCACTCCTGGGACCTACATATATTCCACCACACAAGCTCCAACCTCACAGACTGTTTCCTTGACGCAGGGAGCAGCAAAACCACCCAATAGAAGGGTCTCTGGTCAAGCAGGTGCCAGTACAAAGGCCAAACCGTGTCCATCTTCTCCCCTGGGCAGCAGATTTCCAGCACCAGACAGCATGGCTGAGCCAAGCCCTTCTGGCAATTGGGTAGTACTGACACTGAGGTCTGGATGCATGTCAACTTATCTCGGTAGAAATCCAGCTTCTTCCTTCATCTGACAAGATGAGAGTTTGTGACAAGAAAAGGGAAATTATATACTATTATGCTAGCTGCCTCATTGTTTGTATAGGTTTGGGGAAGAGTGGCTGAAAAGCTGCCTGGCAGAAAAGGACCTGGGGGTGTTGGTTGACAGCCAGCTGAACATGAGCCGGCAGTGTGCCCAGGCGGCCAAGAAGGCCAATGGCATCCTGGCCTGTATCAGAAATAGCGTGGCCAGCAGGAGCAGGGAAGTGATCGTGGCCCTGTACTTGGCACTGGTGAGGCCACACCTCGAATACTGTGTTCAGTTTTGGGCCCCTCACTACAAGAAGGATGTCGAGGTGCTGGAGCGTGTCCAGAGAAGGGCAACAAAGCTGGTGAAGGGTCTGGAGCACAAGTCTTATGAGGAGCAGCTGAAGGAACTGGGGTTGTTTAGCCTGGAGAAAAGGAGGCTCAGGGGAGACCTTATCGCTCTCTACAACTACCTGAAAGGAGGGTGTAGTGAGGTGGGTGTTGGTCTCTTCTCCCAAGTAACTGGTGATAGGACGAGAGGAAATGGCCTCACGTTGCACCAGGGGAGGTTTAGATTGGATATTAGGAACAATTTCTTCACCGAAAGGGTCGTCAAGCATTGGAACAGGCTGCCCAGGGAAGTGGTTGAGTCCCCATCCCTGGAGGTATTTAAAAGACATGTAGATGTGGTGCTTAGGGACATGGTTTAGTGGTGGACATGGCAGTGCTAGGTTAACGGTTGGACTTGATGATCTTGAAAGTCTTTTCCAACCTAAATGATTCTATGATTTATAGCTAGACTGGCACATTTACATGACTACTCTGGAGATACAAGCCACAGTTAAGACTCAACCCAGTCTCTGTGAAAGTTACAGGGGCTTCTGTTCAGCTCTAACATTAAACCAAACCCAGCATTGCGTATTACTACCAAGCACCAACTGGCTGGGGCTGAAGAAGTTCTTTACTGCATCTTCTCAACCAGCTCTTTTTTTAAATGTTGCATCATTGCCTTTAAAACTAAGGATAAATAAACAGTAAAAAGAAAAAAAAAATCAATTCTTTCAGAACTACTTTTAAAAGAAACCCAAAATCTTCATGCCAGCATAAAGGTTTTGGAAGAGCACTGGGAACTATTTTCCAGTTTTTAAATTATTGAGCAGACTGAATAGCTAAGCAACGTGAAGACCTGGGCCAGGCGAGCTCAGCAACGAACCCGCAGAAGATATGCCTGTTGCGTTCTGCCTCTGAGGGGGTACTGAAGGAATTCACATTTTCTACACATGTAAGCTGCTGAGCATGCTTCCCCTACCATCGTATTTTGCCTGGCGTCCAGAGGCACAGCGGTGCCTCTAACCACTGCTGCTGCTAAGGTGGGCCATGCTACGTGCTATGTCTGCGTGAGCACAGACCAAGGTGCTAAAGGACTGCACACACCCTTAGTCGTGCTTCGTTTGTCCACTTCGTTGGCAAAAGGATGCCTCGCATTTGACTGCTTTATCATCTACGTATTATGCTGATGGATGATAGAGCCTAACTTAGTATCCCAAAACTGATCATCTGGTGTTGCTACCAAACTGTAACAAACATTTGGTGGAGGACTCGGCCAGGCCCTGTCCAGCCCCTCTACACTCTGAAGACCTTCATTTAGGGCTTTTAGTATATTCTTCTCTTGGGCCCTCAAGGTCTCCTAAGGCCTGCTGCTGAGCACAGGTTTAGAGGTCTGAACAGCATGGAGGCACATTGAATCTACAGAATGGCTTTGGGCTTGAACACAGGCTCAGGATGGCACTCAAATATGAACCACACCAGACTTCAGAGGCATAAATGAACTCTTCAACAATATGTGGAGAAGCAGCAATCAATCTGGAAGTTCAGCAGCCATTCACAGAATAAAATATTCGGAGAGGGTTTTGAAGTACAACATCTGAGAAGATTTTGTAAATGAGGAGAGCACAACATCTACTTGCAAACGCCAGTAAATCATTCCCATCCCTTTCATTACATCAGATACTCTAGGAATGTTTCAAGTCTGATGCTCACAGAAGTGGAGCTACTTTTTACGAGAAAAAGAGAGATAATCTCAGTGTTTTTTTCTGTTGTACCAAATCATTTTAAAATGGCACAGCACTTTTTCATGCTTAATCCTATCTAAATTTTCTTACGTTTGATTTATTTTAGCAAAATCAGTTCTGTGATAATACTTTTTTTTTTTTTTCTTTTATAAAACCAGTTTTAATGTACTCATTTACTTCAGAGCCTTGTAAAGTGAATTACTAAACAAATTAAATCTCTCTCTCTCGGTATCTGATCTACTTTGAAGTTGTCCATGGTATGGCATTAACTGAAGTGACGTACTTGAGAGATAACTCCTCATTAGCTGGTTATGAAGGAGAACGGCCTCCCCACAGAATAAGAATAGTATAGTCTTTGGAGGGTTTGCCTTTCTGCTTGATGATTCAGTTTGCACTATGCTCATCCATGAGACACACTGAGATTTTAAGGGGCATGCCCTATTGTTCAGAGTGCTACAGCAAATTGTTCACAGGTGCAGTCTAATATTCGACTTCAGTACTTTCTTGGGATATTCTAGAATGGTGTCTGATTTCTTCTGGCACATGTAAGGAACAGCAGATTATGTACAAAGAGTATAGCTCTCCTTCACTGCCCAGGATGCCCCCAAAAAGCCCAGGGGATAGTCTGACAGGAAACGACATCGTATAAGTCTATTTTGTAAGATGGGAAACTAGCACTCAAATTCAGATTGCCTAATTTCTGTCGGATTCCACGTGCTTTGTGTTTATTACTAACACTGTCTCTTCAACAAATGTCACAAGGGACAGAGATAAGGAGGCATTCAGGGCACCTGGATTTGGATTAGAGAATAAATGTAACAGAGAAGCTCTAAGTCCCTTTTGTAAGACACTTGACACCCACCATACTGGGCCCAGACAACGAGCCCATGTCCCACAGACAGAATGCAAATAGTGCGTACAAATGTGAACCTCTGTCCCAGCTATCCTCTCTTATCCACCCACAAAGTAACAGGAGAGCAGAGCTGGTACTAAAGACAATCCAGAGTCTGACAGCCAGGAAAAGCTCCCACCTGGCATCACCGAGGGACTTCAATACACTATCCCAGGAACATAAGCAACCAAGCTTCATGGTGCATGAACTTAATAAACCTAACAAAGACCCTGCTTCCAAGGAGGAGTAAACCTGTTGCAGCAGCGCGGCAGAACGACTGCATAGGCAAACTGCAAGACATTATGAAGACCAAGGTAGCCTGACACAGCCCACTACAGAAGGCATCACATGCTACTAGACACCAAGGCCATAGGTGAACAAGCGCACCCCCATCTTTCAAATAGATTCACAAAGCGGTAGCCCAAGACAGGAGTCCTAAGCACAGAAGGCACTGTATGGCCAGAGGCAGGTGTAGAGCAGCAGTTCAGAGACAACAGCTGAATGACCGTCATGCTCAGGGAGCTGCAAATACCAATCATAACTGAACGCTGCTGCCAAGTGACAGACAACTAACACACGGACAGAGACATAACAAGTAAGCTTACACAAATCCTAGCCATCAAGTGGGTCAGTACAAAAAAACAAACAAAGAAAACAACACACAAACCAACAAACAGAGAATGTCGTGTAACAAAAGCTGTGGAGTTCCATGGTTCATACTTGCAGGTAGGTTAAATAACGATTGCATGCCAGGGCCTGTTTTTTATTGTTACCTGCTCTGTTGTAAAGGACCCTGACTCATAGACAGAGAGGGTGCCAGGACTAGATGATGAAGGGATTAGCACTGCAGGGCACATGGCAATGTAGATGCAACTAGAAAGGACAAATGAGAAATCTCCCAAAGAAGAAATACAGTCATAGCACTGAGAAAATCCTTCATCAAATTTGAGAATACAGATGAGAAGCTGGACGCTTGCTCAAAAGCCAGCACACTGGAAGGACAATGAAGCCAGCAAGGATACAGTGGTCCAGCAGCAGACTAAGCCTTTGCAATCCCTTGCAATAGAATCCTCTGGGTAAAGCAACCAAGCAAATATTAGGGAAAAGCAAGCAACTGCACTTGTATTTAAAACAAAGAGGTCACAAACACAGTGGAATTTGGAGGGAGTAGCACAGTAGCAAAGGGTTTGAAATAGGCACTGTGAAGTCCATCTGCTGCCATTAGGCTTGAGTGCTAGCTGCTGTTGACTAACTTATAAAAAGTTTCATCATTAAGTAGCTAGTTTAGATTTAGGTACATGCAGTCCTCTCAGTTTATTATCTAATGTGAAATACAGAGAACAGCAGACACAAACAGAAATGTTATGTTCCCTACAGATCACAAAATCAAATGCCTTTCAGTTCCAGGCTTTAATCTACAGTCTTTCTTCCAGGTGGTGGCAAGGCACAGGTCCAAGATACAGTATGGCTTGCACCAGATGTTGGCATTCATGCAAGCCTAATTTTGGCAAGCAGGGGAAGAAGCAGGGCATGAGATGCTGTGGCAGCCGTTCTGGTGTTGGCCTGGTGCCTTGAGAGCATGGCAGCATTTCATGTGTGTGTCAGGCCTGGATACTTC
Organism: Pygoscelis adeliae; assembly: GCF_000699105.1. NCBI lineage: Eukaryota > Metazoa > Chordata > Aves > Sphenisciformes > Spheniscidae > Pygoscelis > Pygoscelis adeliae. The sequence continues at coordinate 6,184,727 of NW_008824186.1, read as the reverse complement.
TCCCAGTTATTGTATGTTCTCTAAAGCAAAGCAAGTCTCCAGCTGTTATGGAGTAAAGTAAACTTTAAACAATCAAATGAGCATAGCTGATACCGAAATATGCAGAAATGCTTGAATTTGTGCAGAGTCTGAAAATATATCTCTGCATACCTACACATCATGCACTTTAGCCTGTATTCATTCAGATGGGCAGTGATTTAGACAACAATGATGGTATCGTAATTACAAGTATTTCTAATTTTGGCTTCTATTCAGAGCGGCGTTGAGTCAAGATACAACTTGAACATTTGTACAACAAAATTGAGTTAAGTAATTCTATAAACTCCAAATAGCTGGCCTATCAAAAAAACCACGAAACGAAGCTCAAGTACTGCCGATGTTTGAATTAGCAGCATCATGCAAAAGCAGCTACAGATTACAAGCTGAAGTGAGCAAATTCAATTGCTAAGCATAGATCATGTGCTGTTTTATTATTTGGCTATTCTCTCTTGAGCAGTCTGGATTGAATAGAGCAACTTCAATTCAGCAGCTGCTGACATGAAGCCAAATAGTATTCTACTGCTTACAAAAGCATGTGAAAAAGCAAGTAAAGAATCATAAAATGAAGACCTGAACCAATGTTCCTCTAAGTCAGAGCTGAGAGCGTGGAGGGTAAGAAATGAAGGACTACCTGCTATGCATGGAAGGGACAGGGAATTAAAGAAAGGCATTTCATGGACGCATGGCAAGGTCAGTTGACAAGGCATGACTGAAGTCTGGGTAAACAGCCAGGTGGTATGGTAACAAGGCAGGAGGACATAATTTGCTGGTCTCTCAAATTTTGATACTGTAATCCTCATTGAAACTTTGTTAAATCTCATTGGTAGATACGCCTTATAATTCTGATTTTAATCTGATTATGTGGGGATTGGCTCTCTAGAAAAAATGTGGAAGGGAATTAGGATATTTCTGAAAGAAATCCTCACCTAATGTATCCTAGTCAGAAGAGCAGACACGTAGTCTCTTACAGACATGCTAAAAGCCTCTATCCTGGGACCGATATGTCAGTGATCCAGGAACAAAGACAAATCTTTTCATATTACTGGACATGTCTTGCATTTTAATCACTTGACAGGGGAGAGAGCCAGGGGTCCAAAGAGACAAGGTGGCACAGAGTCGGTCGGGGTTTTCTTTGGCTCATTGATCATGGATTAGCTTCCTGAGGCAAAAAAAAAAAGCTTTAAATAAGAGATCATGTAACGTTACTAACACCAGTTCTATTTCCAGGTGCATCAGAATATAGCCTCAAATTAAGTCAGTAATAAGGCTCCATATTTACCCTGATCTAATTTGCAGCAGAAACTTGTATCATTGGCTTTGTTACCAGGGAAACTGACTGCTAGAAAAGCAGTAAGATTTAGGATGAATATTCTCTGTTGTGGACAAGGCAGGAACATAAAAATATTTAATACTGGAATACCGTGCACCAGTTGACAGTGGCCAATACCTTTTTCTTTGGAAAAGAACAACTGAATTCAACTACCTGTTTGGAGATTACTGAGATGATGGTATGAACTCTCTAGCTATGAGCCACCTATAAGCAATTGTTGTACAAGCAAAGGTACATGCCTTTACAGAAGACCTTAAAAAACACCAGTACCAGAAATTGCAGTGTTTTATCTACAGTGAGCATTACTGTTGGATGCTTAAAGTGTCTTAGCTAACAATTCTAAGAATAATTTTGAGTACTTTCTATTGATAGAAGAGTATGTCAGAGTTGAATACTTTTCCTACAACAAATCATTGTTTATCCAGCATATTGGATATTCATTAACAGGTGTCTGCATTTAGCTGTCTTTTTCTTAAGATTTTTACCTTAAGGGAGCTAAGGAATCCTTTGAAGTAGAGTTTTGCCTGCAGAAACCCTGCTAATGGTGTTCCTCATAGGAACAGTTTCAAATGAGGCGATGGTGGCAGGTTGAGAGCAGCATACATTCTTTTCATAACTTCCTCCACTTTTTCACTGTTGTTGACTTCTCTGCTAGGCACACCATTACCTTGTATACAATACACTGAACCAGATGACCCAAAACACCTGACCTGAATAGTCTTGCTTAGTGGAGGTAATGAAAGCACATCTGCTGAACTGGTGAAAGAGTCAGAAAAATCAGAAGCTTAAAGACAGTGCTCTAATAACCTTTAAGTAAACAACAGAAACCTATGGATATTTTTAATCCTAGCTTGAAAGTCCGTGAAGATAAACATGATTTTCAACCTAGGCTGGTCAAGACCATCGGTTTCAGGTGTGCAGTCACTACTGGTTAGTAACAAGTATTACATAAGCAAGGATTTTTGAAGGAGACTGAGGGATTTAGGAACCCTGTATATTTGGCTATTAGGTCATCAAGAGCATTCAAAAACACTAATGCTTGCAGCTGAGTTAAAGTCATAGTTGCTAAACTTTTTTCTATTTTACGCTTGCAAACTGTAGACACAGAATAAAATCAGGTTTTGAAACTTATTTCGACAATCTGCACTTGGTTTTTTTTTTACAACATATTAAGAAGGAGTCTACAAAGCAAGTTCCACTAAAATGTTTAGCATCTCTCTATAAACAAGAAAGATAAAAAACCCTGTATAATTTCAGCCTCAAAACACTTTAAGGAAAGCAACAGGAAAGAACAAAATCCATGCCTGTGTGCTGGGTAGAGGGGTACGTCTGTATGTGTGTGTGCAAACACACACTGTGAAGCACCAATTTGATTTTATTAGATGGATCTCTGTACTAGCAAATTATTTGTACCAGTGGAAGCTACAGAAGTCTGTAGTACCAAGCAAAGGGGAGACAAATTAATTGCCAACCCAGGCATTTTCCACACACTGTTCTATGCTTTCCACAAATGCTGCGACGAGGTCCACCATTTCAAAAGGGAATATGCACAGATTGCAGGAGGGAGAACTACGAAGAGCACTCCTCAGAAGGCAGTTTATGAACAGATGACCTGTGTGGTGCTTGCAGCCTACCCAAAAGCAACAGACACCTCCCATGTGATTTATTTCCATATGAATCTGGCAAGAATTGGCCTTGCCACACCCTCTAGAAATCAGTTCTCTCAGGAGACAAAAATCCAGGCCTTCACTTTGTTGTCTTTACTGAACTGAAAGTCATGTCTAGAGCTGTTAATTCTTATGTTCACAAGGTCAAACTTCTTTAAAAACTTGCGTATGGCCACAGCGCGTCAGAACAAAGGACCCTCTAAGTCCAGGAACCTGTCTGTACCAGGTGCCAGAAGAAGATGCTAGGGAAGGATTTCAGAACAAGGCGATCACACTGTATTACATTCCAAGTACTTTCACTATTTCCAGATCAAGATATCATTTCTACATAGATAGAAACCCCCAGTGGATTTCTCTTCCCTGAACCTCTCTAGCTTCCTCCTAGTCCCATATGAAGCTTTAGCATACCCAAACCAATGAGCTTGCCAGCTACTTTCCTCTGATGGCATCAATATAGGCATAAAAGAATTTATACCGACACTGCTAGTGAAAAGGATTGACAAATAGCAGCTCTTCAGCTGCTGAAACAAGAATATGAAAAGAGGTTGATTTAAATAGATTTCTATCACACGTAATTGCAAAGTGTTGCAGTTTAACCTCAGTCGGCAACTGAGCACCACGCAGCCGCTCGCTCACTTCCCCCCCCACCCCGCCCCGGTGGGATGGGGGAGAGAATTAGAAGAACACAAGTGAGAAGACTTGTGGGTTGAGATAAAAACAGTTTAATAATAGAAATAAAATAATAATAATAATAATATACAAAGCAAGTGATGCACAGTGCAATTGCTCACCACCCGCCGACCGATGCCCAGCCAGTCCTCGAGCAGCGGCCCCCCCGGCCAGCTTCCCCCAGTTTCTGTACTGAGCGTGATGTCACATGGTATGGAATGTCCCTTTGGCCAGTTTGGGTCAGCTGTCCTGGCTGTGACCCCTCCCAGCTTCTTGTGCACCTCCAGCCTTCTCAGTCGGTAGAGCATGGGAAGCTGAAAAGTCCTTGACTAGTGTAAGCACTGCTCAGCAACAACTAAAACATCAGTGTGTTATCAACATTATTCTTGTACAAAATCCAAAACACAGCACTGTACCAGCTACTAGGAAGAAAATTAACTCTATCCCTGCCAAAACCAGCACACAAAGCAATCAAGGGTTCTGAACAACAACAACCTCTTTTAAAATAATGATTAAAAGTCAGGCTCAGCTTTAGCTGTCTAAATTATCTAATCTAAATTATTATTTCTTTGTTATATCTATATATATAGGAAGGCAACTTACTCCAGAAGACAGCTCAAATCCACCCTAGGATAGATGGTTTCCAGAAGTGCCTAGGAAATTAACGGGAACATACCTGTTCTTAGAGCAACTCTCTTACTATTTGCTTCAATTAATTAAAAAAAAATAAAATTCTTGATTACCTAAAATAATTCTGTTTATAACAAACTATCAAAGTTGTTTTCTACTAAAACATTCCTTAAAATACTACTGGAGGAATGTCAAAAAAGCTATAGGATAAACCACTGCTACAGCAGAAGGGTGAAGTTCATAACTATTCATAGATACCACATAATTAGTACTTATTTTCTTGCTAAAAGAAATGTCTGACATCACAGTTTTTCTTTAAAAGAAGGATTACCCTTGGTTACTAAAGGAGAGATTATATCACCAGAAGCCCACTGCTGGAGTAATGTTTATGATGCCTTCACACTTAAATGGGTTTCCTTGAGTAATGCTACAGAGCAGCTGGCTTTCCAGAGATATGATATAATATTTTGCTATTTAATTGAGTACCTGAACTTGGTGGAACATTCAGGAGAGGCTGTTCAGGTGCAGCGTATCAGGACTCTAGGATCTACATATTTGTACACTGCATTGAATTTTCCTAAACAGGATTCTATTTCTTAATTCATCCCTTCTCCTTGACAAAGATTTGCAACTCTTATTACAGCAATTTTGCAACAGGCCACATTACCGTTGAATGTAAATCATTGCACAAAATCAGAATCCTGGATCCTTCATATTAGAAAAATTATTTAATTTTGCTCAGCAGTTAGGCTAATACGTTATAATTCTCAGCACTTTGGTTTTTTTAATCTTTCAGAACTACAGCTATGAAACAAAAAGTCTGAAAATAAGTCTTTTCTTCTATACATAGGATCATTTCATCAGACAGTGACAAATGTGTCAACATACAAATCGCATCAATAAGTGGGAGACTCAAGGTCCTTTTGCTTTGTTTTTATTCTTAAGTGAAATTCACTGAAGAGATTTTCAGATAAACATGTACCTTAAAAAATTCTTTTATGCTTTCTACCCACTGATATATTTGTAGCAACACAATTGTTGCCATGCACATCTTAAAAAACAATTTGTTGCTTAATACTGAAAAGCACAGAAGTTGCCATGATGGTCTGTATGTATTATTTTAAACATTCTGTTATTAAACAGCGTTTATGTTGAAAACATACTACCTTATGAGACAGCAGGAAAGCCACCACCACTAGGAAATTAAATAAAAGATTATATCGTAAGTTATATTCTATACACTTACTATAATAAATAAGTAAACACACTCTTATGTATCTGCATAGAAAAAACCCACTTATATTCATCACAGCAGTGGATGGAGTTCAATTTGCAGTTACACAGTTTTAAATTAGGATTTACTTTACTGAAAGCCAGTGTAATTCTACTATCAAACTGACATGAGACAGAAGTTCAGCTGACCCCTCAACCAGTCCTAGATCCCTTTGTACTGTTGGCCCATTTTTCCTCTGATGCACTGGTCCCATGGACCAGATTTTATGTGTGCCTGTCAGTTAGTCCCCAGGTGCCAAGTGGGAGCAAAGGAATCAGTTAACCTACCGGGGATACAGGGATGTGGCACATCCTGGTGAAGATGGCCCCAGGCTCTCCCCTTTCCCCAGAGCAGGTCTTCAGCCGCCACCCCTCAGGGGCAAAGCTGGAAAGAAACAACTGGTTCTTCAATCAAGTCCAGCCCTCTCTGCTCTCACAGTTGTATGAGGCAGACATCTCTCCCAGCTGCCATCCTCCAGGCAACCCCAGGCAGACACGAAGGGTGACCTCAGGCCCTCCCCTCTCCTTCCAGGTTAGGTAACACCAGATGGCTCCTGCGCCACTGCGGCTGAATCTCCTTCTCCTCCCACTCACCCAGTAACATGCACCAAGCTCTACATTATGATCTCATGAGAGGTTCTTACAGCACTAAACAGGTTTACAGGATGTTTATTTTTTTGCAGGAATGAATCAGGAAGATATTTTTATTGCGTTTACATAACCCTAACCAAGTGCTGAACTTGAACCGACAGACTGTTTGAGGCTTTTCTTGGCTGTGCTTTCAGCACCCACACCAGGTCAAGTCCCTCTTTCTCCCTCATCTTTTTGCACCTTGGATTCCTCACTTCTGCTCTCCTTCCCCAACAGACTCACTAACTTCTCTTTCCTGATCCAAAACAAAGCTGCAGAGAGAACTACCTACTCCATCCATCAGTTGGTCTCCTAACTCCACTCCTTTTACATGTTGGTGCTTTTTCTTCTGAAAATAATGAGAATTATTACCTGAAGATAGATTTCTTCACCTCTTTGCCCCAGAAATTGTTCCATTTTTAAAATTAAGTCAGACAACCACCTCATCATAATCCATATTTTCTGAGATACTGAGAGAAATTTCAGCAAAACCAAAAGATGTTTTAGGGAACAGAAAAAAAGGGAGACATGAAATATATTAGGACATTTTCAATCTGAAAATTATTGGTACGTAAAGAACTTCAGAAAGCTGAAACACAAAAATACCTGCAAAACAGTATTTGCTTTAAAACTATCAGTCTTTTATTTTCATATCCTACTATAGACCAGGTCTGAAAACTTTTGTTTATACGCACATGAGAAATATTCCCAAAGATACTCATTAGGGTTCTATTATTTGGTCATGCAATAAAAATGACTTGGGAATTATCATGATGACACAAAGAATGTACTAAGCTTTGGAAAAAGTTATGTAACCATAATGATCCTAGTTATACATCATTTAAGATATATCACCACCTAAGCAAGTACTAAGCAAGCATTGTTTTCTGTGATTCCACGAAACAGATATCAGTGTCAGGTTAATCTTTCTACTAAGAAGTTTAATGCTAAGTGTTTTTACAATCTTAGAATATATACTGCACGCAACCCTTGTAGAAATCAAACACATATGCACAGGAAGCGTTCAACAGTAATGTCTGTTTATAACGCAAAATAAATTCAGTTAAATCTTAAAGGCTGCTTAAACTTATGTGAAGTCACTCAAGAAGAATTGGTTTATCTTATATCTTCCAGAAAGTGCTTATTTTCTGGTTAAAAAAAATTGAAACCTAGAAGTTTTATGAGAAAACTGTGAATTTTGATTCAAAAAATACTTTTAATGAGAGACAATCGGGAAATTAAATTTCCATTTTCGAGCAAATGGGCTCCCTAACATTCTCATTTGCTGACCCATGAAAAACGACAGCTCCCAATCACAGCGAATCAAGAGAGATGTAGTCTAGATCCCACAAGCAAGACAAAAAAAGAAGCAATCTTACCTCTAATGACCAGTGGCACTTTAAGGCATACAAACAACTGTAAACCAGGACAATCAGGTGATCAGGCCCAGTCAGCATGGGTTTATGAAAGGCAGGTCCTGCTTGACTAACCTGATCTCCTTCTATGACAAGGTGACCCATTTAGTGGATGAGGGGAAGGCTGTGGATGTGGTCTGCCTAGACTTTAGTAAAGCCTTTGACACCGTTTCCCACAGCATTCTCCTAGAGACACTGGCTGCTCATGGCTTGGATGGGCATACTCTTTGCTGGGTAAAAAACTGTCTGGATGGCCGGGCCCAAAGAGTTGTGGTGAATGGAGTTCAATCCAGTTGGTGGCCGGTCACGAGCGGTGTTCCCAAGGGCTCAGTTTTGGGGCCGGTCTTGTTCAATATCTTTATCAATGATCTGGATGAGGGGATCGAGTGCACCCTCAGTAAGTTTGCAGACGACACCAAGTTGGGC
>NW_008824186.1:6160831-6175444 GCF_000699105.1 Pygoscelis adeliae | reverse complement strand
TATGAGGAGCGGCTGAGGGAACTGGGGTTGTTTAGCCTGGAGAAAAGGAGGCTGAGGGGAGACCTTATCACTGTCTATAACTACCTGAAAGGAGGTTGTAGCGAGGTGGGTGTTTGTCTCTTCTCCCAAGAAACAAGTGATAGGACGAGAGGAAATGGCCTCACGTTGCACCAGGGGAGGTTTAGATTGGATATTAGGAACAATTTCTTCGGTCTTTTCCAACCTAAATGATTCCATGATAAATATAAGCTATTACTTTCTCTTATTCATCACACCCAACATCATGTAGAACACCAGAGATTCATTATATTGCACCTCTGCTTTCAGGCATTGGAGGAATGAAACCTTTCAGCAATGCCTAACATATTTGGAAAGGTGGGGCAGGAAGGATTCTTCCCTGACCTGAAAAATCAGAAAGCCATCTGAAGTTTTAAAACTTAATATCACAGCTGTAAAAATGTTAAGTAATATGCTTAGGAATTTACTAGCTGGGATGTGACTAGTACCTGATTTAGAAGTCATTCACGTAGACCCCTGCGATAATACTAATGATCCCAAGTCCTGTAAAAAGCATGCAGTTATACGGCTTCAATCTCAAATTGAATAATTCTTTTAGTTAATGAGAACCCCATACTGTTACCTTGGGGAATTGTAAAAGTCAACATTAAATGATCCATTTTATCTGTAATTCTGAAGGTACCAGTCAGGATTAAACTGTAATCATTACTTGTTATTAGATCAGTATATTTCTGACTAATGCAGGAGGATTTATCACAAGTTCAGTTGCATCTAATGTTTTCCCACTTGGATTGCTCCCTGCAGAGCTAATCAGATCTCGATGGAAGTTTATAGGAAATTCAGCTACAAAAGTGACAGACCTACAAGTCTCATCTGTCCCTTCTTTCTGACCTGTATTTTCTCCTTTGCTTTTCGTTGAAAGAACCTTTTTTTAGGTTTATTCTGCACCGATTTTGGTGTGTATTCAGTTTCCTTTCTTTCCTCCTCTCCTCTTTTTTTCCCCCTCCCCTTTTGTGTTTCATTGTTTCATTTTCTAAGCTAGCTAGCTGATTGTAGCACAAAGTTGCGTCAGATCGTAGTTACACCATACACCAGAAGAATATTCCCTCTTTTTCAGGTGTCTGCATAATTCCCCAAGGGGATATCCTTTTATTGATTCAAAGCAAAGAAACTGAGATGCACTGGGAGAGGGCCATCCTTCCAGGGGCAATGATACGCATGCACTCCCACAGCGGGTCAGAACAGGAACCAGGAGCTGCTCGTTTCTAAATTTATGGACAGTGCAAGCAACTGTCAGAAAACTTCTGTGAAAGACCAGGCAGGATATAGCCTTGAAAAATAAGTATCCTTATCACACCTATATGGTCCATCCTCAAGTGTTTTGGATGACTATAGTTGAATAAATGAATGAGCAGGCAGCTGGGACAATTTTCTCTGTTACTGCAATCTGTATGATCCTGAATTTTTTATAGACTCTGCACATTCAAGGAAGCCTGAAAAAAAATAGGCATTCAGTTATGAAAGCCTCAGTATTCAAAATACATTTGAAATATATAGCTACACTTCTGCCTGCTGTAAATCAGTGCCTCTCTGTTTGAGGTTAAGCTATATTTCATCCAGCTGAGGATGAAAATGAATCAGGTTACAGACTGTCCCAACACACTGGCTAGCAAGGGCGCTACTATTAGTGATCTAGATCTGAAAAGCTGAATTATTAAGACCCAGAGTCACTATCAGGCCTAATATTAAAGTATACTATTTCCTGACTCCCAGCAGTACAATGAAGTTACAAGCAAGTGAAATTAACTTGCTACTGATGCTGTACATGGAAATACCTCCTCCCGAATCCTTAAATATCAGGGATTAAGTTTTATAAACTAGGTTTAATAGATGTGGTACCTTCCCACTCCAAGACTAACAGATCAAATATATAAAACTATGCAACAGAAAAAGAGCAAAACAAAAGGAGCAGGCTGCCAAATCTAAATCAGAGCACTTGCATTTAAAAGATTATAGAAGATGTGGGTTTTTGGTTTTGCTTTTTTATAAAGATGGAAGATGGGAGAGACTGGAAGAGTTGATAGGTGGAGCGTATAGGTTGAGATGAGGTATTTTTCTGGTAATAAACTCCTAAAAACTCCATCTCAGAAGAAATAAAAAAGCAAATGGAATAAGACAACTAAGATAGCAAACAACGAAGAACACTTCTTAGGAAATTGTAATTAAGCAAGACATGCAAAAATAGGGAGCTAAGCCAAGACCAAGCATATCTAATACAAATGTTAGGAGTCTAAAAGGTCTAGTACCAAGAAGAATCCTTAAACAAAGAGATACTAATGGAAAAATTACACCAGGAATTTAGTGGAAGGATTATAACAAAAAGGGGTATAATCTCAGGGGAAAAAAAAACCCAACAGTGCAATTGAAAGCACAAATCATACTGACAGAAGAGAAAGACAAACAACAGTTAAAAAAGAGTTATTGTCAAGTAATATAATTAAGTGAATGTATTAAAATATAGTACACATTGAGGATTGCCAATCAGTGCTCAAATCAGAAATTTTGTGGTACTAAAATACCTAATCAGAATGGGACAGTAACAAGCAAATGCAAAGGAACATTAGAGAAGGTATGAAGGCAGTAAATACATCTCCAGGTAAACTACATAAATATCACTTCATATATTAATGTATAACATGATTTTTACACATCATAAAGATTTTTTTTTTCAACATTTGTTTTATGACTTTTTTTTTTTAATGATTCTACTAGCCAGAGAACCCATAGGAGGAAGAGCAATCCCTGTGGAATAGCCAATACAGTGTACACAAAAGATTCTTGTAGGATGTAACTTACAAAAGTCATTCTGCAGTGATGACTATGAAATATTTAAATACTTTTTTTTCTAGGAGAGAGAAAAAAGCTACCTTTAAAAGTAAGGGCTCACTTTAAAAAGGAGAGCTATATAAAAATGAGATAGTTACAATAAAAATAAAATAAACAGCTAAAAGGGTAAAATACAGCATCATGGAGTTGGTTATGGGGTTTCATCAGTTTACAGTGATGCATATCTCATTTCAGAAATCAGTAAAACAAGACCAAAAATGAAACAAAGCACTTAAACTGGAAAATTAAAGAGCATTTCAATCATTAAAAATAAGTAATGCTAAAATGAAAAAAAAAAAAAAGATTAACTGATTAATTAAAAATGGAACCAGATATGTCAGACTGAAAAAGATGTTGAGCAGCACAGCGCAAAATGGCACAAAGCATAAACAGCTGCATCCCCTTTATTTTATACCCACCTTCTCCCACAACACTTCAGAAAAAAGATTCTCCCAGGTGGGGCTATTCGAAGATCAATGCATAGAAGGAGCATTCAAAAATAAATGTAAAAGCAGAAAAGCTAAATTAATTTATTGCACTCATGTTCACTAAAGGCATCAGTGAGATTCCTCTACCACAGACCGCAAAGATACTTTAGCAAAAGAGCTGTCTTAGACAGGCACTATCAGTAGAAGCCGTCTGAGATCAAATCAACAAAATGAACAATAAAAAAATCCCCTGGACTACTACATGTTTTTCATCTTAGGAACCCGAATATGAAACTTCCAAGCAACGACGTGTGGTATGTAAGTCATCACTTAAATGATCTTCAGTTTCAGAGGAACAGAAGGTAATAAGTAAAAATGTATTTATTAGACACGTGGATAGACACAATATAATGGGAAAGAATGAACACAGCTTTTGTAGAAAAAAGTTATTTCCTACAAATCTCTTGACATTTGAAGGAGTCAACAGTCATATTAGTAAGATGAGTAGATTGCAATAGAATACTTTGAATGCCAAACATTTTTTGAGTTTTATTATGAAATACTGTTTAAGCAGACAATAGATAAGAGAGAAGGCTTTTTCATGCATACTTACCAGCCACTAGGGTCAAAATTAATCAAAAAAAAATAAAATGAATGCATGAATAGTTTTCACAAACCAAGGAGATCACCAAGAAACCAAGATTTTGAGGGGCATCTCCGGAAAAAACTTTGAAGGGAGTGAATGTTGCAGTGGTAAAGTTTACTAATGATAGAAAATTACTGCAGATAATCAAATCTAAAAGCTGAGTGTGAAGAGTCACAGAAGGGTCTCATGATACTTGAATGGCTAATAATAAACTGGAAGATGAAATTGCTCATCAGTAAATTTGGATTAGTAAATACGGGAAAAAATTAGAGGCTAACTCCATATATAGAATGACTGGCTCTAAATTAATTATTTCTTGTGGGAAAGAATTCTTGAAGACATTGTGCATGAATCTCTAGATATGCAATCTGAATGCTCAGAAGAAATTGCAAAGATGAGACAATTTTTTAGGAAACAAATAGAGAACAAAACAAAATATACTGTTAATGCTACCTTATAGATAGATGCCCATATTTCCTTTACACTGTATGTCATCTTACTTACGTTTTTCTAGTCGTAATACATTCTTTGAAACATATATCATAAAATGACAATAGAAGCGGTCAAAAGTATGGAATGGCTTTTCTGAGGAACAATTAAATTGATTTTTCAAACTGCTGAGGAGATCTATATAACCATGAATGATCTGGAAAAGCTGACTGAGGTATGCTTATTTGCCTTTTCTCACAGTACATAATGCAGTAGTACCTGATTATCAGGAAGCAGACTTAAAAGCAACTAAACAATGTTTTCTTCCACACAGCACACAAATGAATTGGGGCACTGCCACGAGCTATCATGAAAACCAGAAAATATAAATGTGCTAAAAAAAAAAAATCAATGATACAAATTCACGAAAGTTAGGTCCAATTAAACATCATAGCCCAGATGAGCCCAGCTCAGGAATTTCTTGAACTGCTGGTTGCTGGAAGTTGAGAAGTCGTACAGGGCACGATCACTATAAGTTTGTTCTGGTTTTCATACACGTTTCCTAAGCATCTGCTGGTGGTCACCATCAGAGACGACTGGGGAGCCCATCCTTTGCTCTGACCCATTAAGGTACTTCTCACGCGCATTAACATCTTTATAGCAACTCACAGATCTGAAAAGGTACAAAGCCCTGAGGATCAAGTATGATGCTACAGGACCCAATTAGAAAGCTCTCGTGCAGGAAAGAAAGAATACAAAAACACTCTCACGAACCAGAGACATCAGTCAGGTTTTCCTTCCCAGCAAAATCAGTTGGCACCTGTGTGACAAATATATACAGCCATCTATGTGTTACCATCAGTCCATCTGCTGCACAAGCCACATGTCAGTTGCTTTATTTAGGGCGCTAGGGAGAGAGAGGAAGATATCCTGAAAGGCAAATTAATTCTGATTGCTGTGAATCTTAAAAACTGTTAGAAAACTAAACCTGCCAAGTAGTATATTTATTAAAATGATGCGCATACTGAGAAGCGGAAATTTGCACAAGAATTGTATCAATTATGCAGTGGTATGGAAACAGCGGCTGTAAAATTTCACATCTGTCAATACAAACAGAACTTCCGCATTGCTGCCAACTGCTTCACCCATACAGCCAACCTTTCTACTGTGTCTTTTGCTTTTATCTTAGGCTTCTTCCATGTTTCTCTTATTCCATTTTGCCAGTGCTTATGGCTTAAAGCTGCTTCAGAAAATTCTTCCAAAAAGCCATTTCTAGTCCACTCTTCCTGAAGAGAGACTCCAAGTTTTTCCTGGTTAGCCCTAAGTATGATGCTATACAAGCACGGGATTTTTTTTATTTTCTTTTTTTCCACATTGCATTCCCTGATTGAATTCCCATTTAGACTGGAATTCTTCAAAAAAAGATCACACCTTCCTTACTGTTTGCAAGCTGTGTAGCACATTTTTGAGATTATCAAAAGAACAAATGAATATTCTTTATAAACCATTTCTGTTTTTTTCTTCTGAGCCCAAAGCTTTCTACAAATCTGAGAATTTAAAAATAATATAATCTTTGGATTATTTTTACAGTACATATCTGTATTCGCAGATTAATTCAAAGCCGATCTTTAATCTATCGTTTGGGAATTTTTTAGCTACCCGTCTTGGAACTAGCAGGCTTGAAGCCTACTTTTGTCAACAGTTTTTAGGAGTTATTCCAGTAGAAATAAATCCTTATAATTTCAGAACAACCTAGAGATTTCTCCATTTCCTTCCATATCCCTCATCTAGCAATCAAGAAGTGAACGGACATGGTAACTCCACAGCACAACCACCCCTTGCCCACATACACACCTTCATCACGTGGGAAATCATGAAGCAGTTAATTGAGTTCTATCATCTTTTTGTAGGACAGAGCAGAAGAAACATCATACAACCTATCAACTTGGGGGTTGTGGGTTACATACATTTCAGGAGTCAGTTTCTAGCACTAAAATAAGAGGGTCTGATCCTTAGCTCAGATAAGTCAACATGGTTTTCTTAAAGCCCTATTTGCTTCAGCTAGAAGGGTATTGCTTCCAAATTGCCATCACTCTAAAGAGCCCAAATATTTTCTGATGTAAATAAATTAAAGCCTACTAATTCTCACTTTAAAAAGTGTGGTAAAATGATTAACATAAGATGCATTAGAAATTCATTCGAGAGGTTGCTATCTTATTTGCATGAAAATACTTGTTTTAAGTCAGTTATGAATAGCATAAAGCTAAATGGTCAAAAGATTATTTTGAAGTTAGGGCAAAATATGAGACAGTCACCTGTACAGCGTTCATTATTAAAATTGTTGTTTACTTATGAGACCAGATTCTTGCTTGCACTTTCTAGATGCTTGATACCATCCAAATGGTGCAGAGCAGTGGAACATAGACCCATGTCTCCAGATAGCAAGGTGCTCCTTTTTAAGCTGGGATAAAAATAACGTGAACAATCCTTAGACCAACCGCTCCTAGGTTTAAAGCCTTCACCTCGATGATGAGGGCAAATCCGCAGCAGAGCAAATAAAGATTCTGCGAGTTCTCAACATGTTGAGGCTTGAAATGACTTAGCATAAATTAGAGAAGACCCAAAGCCACTGAGTCCAGTAACTCAGCGTGTCTCTTCCTACAAGCACCTTGCAACACAGATCAAGATCTGGATTAGCTACTTCACAATGGTATCTCTAGATCTAGAATAGTAAGTATTTATGAAGAAACTTAATGAGTGTTGTCTTTCTAATGACTTTATTGTAGCAAGACAAGAGCCCAAACTGGGAAACCAGGAGGGCACTAGCAGGGACTGAAATCCCTGCTGACAGCCTCAACAGAAAAGCCATGATTACCTCAGGTCCCCCAGGACAGATTAAGGTGTATAAGCAGAATAACATGAGGGAAGCTAGCACTGCTGCCACTGACCTTACTGATTTCATGGAGAGAGAATTTCAGTCTCCAGATCTCTCAGCTTCAGCACTTTGAAGTAATGGTAAACAGTCTCACTTCCAAAATAAGTGCAGTTTTAGAATGGAAGAAATAACCATGGAATTCCTTGGCTAGTTTTTAATGGGTATTTCTATCTTCCCCCCGTTCTCTTCATAGACTCACCAGCACATGGGCATTTATGCAATCAACAAGCAGAAGTGTCTCACAGAGCAGAATTAAGATTAAAGAAAATATACAAATGCAGAAATATTAGACAAAATGGCGTGTAGTAGTTTCACCAGTTCTGCTATTTTAAAAGAAAATAAATGGGAAAGTCCCTGAAAAGACTATTCTCTTTAGCATATTAGATTTGCATATGTAGTGATCCATTTCAGAGTTGAACCATCAAAGCTTAGGAGGCTAATTTATCCAACAGAGTGTTATAATGAACTATATCAAATCCTCGGATCCTTAGAGACTGCAGGAGTTAAAAAAAGGTATCCACACAGATTTTTTCTCTCATACATCCTTAAAAAAAGGATTGAATACAATGAAACAGAGCAAGGTAGAAAATACTGGTCAACACAAGTGTGATGTGCTTCTCTTCTACAGTTGGATTCTTCCAGAAGCAAACTATTCTGAGTCCTTTGTTTAAGCCATTATTTTTCATTAGATGAGGCACTGGTGTTATCCAAAAGTTAATAGCAGGAATATGTCTGTGTGACAAAACAAATACAGCTTGAATCCTATAGTGGTTAATACCAGAAACAGTTTGCAATAGAGCGCATGCCTGACATACACAAATCACAAAATGCTATATAAATGTGTTACTGAGCTCTTCTTTTAATAGAAGAAAGCCTCTATTATCTGGCACTGTCTCTATATCTCCAGATAAGATTTTAGTAAATAAATGGAAGCTTTGGAAGAGCTGTAAAAAAACCACCAAGTACAAAAAACCAAACCAACATCCCCTCAACCCAACAACCTGTAACCTGGTTTGATTAGTGTAGGTAATCATATTGCTGTTGTTTCAATTGCCCCTTGACGTCAGGCATATGCTAATAGTGTATGTTTAAACAGTCTCATATCTTGGCAGGCTCCTTTTTTTAGGCAGTATTGTATGTACTTGAAATCAGGGTTAAACCAGAATGTTTCTGTAAACAGCAGCTCTAAGCCCTATCAACAGCTGTGGACATTGGCCGATAGAGCTGATGCAGTTTTTTTGTCCCTACCTTATATCCCCTCCAAAATGGCACTCTCCTTTCTTTGTCTTCTGCACCACAAGGACATAATTCCTAACTCCTATAAACTTAAACTTCTGAGTGGTGATGCATTTAACGGGAGTTTTCTTCTTTTTGCTCTTAGGAGGTAGGTTGTTTCTAACAGCTTCCATTTCTTCATACAGTGATGATAACCAGCAATCTCCTTAAGCAGCACTAACTCCATCTCAGGTGAGATCATTATTTCAAAGAATATATTAAAATTTATTGTTATATCAGTTTGTTAACTTATTATATGTCCTGCCAAAAAAACCCCAAGCAACCCAACAAAAACCAATCCAAAAAACCAAAAACCCCACAACTCCTCCTGACTTTCATGGCTTGTCTTTCAATGCGTCGTGAAATCTTGCTTTGGCAGCCCAATAACAGTTATAGAGCAGTTGCTCATTGCACATGTCAGTGTGCATATATTTGTACATGTAACGCGTACATACTGTTTTCAAGCATTTCTTCCTCTCTAAAAGCCAGTTCTTCCAACAGATTTAAATTGCACCATGTCCTCAGTAAAGATTCACGAAAAAACTTCAGTTTACCTTATACTGAAAACAATCTCACACTAGCCTGGATGCAAATGCAATTTCAGACAAATTTTAGACAAAAAAAATAGGGGGAAGTTCTCATTTGCGGGGAAAAGGAGGAAACATTAAAAACTGGAAAGCTGATTTGTGAGCTGCTGAAGTGCCTTAGAGGGTTACAGTGTTTCAGAAGTTATCAGCAAAGATATATTAGTGAACAGAGAACAGCTGACCTATTGAAAGATGCATGGCAGTTACTTTTATCACATAGCTTTTTTTCTATTATAGAACTCAACTCTCATAAGGAATCGGCATTCTCCCTTGTAAATATCTCAGTTCATAGACAGTAGATGGCCCATATTTGCAAGCAGAGCAATCATCCCAGAATACTGTTATGGTAGAGCTATGGAACTTACAAAACCAAAACCCAATTAGAGACAAGAAATTATGAGAACTTTAAAAAGGCCGAAAGAAGAGAACAGGATTAATATAGACTTCTGGAGAGAGAAAGCAAGCGCATCTCCACAAGTCCTGAGAAGTTTTTAGCTAAAAAAATTAAAACCACCACCAAAAAAAAAAAAAAAAAAAAGGCTGTTAAGCTCTTAATTTTACATGAAGATCTATTATTCCTTGCAGTCACATTACGCCATGTTTGCCACAAAACTGACTCTGGAAAGAATCTGTTGGAATATGCTACAGTGCAGAATGTAACATTTTCAATTCATTCTCAAATAACATCCTGTGATACAACACTCATTTAGCCATATGGAGTGACTAATAAGGTCATATATATTTTGTATTGTATACTGCTGTATGCATAGGCAGTGTACTGGGCCATTCATAGCTATCTTATAAATTAAAAGTACCAGGATTTAAAAGTCATTTGTAGAGCTTTTATGAAAGCAGCATCCCTCTTCTGTTGGAAAAAAATCAATTTTGGATTTTGTCATCTAGTGTTTCTCATTAGCTTATGATCATGCTGTCATAGAATTGCAAGAGTTATTAAGAAAAAAAAAAGAAGAAGAAATATCCATCCTCTCACCTATTGTGCATTATATGTGTTCTGTGGTGCCCAAAGGTGCCAGTCAAGATTGAAAGCTAGTTGTGCTTGGAGCTATAAAAACATGAAATGAGATAGCATTACTGACAATAACCTCAATAGGAGATTACATCTGGGTCTGCTTTGGGGCAGTTGGCAGAACTGAGTCTTGAGGAGATTAAATGAGATGAATGTCAGACTGGTGCAATAAGACAGCAAACCACTTGCAGGTATGTGGCATACATGGCAAAGGAATAAAGGATGAAAAAGGTTCAAGGTGAAAACTCATCGAGCTGCTCTGGGCCTTCACACTGAGGGATAAGGATTATGAACCTGGCAATAAGTCTACTATCAAGTAGGACTTACCCTAAAGAAGCCAGTGAAGCAATTTGGAGGCAGAAGTATCAACGTAGATAAAGAAAATTATTTTAGGAGCTGAGTGACATGTATTTCAAGAGGATTACAAAGAAATAATAGGGCAAAATATAACCTACCCCCATTAGACAATAGTTTTGCTTCTAACAAACAAGCTCATTCTCAATCTGGCTTTTTATGCATGGCTACTATCCAGATATGCAGACAAGGACTATGCCTTCTACTCTGTTATAAGGCAGTACCTCGTAATTGGCCACAGAATTTAGAGAGCAGTTGGTTAAAAACCTTAGTCTCGTTCTTTAGAATAGAGAATGTCATTGGCAGCATCATCCTTAAGCATCGTGTTTGGCTGGTATCTTTAATTAACAAAGTTAAGTACCTTACAACATTAGTCCAGGACAAAATTAGTAAAGAGAATTTAACAGAAGGGAAGTCTGTTATCTAAGATTCTTGAATAACGGAGGGGCAATTACAGCAATTAAAATCCACTGAAACTTTACTGTCATGAGCATACAATTATTACATTTATGAACATGGATGCGATCATTCAAACCATATGGACAAAAACCTCTACCAAAACTCTAATTGACATTTATTGATTAGTCTTATAAGCTTTTAAATACTTGCTGTGAAATTTGCACACCATTAGTTTTCACTGAAGTGGTTTGGATGAACGCAATAATCAGAATTTTTTTTTTTTTTTTTTGAGACGATTATCTTCCTTTGTATTTTAATGTTACTCAGTTCCAGATGAATCATGGCCAGCTATAGCTTTCATATGTCTGGATATGGAGCCAAAAATAGACAGCAAGGAAAGAAGGAGTTTACATGAGATTTGACACTTGTAAGGAAGGATCAGCATTGGACTACGTTGACCTTAAGCTTCATTATGAAACCTTATTCAACTCCTGTCTGTCTTCCTGTAATACTATAAATCCCTAAGTTTTACCCTAAGGCACTCGCCCTCTCAAGGCTGTAAAATTCTATTTAATTTTTAGGCAGGAGGTCAAGCTTTGAAACAGCTTCCTCTCTCACCCATCCTTTTCTGAATCACGCTTGCACTGTACATCTTATATATACACACAGGAATGGTACAGAACGATCCCAGTTTCCTGCTTCCATCTTCCAACCCTACGTAGTCTCTAAAGGGGAAAGCAGCAAATCGCAGATCACTGCTTCTGCTTTGCACGGGCTGGCCTTGCTTGGCTGTCGCAGTCTCTCTGCCTTTAGTCCAAAGACAAAATCTGCATAGGGGGCTGCTGCATTACCTGGCATGGAAACGTTGAGGGGGAGTTCAAGTTTGGCCCTAAGTACTAGTGTAGACTCACTGTGTGTTCCAAATGGTAAATTAATTGGTTTTACTTGGTTTGCTGCTGCGTGTGGCAGTGTTTGCTGATGTTTGCAGAAGCGTAATACGAGTGCAGTAGAGTTTGCGGAGCTTGTGCCAGAGCCATGTGTTTCAAATAGGCAAGAAGCAGTTGATGTTGTAAGTGAGCCTTCTGGCATCAAAGCCCATCTGACCGTCAACCACTGAACTTCTCTGAAAGGACACAACTGACCTTTGCAAAAGGTTTAAAAGGTCAAGAAGCCAGCAACAAAAGCGTTTAACGGAGAGCAGTGCAGCTGACTTGCAGGTAGGCGTAGTTTCCTTTTGCCTTTTACCTTAACTATAGGGAGGGGAAAAAAGTTTAACAGGGAAGAAAAGCACATGAGCTAATAAGAGTACAGCTCTTTCCGTAGAAACTGAGGACAGGAAGGATCTTGAGGTTTTGTTGATCAAAAAAGGCATATGGTCCTGTCATGTAATATATCCAGGAAAAAAGCAATCTCAATATGCATCTGAAGAGGGATAGTGAGCAACAACAATCACTACTCTAATAGTTAATGATATGTAGCACTCAGGTTGTGGAAGATTAACACTTGTGCCTTTGCAGTGAAACAGTTGCTCAGTGAACTAGACATTCTAAATTTCATTTTTATTTGCTTGTGGCTTGTAACTTAAAACAAGAACAGATGTGTATGAAGCCTGAAGTCAAATGTTTAGAGCATGATAGATTTTTAAAAGGGGGCAAAAATGAGGACCTCAAATTTGAAATTCCCTCATGTTTCTTTAAGTAGTCTAGCCTTAAAATACAACTATGCAAAGCTACAAATGCATAAAATTAATTTAAGCCACTGGTGTTCAGCTAACAGAGAACTTGGCTTAGTCATGCTTACTAGGAGTATAAATCTATAAGACATAGTCAAAGACAACAATTAATTTAATCGAAAACATAATGTTAAATTAAGCATTGCGTTGCTTATTTTTAATTTAAAGAGAATAAATTTTGAAAAATGCCTCAGCTTACTTTGGATTTGCTTTTTAAGCAAAAAGCCCTACAAGCAACTGTCTAGCAGTCTCAGCACCTCAGCTCCAGATGGGAAAAAAAAAAAAGTTCTTTTCTGCACTAAGTGGTTTATGTATAATTATGTCATAAAGGCAAGGATAAGTTCTCCAAGTGTGGATCTTTCTTAAATTGGATGTTAATAAGAAACTGCTAGTGTAAAACAGCAGTGATGTATTGCATAGCACAGAATTACTCAGAAAAGGTGAGGCTGTGGAATGAGGTACACAGCAGAGACACAACCCATTAAGAAGAGTTGTGGCAGTAATTCCACTAGTTTCAGCTGAGCTGAGTCTACTTAATTTCAGTGATACCTCTGAGAAAAATGGAAATAACAGAAGCCTGGACTTTTCTGTTAGTCTTCAACAAGGGGAAAGAGGTAGAAAACCCAAGAGACTGGTCACGATGAAGGAAGTTCAAAGCAAAAAGTTTTATGAGGAAGACTAAACTACCGGATTTACTTGAGCATTTCTCTCTCAACTTGCTAACCTGGCCAAAGAGAAGTAATAGATAGAGACCACACATTTCTGAATCAAATAAACTTGTGCTTCTATTTATGCCGTGTGTTCCTTAGAACTATTTCCGTGTCTGAGATACAGATAAAATACTGAAACTTGATCACAGACTTACCAATTAACAATTAGAGTTACAATTCAAACAAATACCATTTTGAGTCACCTGGTTACCGTCCCTGGAAATCTGCACTTATTGCTGCTAATTCACAGCATTTATTTTGATAGTAATACCCAAAATCTATTATTAAAGAGAAGAACAATCCTGTCCCCCAAGCCCCTATATAGATACTGGAGCATCAATTGTTACCAAGTGCTGCTATGTCCTAATATAAACTCTATAACCTCGGAAGATGTAATTTACCTAGCGTATCACTGCAGCTCTGTGTAGATTAGTCAAATGTCAGCAAAGTGCTCTCTGCTGTACCTGTATTAAAGATGGCCAACAGTTTAAAAAGAGAAAGTAGCACTTAAACATGCATATAATCATTAATGATATAAGGCTATTATTAATTATCTAAAGGCTCGAATTAGGTAGTCTACTTGCTTCAGCACTGGAAACATAGGAAAAAAAAATTAACCCTGTCATTTCACTCACTGAGATACTACGTGAGCTTTCTGAAATGGTCTGGCAAAGTGCTTCTTCAGTGAATGCAACTGTTTTCACAGCTATTGCTGTCAAAGTCTGCTTGTACAGGTAATTTTCTTAAATGAATTAGTATTTTCTTTGGACATAATGCAAAAAAAGAGAACCCAGAAGCTAGCAGCAGCATGAAGCAACAAAGCAAAATCAAAAAACATCTGAAGCCTCCAAGAAAAGGAACAGAATCTAGACTACATCATGAAATATCTACCTAAAGGAGCCACAAAAGTATCATCAGCTGACATTTACTCAGGCTTAATACTGTACAATATTACTATTCAAAGAAAGAAGGAGATTGGTGGATAAATCTTGCTTATGTGAATAGTCTACTTAGATCAGTCAGTGCTCTTTTCAGCAAGATGAGTAGCTTTTGTCGTAAGTATATTAACACTCTTAAAGGACCAGTTTGTGAAATTTTGCTATACTGAATTATTCCAATGAAATACAAAAAGTCCATGAGAGCACTATGGGAAGATCATTCACCCTCCACATACTACCACTTACTTA
>NW_008824186.1:6154436-6160782 GCF_000699105.1 Pygoscelis adeliae | reverse complement strand
TCAGTTACTTTATGTTACACTAATTAGCGTTCCATTCATCGTTTGCCTACTCCATATTGTCTGCTCACTGCTGACATCAGTTCTGAGCCTCGTGTGCTACCAGATGGTCTAAAAGAAGTCAGGAAGCATTATAAATACATGGAACTAGTGACCCAGTCTTAAATGGGGAAGAAGTGAAATATACCATTACAAACTTATTTTGGTACAATGAGTCATCCAGGACATCCAATTCAATGCCAGGAACAGACCACGTACTTCAGAAGCAGCACAGCAAAATTAAGAAATTAAGAAGTTGTTCAGAAATGGAAATTCAGGCAGTTGGAAGGCACTCCTGACACTACCCAGAACCCAAAAGACTCTAAAAGACCCCTCCTTTTGCCTGATCCTGACCTAGATACAGAGTGAGAAAATAGTCTTGAAAAAAAACCTTAGAGTGGACATCTCCAGCTGATGTCAATAGAAACACCCTGTCCAGCAGACCTGCTACATGCTCTGAGATGCCTCTGTGCCAGGAAGAATCCTGGGCTGGCCCCAAAATTCAGAGGCACAAGCATAGCACAGGAAATACTGCCCACATCTGCCCACTGCTTAGGAAGCTACAGGTTGAAGAGAGGGGGATTCCCTGGTTTATATGAAATGCATTCATTGTTAAAGGGTTCATTAAATTCAGTTCAGTAATGCATATCCTGCTGCCTGCTCACCCTTCACCGCCAAGTTCCCCTGCTAAAGCCTAGTCCCCAATCCGGCAGGTGTTCAAAACTGTCTTACAAGTGTGAGGAGGAATAAAGAAAACCAGCGTGGCTGGTTTCATCCTATTAGCTTTACCATTATCAGTGATTATGGAGTCATCCATCTTACAAGCATGACTATCTGCAAATAACCTGCAATTTGTGAACGGGTCGCACGAATGCACTCGTTTTTATTTATACCCATACTATCAGAGTTTATGTTTTATTGGACTCATCAGTTTGACTTCATTCTAACTGCTTCAGACACCAGGTACCAGTGGTCTCTCTTCTAGGAGGTCTACCAACTTCCTAGATCCTTGGGGCATGAATGGAAGTCACTGTGAACATAAATTAAGGAAGTCATTGGCAGTAAAACATCCAGACTTCAATTGTTAGCCACTCTCTTCTGTCCTTTCAAGGGAAACGCGCTGCTTTTGCAAGGAGAAGGGTTAGTGGCAGTCTGCAGCTATCAATCACCCTCTGCTTAGTTCAGCATTTCATCAAAGTCCTCCCAATTTTTCTGTAATCCTGGAAGGCAATGCTTGTAAATTTTTCATGGAGCAGGAATCCTAGTCTGTCTATCAAAGCAGCTGGTAGGTCCATTTCTGCAACCCATTAGACCCTTCTCCCCTCTAATAATCTGTTCTGTCCTCAGGCTCCTAAAAGTTTCTTCTATATATATCACTGGCATAGCAAACCTTGGCCAAAACCAGAACTTTTCACCATACTGAAACTTTTGATAACTTTCTGTCTTCTGTTGAACATGCAGCCTGAAAGAAAGGGAAGAACTGGTGCTTCAAAATAGAGAAGAAAAAACTTGAGCAAGCCCACCCGCTCATGGTCAACCATCATTATGGACTAGTCCCCATTCCACAACAGTCAGTGCAAGCACAAGTTCATCCAGCTTTTTTCCCAGTCCACAAATGAAATAAGTTTTTGGATAACGCCAGCCCACTCATGCTCCCTGTATGTTCACAGAATGTACGATATAACAGGGAGAGAGACATTATGGCAGGTAACATCAGCAATGAGATGCTTAATGAAAGTTTTGTTTTTCTTCTGGCTTTTCAGGTGGGTTTTTTTTTTTGGCATCTTGACTTAATGGACTTAAGTGTATAAAAGTGTACTAAAGTACACTACACTTTAGTACACTTTTTTTGTACTGCTTTACATTTGTACAGTAACACACACTGAAAATGTAATGGCCAGTTGTTCCATCATTGCTTTCCTGCCGTTTCCCTTAAAGAGATTCCTCTATATAATAAACTTCTGGGTGAAAATTTTTACTAGAACTAACGACAAGGAAAAAACTAGAGACGTTGTAAGGATAAATTCATTTACTCAGCACAAACAAGAATTTCATCATGGACAATTTACTTACTATAAATTGCAACTGTTCTCCCTTTTCAGCCTTTTTACTGTATATGAAAACTAAATGACAAGTGGAAAAAAGGGGGGAAGTATCTTATGCTTTCTTACAAGTGCTATTAAACTAGAGCGGTCCTTCCAAAAGGAAGAACAGTATTTCCAGTTGCTTAAAAAAAAAAATCAGTAACTTTGGGGGGTATTTTAGTGCATTACAGAACTGATGGTTATAATCACAGGAAATTAAAATTTGTAAACGTAGTTGTTCACAGAATCCAAAACTTGTACAAGTCTGATCATAATATAACCCTGTAACACATCTAAAAACCCAAGTATCAAATATTCATAAAAGACCTTTTTCAAACAGATCAAGAATTACTCAGATATTGTGAGCAGTAATTTCATATAATGAAATCATAGAATCATTTAGGTTGGAAAAGACCTTTAAGGTCATTGAGTCCAACCGTAAACCTAACACTGCCATATCTGTTTCTGGCCAATTCTTGAGCAGAGGAAAAAAGGAATATTCATTAACACTGCTATTTATTTTATATTTGGCATCATGTACTGTTTAGACTTTATTTTTAAAATAAAAATGGTGGTGCTTCATTGTAAGGAATTAAGACAGCTATACTCAATAGAAACTTGCACAGAGTTGCAAGACAGTGAGTTCCTCCGGACTCACTGACTTCACTTGCACTGCTATAAATTAGACTTCAAAGCAGTGTAAAACAGACCTTCTTTTTCCCCTCTGTATTCCTGTAGAACAGTAGTTGGTACGCCAGATACATTTGTCACTGGTACAGTAAGAACATAAGGACAAGCAAAAGCTATAAAAATCAAGTTAATAACTTTTTTCCTATGACAGGTCCATCAGATTTGGAATCCATTTCATTCACATTTTAGTGATGATTAAACTTTTTATTCTATTGAATTTCTCATGTAATCTGTCAAGAGTTTTATGGACACTAATAACCCATCATAGCAAACGTGCAGTAATTAAAGGTCTTGTTTTGACGGAATTGTTACAGTCCTGGCACCCCACAACAGAAGTAAGAAAAGCAATTTACTTGCAAACTAGAACCTAAATATCTT
The DNA here is from genome assembly GCF_000699105.1 of Pygoscelis adeliae. Taxonomy (NCBI): domain Eukaryota; kingdom Metazoa; phylum Chordata; class Aves; order Sphenisciformes; family Spheniscidae; genus Pygoscelis; species Pygoscelis adeliae. The sequence continues at coordinate 6,157,594 of NW_008824186.1, read as the reverse complement.
CACGCTGGGACTAGAAAATACACTGCCACTTCATTGTGAGGTGTAGTTTTACATATTTCTATAATGGCAACACACAATACAATTAATTTCTTTTCAGACAGTAGGAGAAGGAAAAAACGGGAATAGTCCTTTCCTGTCTGGACTAAGATGTTGCCATTCAGAGTAAATAGATGCTGTTACACATTTAGTGATTTATTCACCAGCATTACACAGCAAGGGCAGGTTGCATTAACACACACAAAACAAGCAAGACTGCCAGCATTACTATTTTGCTGAAGAAATAGATAAGAAAAAAGTCTTAAATTTTATTTACTTAATCTAGGTTTAGGGGAGAATATGAGCATATTACTATACAGCAAGGTTTTGAGAATTCTAATATGAAGTGAGTATATGAACTCCCTGTCGAGGGTCTTGCAAGTTATTGAAGTAACACAGAATAAATGCTTTTTCCATATGAGGAATTCTTGTAACTGCTAGACAGTGAACTCAGAAACAAATTCTAATTTCTGAGGTTATATTGTCTTATCTGTCTGGTAGTAATTTTCTGCATTTTATTTACACTTTAAGTATTTACCTCAGCTCAGCTATGAGAAGTGAACTGAAGAGTATAATAAGATCTTATGTATTTCAAGCTACTGCCCAAAACTGTAGACTGGATAGCAAAGGATTATCTGAAACTTGCTTACTAAGTTTGCTTTATTTCCAGTCGACATACAATCCAGCAGCTACAATAAAACATAATAAGGAACAAGGCTGAAGAATCACATCAAGATGTAATCTCATGAAAGATTAAGAGGCTATGAATGAAGATGCAGTGTTTATTAAGGACTTGGGATAATAAATAGAATTATTCACAAACAAAAACAATCCATCAAAAGCGAGTTGAGATTGAAACTGCATTTCAGTGGAGGCCCGGTCTTCTGTGTAATGCTGATGAATACATCAATATATTCAATCTTGATTACAGTGGGAACAGAAAGCCATAAACTATGCTAGGAGTGGGCTCAGCATCTTGTAGAACTGCACCTGTCATTTTTGGCACAACCTTATTACAGAATAGACTTCAGTTAGTAGGTTCACTCCCAGAGATTATATTTTTGCCTTGTTTGAATATGATTAAAAGCCTAGTTGCAAAGTGAAACCCAGTGATGCAGTAACTGCCCGATACAAGCATTGTCCAAGGACTTAGCCTGGCTACGCGACTCAGGGGCTGCATGGTGAGCGTAGGCACATCCTCTGTGCGCCTCTGGGATCAATGTTTTTACCAGGAGAGCAACTATATTCCTCACACAGAGTTCCTGAGAATAATACTAGGTTTTCATTACACGTTCCCCTCTTTCTCTGACATCCTTGGTGCATGGCTGGCAAGGGAGCCCCATTAAATCAATGCTTTTAAAATAGCAATCTACAAAGAATGTCAGTAAGAAAGAACAAGAAACTCGCAGTTAAACGTACACATTTGCAAATAGCCTAATGTCTGCTTCTGAGAGACAGACATATTTTAGTAATTAATACATATTAAGGAAGTTGGATATATATATATCCAAGTCTGGTTCATACTGAAACACTGTTTAAAAGGTTTGTTCTGTTTTCTATTATTTAAGTGTGGTTTGGTGTATTAGGCTATTTAAAAACTATAGTCTCATTACTCTAGCAGCCGACATCATTCCCTCCTCACGTGCAATGCACTGAGCCCACGGAAGTCAGATACTCTCTGTGCATTGCAGTTAATCTGAGCGGATGAGGTTAAAACCTACTGTTTTCTCCTCTGTAAAGCACTTCTGTCTCTAGTGCCACTTGAGGTTCCAGGGAATGATGATGGGGGAGAGCCAAAGTTAAATGATCCTGCAAAGTCTCTGCGTCTAGGGTTCTGGCTGCTTAAATGGGAAATCTGCAGATGGGGAGAGAAGAGAGCCTTTTTGAGAAGGTCACAAGGGTGACTCAGACACTTTAGTGAACTGCCTAGATGCCATTTCTCAGCAACTCCGTTAAGTTCCTCCACATTAACAACATTGTGTCTGCGAGGAGGATAAAATTAATAAGCCCCAAGAGCTTAATAAATGAGTTCTAGAGAGATATGCCGGCATCGTGCAGGCCCAGATCCTCCAGCCTGATTTCTTTTCGCTCAAACTTTATTCACTCAAATTCCCAGGGGGAAACTCCCGAGCAGAAACTCATCTGTCTGTCACATTGCACTTGACAGTCCTTGACTTAACCACTTTCATTGGCTTCTGCTGGAAAGCTAATACCGCTTCTCTGAGCAAAGACGGGCATTGTCAACAAAAGAACCAGAGAGCCATACAAGCTGTAATGCTCCTGACAGTTTGGTGAACTTTTATTCTCCAAAGTGGAGAATCTGTGAAAGGATAAAACAGAAAGGAAGAATTCTAAGTTGCAAGAATTCTGTGGCTAGTACGAATACAGAGTTTGTTACAAACATAGCTTGGATTGGGAGAAACTTTCCTCTTTGGCCAGTACAGCACCTGATAGTACAAGGAAAATTTACAACTGCTTCTAGATAAAGTATTGTTTTTAACTTCTGGAAAAAAGTATAAGATTTTCAACTCCTTTGGTACGCTTCCTCGAAAAAGTACTAGCTTTTCTTAAATTGATTTTTTCCCCCTTTGTTTCTGCTTATAAACCATCCATCAAGACAATTTCGACTTACTACCTCTGCAGCCATCACAACAGGGATATGTGCTGGTGAACAGGGAGTGAACACAGTAGAAATATTTAGTTAAGACCTCCTGTAAAAGAGTGCATTTCACTTTCCCATCACACCTCCTGTATTTGCTTTTTTATTTTCTCATAAGAAAATTATTTAATTGTATTTGCTAGTGGGAAGTTATGCTATATTGTTATGATACCCCATGGATTTTTTTTGCATTTTAATGCCAGCAAATAGAATTATTGATAGCAATGCTGATCAAGGATTTGGCAGGCAGGGAAATGCTGAGCCAACTAATCTTACTTTAGTCTAGTGAGGTCTGACACTGCATTATGCCCCTCTCTAGTTTCATTATCAGTAATAAATCACTGGGGCTGTGTAAATAACATTTGTCAACAGGATTTGGGGTCCTTGGTAAATCTGAAGGATTTGAGCTATGCAATTTCATGCTAGTCATTTTTGCTAGTGTGGTATTTGTAAATCTTTGTGA